>NC_137917.1:27352812-27385312 GCF_963457725.1 Sprattus sprattus | reverse complement strand
GTCATTCAAATATTATGTTGATTCAATGCAAATATGAAGTAATGTAATGGATATCTTTTTGCAGTTTGTTCTATTAAAACATGCGTCTCCTGATAGATTGTTTGCAAAACATTGGGGTCACTCACACAATGTTAGCGTTTTATTGTCATCATCCTTTGTGCTCTTAACAACTCTGTGACCCCTCGCTGTCCACAGACGGACCTGGTGACCCCATGATGACAGTGACCCCGGACAAGATGGCGTATATCTCTGGGTCCAGTGTCAACCTCTCTTGCTCCGCTGACTCCAGACCAGCTGCTTCATTCATGTGGATGTTTAAGGGCACAGCACTGAACCAGTTTGGCCAGCACCTCAAACTGACCAACCTACAGATGGAGGGCACTGGCGAGTACACGTGCCTGGTCCACAACAGTGTGACTTCTAGATTCACACAAACCTCTAGAACACTCCGTATTCTTGGTAAGGACCGTCGCATCCAACACACTTAACCTTGATAATGATATTCATTCCTATTAATAGTCATCACAGCACTTAACATTATTATTGCAAAGGATATATTATTACATAACATTATATAATATTATGTCACTTTAGAATTATATTTTCAGGCACAATGATGGGGATTATCTTTATTATTTAAGTATACATATAGAGGCTTGTAGATTTTAGCTTTGGTTTAGCAATTGATTATGACATCTTTATGGCAATTTTCTTTTTGGATTTTTATTCTAGATCCAATATCAGTTGTGATGGTGAATAAAGTTGACGGACCCCCCGTACTGAACGTGTGTGTGTGTGTGTGTGTGTGTGTGTGTGACTGTGGTTTTTGTCTTTAGATCCAATATCAGTTGTGATGGTGAATAAAGTTGACGGACCCCCCGTACTGAACGCAACGTTCACACTGAGCTGTGACGTGACGGGACCTGTGGACTCCATTCACTGGATGAGGAACGGCACATACCTGCAGGCGGACGACAGGATCTCCTTCTTTAACAGGAACATGACTTTAACCTTCAGCCCAGTTGACAACTCAGACAACGGAGACTACAGATGCATGGCCTTCAACGCTGTGAGCAACAGAACGAGCCAGGGGTACATGCTCAAGGTCAACTGTGAGTCTCACCCTATTCCAGGCTGTGATGTGGTTAACTAGTTTCCAAGTTGTGGAATTCACTGCCAGACTACATCAGACACTGCGACTCAATTACTGACTTCAAAAGCAGACTTATAACTAATTTCTTCAAGACAGCTTATGGACTGACTGACTGACTTTTATTTTTCTTATTTTTATTTATTTCTATGAGATGATTGTAATTGTAATGAGATGATTGTTTGTGAAGTGACCTTGGGTGTCATGAAAGGCGCTTTTAATAAAAATGTATTATTATTATTTATTATTTAGTTTCAATAGAAGCCTATGCTGCTGATGTAATATAGTCAGCTTTAACAGAATAGGCCTATAGCAAAGCTTACAAAAAGCTAATGTCACGAATTTGTCACGTCTATATCAAATCTTTGAAGAGGCCTATAGCAAAGCTTACAAAAAGCTCATGTCATGAATTCCTCACGTATATATAAAATCTTTGAAGAGGCCTATAGCAAAGCGTACAAAAAGCTAATGTCATGAGTTTGTCACGTATATATCAAATCTTTGAAGAGGCCTATAGCAAAGCTTACAAAAAGCTAATGTCATGAATTCGTCACGTATATATCAAATCTTTGAAGAGGCCTATAGCAAAGCTTACAAAAAGCTTATGTCACGAATTTGTCACGTCTATATCAAATCTTTGAAGAGGCCTATAGCAAAGCTTACAAAAAGCTAATGTCATGAGTTTGTCACGTATATATCAAATCTTTGAAGAGGCCTATAGCAAAGCTTACAAAAAGCTAATGTCATGAATTCGTCACGTATCAAATCTTTGCAGGAAGTGGTCCAAAACAGCGCTCTGTCTCATTCTGTCTCCTGTGTGCCACAGATGGACCTCAGATGCCCGTCGTCTGGGGACCCTCCATCATAGCGTCCGGATCCAACCTCATGCTCCACTGCTCGGCTGCGTCTTGGCCGCCCAGCAACTTCACCTGGTACTTCAACGCCACGATGGTGGGAATAGGCCCCAACTACACTCTGGACTCCACCAGCTCAGCCAACAGTGGCAACTACACCTGCTCAGCTTATAATGACATCACCGATATCACTAAGATGGTCGCCACAGAAATCAAAGTCATTGGTAAGAGCTCCTGTTTTGTCTCTTATTTCCAATCTCCTTATGGTGGTCATAATGACGCCCTCATAACCATCGTCATGGTTGGGGACAGACACAAAGACTGCCTGCGTGGCCCGCTCATCACTTCACAGGATGTCATTTTGTCATTTATTTGATGCGAAACACACCGACACCTTCTCTCAGGATTCAGGAGTTTAGTAAATAGCGCTTCGCCTGTGTAGCCACAAACAACGAGATCAAACAGGACAGCAGGGCTTCCAAGGAGCTTATGATTATCGCTGAGTGTTCACATGTCTGTCTTTTCTGATATTAATGAAGATAGCCAGGTGTTTAAAGGTGGAATCTTACTGACAATTAAGTGATTTTTTTTTAAATATTAAGATTGTATTGAATGGGTTACCTCGAAACAGCTGCTTAGATTGACAGCTGATTTGATTCTCAGCTAAAATAGTATCATGGAGAAAAAAAGCCAAACCAGCAAACCCAAATGAGTCAAACGCTTCCACAGAGATCAATATCAGCAGCACAAAAATCTCCGACCAAAAAAAAACACGACAAATTCAGACCTATATGGAGCATGTGTTTTTCTTTGTTTGTTTCTTCTGTTATGAATGAAGATAGCCAGGTGTTTAAAGGTGGAACCTTACAGACAATTGAATTATTTTTATATTTTTTAATATTAAGATTGCATTGAGTGGGTCCCCTCGAAACAGCTGCTCAGATTGACGGCTGATTTGCTTCCCAGCTGAAATAGTATCGTGGAAAAGAAGGCCAAACCTTCTTTTGTTTCTTCAGATCCAATATCCGCAGTGATGGCGATGGAAGTGGGCAGGCCTCCTATTCTCAATATGACGTTCACACTGGGCTGCAATGTGACTGGACCCGTCCACTCCGTCCAGTGGTGGAGGAACGGCTCCTACCTGCAGTCGGACGAGCGGAGGTCCATCTCTGAGGGAAACATGACGTTGACGTTCAGCCCCGTGATGCACTCCGATGATGGGACCTACCAGTGCTCAGCCTCCAATGCTGTGAGCAACCGCACAAGTCCTGGGTTCTCGCTGAGGGTTAACTGTAAGTATCCCCAGACATGGTGAATTACTTTACAGGTAGATAGATAGATAGATAGATCGATAGATAGATAGATCGATAGATAGATGGATAGATAGATAGATAGATAGATAGATAGATAGATAGATAGATAGATAGATAGATAGATAGATAGATAGATAGATAGATAGATAGATAGATAGATAGATAGATAGATAGATAGATAGATAGATAGATAAATCAGAGAGATGTGTTCAGTGTGTTCCTTCAAACTACAGCAGCAAACGGGCTGAAGGAATATAGCCAAACATGATGAAAGAGGGGGGCACTGTGGCGCAAGCAGTAGCCCCGGCCATAGACACGACCCCACTCCCCTCCTTTTCTCTCCATCGCATTTCCTGTCCAAACCTTCACTGTCCTATTCGATTAAAGGCAAAAAGCCCACAAACAAATCTTAAAAAAAAAAAAAGATGAAGAAAGAATATTTTTTTCAGAATGAAGATGGTTGTACTCAATTGCTCCAAAAAAACAGTTTAGAGAAAAGTGAATTAGTAATACTTTAAGAGAGGTCAGGTCAGGGTGCGGTTTGTGTTTCTTTTTATTAGTTTGTTTTCATTCTCTCCCGTATTTAGGCGTTATTAGAGGTACATTCATCATCTGTGCCCAACACCTGATCAAACAAGAACGAAACACTAGTTTCACTCTTTCATTCTAGGGTGTGCTCTTACTAATACACTGTAGTGCTCATACAATGCACCTCTCCTAACACTTATGTTTCATTCTTGTTGTATAGTTGCTATGTCAAATAGTTCCTGTAGTAATCGCATTTAAAATGTCTGTGTAGACTAGGAACCTTTATATCATGACAGTATTATTTTTAGAATAAAGACTTGCTATGCATTAGCCTGGATACCAGCCCAAACCCCGCCCACAAAATGTGCATACACATGTAAATGTCACAAACACATAATTCAATATCTCTCTTTTTTAGATGGACCTGAAAATATGGCTATATCCGGTCCATCCATCGTCGCCACGGGAACCAATGTGACCCTCACCTGCTCCGACTCCTCGTGGCCGCCCAGTCAAGTCAACTGGTTCTTCAACGGCTCCAGAGTGGCAACGAGCCCAGTGTATCAGAAGGAGTCGCTCAGTCCTGCTGATAGTGGCCAATACAACTGCACTGCACACAACAACATCACAGGCTACTCCAGATCTGCCTATAAGATGCTGACAGTTATCGGTGAGTCTCGTGTCTGATATGTAAGATCTCAATTGTTCTGTAGTGTATAGAGAAAACAAATCATTTGTTTAATACCTTATGTTAATAGAAATACAAATACTTCAACTGGTTCAAACCAGTGGTATTTTCTCATGATCACTGTGAGCTTGCTTTGAAGATGCCTTATACCTATCTGTTCAAAGAAGATATAACTATAATGTGTGCGTGTGTGTGTGTGTGTGCGTGTGTGTGTGTCTGCGTGTGTGTGTGTGTATGTGTGTGTGTGTGACTGTGGTTTTTGTCCTTAGATCCAATATCAATGGTTATGGTGAATAAAGTTGACGGACCCCCTATACTGAACGCGACGTTCGCACTGAGCTGCGACGTGACAGGACCTGTGGACTCCATTCACTGGATGAGGAACTATGTTAACGGCAGTGGCAACTACCTGCAGTCAGACAACAGGACCTCCATCTCTAACAGGAACATGACATTAACCTTCAGCCCAGTTGAACATTCTGATAACGGGGACTATCAGTGTGTGGCCATGAACGCCGTGATCACCCGGAGCAGCTCTGAGTTCATGCTGATGGTGAACTGTAAGTATACCTCCATTGGCCTGCTGTGTCTGTGTGTGTGTGTGTGTGTGTGTGTGTGTGTGTGTGTGTGTGTGTGTGTGTGTGTCTGTGTGTGTGCGTGTGTGTGTGTGTGTGTGTGTGTGTGTGTGTGTGTGTGTGTGTGTGTCTGTGTGTGTGCGTGTGTGTGTGGACTACCAGTGTGTACCGGAGCAGCTCTGAGTTCATGCTTATGGTGAACTGTAAGTGTATCTCCATTGGCCTGCTGTGTCTGTGTGAGCCGGGGACTAATGATGCAAATATTTTGCATGTTGAGATAAATAATGCAAAATACTTCCCTGGTTTCTGCACGAGAATCAAATACATGACGGCTTACTTAATGTTCTAGAGAGGTAATACTGTTTTGGTGAGTAAACACACAACTGCTCAAAAAAAGATAAATTGTCTTACTTTAAATCTTAAGCACGAGAATCAAATACATGCAGAATGCGGAGAGGTAGGACAGCTTTGGTGTGTATGAGCACAATTGCCTCGGAAAAAACTATTCGCCTTACTTTAAAACTCTCCATTCAGATGGACCATGGGATACTGGGATCACTGGGCCACATGTGGCGACTCCTGGATCAAACGTGACATTCAGCTGCTCCGCCAACTCCTGGCCCCCTAGTGTGTACAGCTGGTACTTCAACGGCAGCATGGCTGGAGAAGGCCCACAGATGGAGCTTACCAACCTCACCTTCATGGATAGAGGAGAGTACACCTGTAAGGCTCACAACAATGTTACAGGCAAGAACAGCCCTGCCTCCACAGACCTACGGGTAGTTGGTGAGTATCAGCATGTCATGTATTCACTTTGCTGGGGTATTATAGTAGCCACATTCCTGTTTTTTTTTTGTTAATTGCTCGTGTTCCCTTTAGGGATGTACATTCGTATTACTTGTAGTTTTGAATAAAACAGGAATATTAAACTATATACCTCCCAAAAACATCAAAATAAATCTTAAAAATCTGTTCAGGCTTTAATTTTTAAGATAATATATCAGATTTTTTTTTTAAGTAAACACAAATGAATTCTGATGACTTTTGCCAAGAGTTCTGGCTTGATCAAGATAGGCCTCCACTCATTTTCCTTTTTTCAGAAGTCCCTTGAAGAACGCAGGCTATTATTTTTCATGTCAGTTGCTCCAGGGTCTTCCCCAGGATATTAATGTGTAGTACACCATGCAGTCTTCGATTCAAATTCCTCCAATATACCTCGTAATTTCTTTGCAGCCCTTCTGACAGTAGTCACAGCAGATCCCAAGAACGAGCAACCAATACTTGGCAGATCATTCCGCCTGACCTGCAGCGCCAACAGTGAGACCACCTCCATCTACTGGATGAAGGACGGAATGATCCTAGGCTGGAACAGCAATGTGTCCTTCTCTGAGGGCAATGTTACCATGACGATTGAGTCCGTCACACACGCGGACAATGGAGAGTATCAGTGCACCGCCCACAATGACGTCAGCAAGAAGACCAGCTCCGTGTATCGACTTAAAGTCGTCTGTGAGTGTTGTAACAGCAACTGTCACGATTCAACTTATCTGAATTGATTCGCACTTCCTCTATGCCCCTCTGCTTCTACAGTAATGAAAAGCTTTCCCCCTTGACATTTGATCTTTAAGTGGGTCTGTTTCTGTATTAAACGCGGTAGTTCTTTCTAAATATAAATGTATACTAATACTTTTCTTACATGTCTGACATCCTGTACGATGTCCACCAATGAATCCTATGAATCCTAATCCAAGTGTACAAATAACCAACGTCCTCTCATTCTGTTTCTCAGTCGGACCATACAATGTCATGATTTCCGGGCCTGAGATTGGAGAGACAGGATCCCCAGCGATGTTCAACTGCTCTGCCACATCCTGGCCCCCTAGTGTCTTCAGCTGGTACTTCAACGACTCAATGGTGGCGAACGGCTCCATGTACACAACTGAGCCACTCACTTTAGGAGGCAGTGGGAACTACACCTGCATGGCTCTCAACCAGGTCACCGGAATGAACAGCTCTGCCTCAACAGAGCTAAGAGTTATCGGTGAGGTCAAAAGGTTATCATGGTCTTTTGAAGTCTGTTCAATGACGGCACAAAGCTTTTTAAGTGTGTCGAGGGAGTGTGTCATTGTGCTGAGAGAGGTGGAGCTCATCAAGCCTGTAACATGGGTCGCCATTTTCTGCAATTTATTGCATCTGAAAAAGTTGTGTAACTGTATATGTTGACAGATGAAATATCTAATCATATATAATCAATATAAAATAAATCAGATGGTTTAATATATTGCAAACATCACTGAATTTTCTGCATGGTGCTGTTAGATATCCTACATTTTCATCATAAATTCGATTAGCCTGTATAAGAAATGTCATAATTGACATTGCTTTGAACTTTACTTTCACAGAGGGCATAACCTCTGTCGTAGTGAAGCCAAACCCAGTCATCCCTATGGCCTCTAAAGCGTTCTCGCTGTCCTGTGCTGTGGATGGGCCATACAACAGACTCCAGTGGCGGATGGACAGCCGGCCTCTGGTGTCCAGCGGCACTGTAACCATCTCCGACGACAGCACCATGGTGTCTTTCAACCCCCTCGAGACCGAAAACGATGGACTGTACCAGTGCATCGTCACAAACATCGTTGGAGAGCATGTCACGGCCTACAAGCTCCTTGCCAGCTGTGAGTGATTGCATTGATCATTGTCGATCATTTCCCCATTATTAATCTATTGTGTACAATGCAGACCTAAGTCAAGATGAGGAATGACAGTAGCGAATCAGTCCTATACTCTTTTCTAACCGTTTCTTCTAGGGGGTCTTAAGTCATGTGCCGTTTCTCGTTTCAGATGGCCCAAGCCACGTGAACATCTCCATGACTGCAGAGAATCCAATCACTCTCACCTGTTTAGCTGCGTCTCAGCCCCCCAGTACATACGTGTGGAAGATTGACGGCAAGCCAGTGGGAACCACCAGTGAGATCAAGCTGTCAATCCTCGCTGCACTAGGCAGCAGCACAATTACTTGCATCGCCACAAACCCACTGACCAACGCCACTGCTGGAGCCACCTTCAAGCTCCCAGGTAAGCACCCATCATCAGCAGCTATCATCAGCACCCATCATCAGCACTTAACATAAGAACTGAACATAAGACATTGAGGGGCGGGGCACCCATCATCAGCACTGAAATTAGACTATAGGGCAGGGGACTCAAACTCAGGCCCGCGGGCCAATTCCGGCCCCACAAGTGATTCTATCCGGCCCGCCAAGTTCCACTGAGTTTAAAAATAAAATAAAAGTTCCATAGATGTAAATGGGCCACCTCAAAATTTACCGTAAAAATCTGGCCCCCCAAATGACCAGACTGGACGCTCATCGGACCCTGGGTAATTTGAGTTTGGGACCCCCACTTTAGGGTATGGGTTACTTTCATGTGGAGATCAACACTAGGTGAAAGTAACTTTAACCAATCAATGCACGATATTTTCTCTCTGCTGACAGTACATTGTATTAATGTTTTGTCATTCCTCTCTTTCTGTCTCCCTCTCTATCTCTCTCTCTATCTCTCTGTCTCTCTCTCTATATCTCTGTCTCTCTCTCTATCTCTCTGTCTCTTTGTCTCTGTCTTTCTCTCTATCTCTCTGTCTCTTTCTTTCTCTCTCGCTCTCTCTCTGTCTCCTTCTCTGTCTCTCTCTCAGATCCCGATGCTGCTACCCCTCTCCAGTCCCAGGTTGGCTTGACTCTCACAGTCCTGCTGGCTCTCTTCCTCTCTCTGCTGGGGAACAGGTTCTACTAAAACAGTCCTACTGGTTCTTTTCCTCTCTGTGCTGGGGAACTGGTTTTTATTAAAACCATACAGACCTCACACCTGCACCTCCCACTGTCTGCCTACTCTGTCTCGTTCTTTTGTTCAGAAAGGACATTGATGAGGCTACCCACCTGTGCCTGATGATATTTAAAATCATTAAAGTGTAGTCACAGCCTCAGAGTTCTGTCAGTTAAGTAGAGCTGTGTTGCTAACGTGTACCTTTAACATGACAAATGAATGTATGTGTATAATTAAATTATTAAGGATTTGAATGCAGTAGAAAAATCAAGAATATATTTTATTCAATGTATATGTTTTAATATAGTTTCAAAAGTGAAGTTGGGCTTTATTTATGCTTTTATTTTCTTATTTATCAGGGGTTTACAGTTCTTCTGTTATGAGGCACTTGTTGCTGAGAGCACTATAAGTAGACCCTTCATTTCATTTCCTTCTTAATAAAAAAATAAACATGTAGATTTTAATCTCAGAATTTTGTTTTAATATCAAAGTAAATAACAAAACGTTTTACATACGAAGCTGCATCACACTGCACATGCACGTGTTAATGAACATGAAATATTAAAACTGCTTTGAGTGATAGCAGGCCGTCGTGGTCCCGTCTCAATGTCAAGAGCACAGAAGAACAAATGCAATTGTGTTCATGAAATAACAGATGCCCAGTTGGCAACAGGATTCCAGGAACATTAGATGGGAACACTGCGTCTGCGGCTTTCAGGTGCGACTGCGACTTTCAGATGACGATGTTTACGCAAAATCCTTTTCCTGTTCTTGGTCTCTGGAAAACAAATGGCATAATATCATAAAACTGTGGGGATCACAGGCCCTATATGAGATGATAAATGAACCATAATACAAAACATACTCACGTCGCTTACTTTTACCAACTGTCTTGGGGGGTGGCTTACAAAGACAGGTTGGGTCCACAAAGTCCTTCCTTTGCTCTGAAAGATACATTTTTAAAAGCCATGGAGACCAAAGACTTGGCATAGAACATTTCTTTGTTTTACAAAATGCTGAAATCTTCTATTTTTGGAGTAATGCACTGGCTCATTTTGGGAGTTCTTGTGAGACACACTAAACAGTATGCATCTAAATTTGCTTAAGAGAGTAAGTAAGAAAAATACGGTCAGTTTCTTATAGTTCATTTCCCCCAAAAAAATCTAGGAGAAAAACTTTCACGAGTCATGAATGAATAATTACAAACACTAGTCATTTCTCATCTTCTCCCAAAATCATTGCATCGTCATATGTAAGCATTACAAAAGTAACTTCATACATACAACATTATATTGTTTTATACTCACTAATGCAGTCACATGGGTTTCGATGAGACTTTAGACCTTCACCACTGACTTCCACCAGTTTCTCATCAGATGTGACTGCTGAGACAAAATACAGTGACACACATTAGATCAAAGCCACTTAAAGTAATATTCGCTTTTGTATTCCTTCTTCCTACTTTATTTTTTACTACATACAGTATAACAGATATGAAGATTTGTAAAAGTATGTATTACTTGGACTGTGAGCCTGTCCTACAGCATATCCATCACCTGGCACCATAGCCTCGGAATCTGGGAATCCTTCACAAAATACAATTAATCAATAGTGCAGAAAAAAGCCTATTCCATCTGTAAATATATGTACACAAATATATAATACTATCTTTTTACGTCATATCATGGCAAAAGACCGCTCTTAAAGTAGTACCTTGGGCAGGTTCCAGACTCATCAGCACACACATGAGCAGTATCATCATTCTTCGTTTCATCTTGAAGTTCAGACGGGATTGTTGCATAAATTCCCCAACAAAAATTGCTGTGTCCAAAGAGTGTGAACCAAACAGAAGCACTACCTAAGGAAACTAAGTTATTTCAGCCACACAGACAGTGCAGTAAGTTGTTAGCGTCTGTCAGCAGTGGATTTCACCAGAGGATTTTATAGGAGCCTCATGACGGACGTGGTTCATTGGCCAAATCGAACTCAGCTCAGACTTGCTCCTGGTATCCAAAACTTTACGTGACTGTATGCTCTTTCTGAGGTGAAGAATGATAAATTAAGGGATTGAGAACACAGTTCAGGAGTTCTGTAAGATCCTGAAGGAAATGTTAAAGTATCTTGACCCATATCAGAGTGATGGAGGAGAGTTGTCCTGGCAACTAACCCCCCCCCCCCCCCCCCAGCTCCCTCTTTCTCCTTCCAGCTCCGTCATGGTATGAGGAGATGGCAAAAATAAGAAAACTCCTGCCACAGCCCTCTCTGCTCAGTCACCCTATCTCTTGTTGAGCAATACCAGTTGTTGGACTATTCCTACTCAGAATCTTACTAACCATATAGTAGCATCTTGTTGTTCATTCTGATAACCAAACTCTTACTTTAAAATCTTTCAAAAATGTAAAACACTTTATAAAATGTTGTTCAAGTAATAACCATTTTTATGGAAAAAATGTATTCTTGCCTCTGACACCCAGCTTCTCTGTTCTATTTAAATAAAACAATGCCCTAAATCCTCTAAAAATAAGCAGTGAATTAACTAGATTACCCAAATTCATGTACAAGATATAAATATGTGTGTGTAACGTTCCTGTGTGTTCCCCTCCTCTTTCAGGTGTTCTCTTTGTGTGGTCCAGATACAGCTGTGCTCGGAGTCTGATAGATATCAGATATCACTATCAAATCTTTCACAACTTTTGTTTTCATAACAAGATTTGGCATGGTGGCTGCTTACCTACCCCTACCCTGCTGTCGTGGTTGCCATGGACCATACCAATGTCATCTTTGCTGCATTTAAAAAGTTTCAGAAGTTTTGTTGCCCGTAACGTTTCTGTGGAGGAAGCCAATATTATGGTTTTTAATGCCCTGCTACACACTGGTGAGACAGAGCATGTCCCCTCGTCCTTTTGCTCCTCCAGTCCAATGGATCAGATTTCCCTCTGACTATATCTTTTGGGAATCCTTTTCATTGCCCTCAGGATCATGTTTCATGAACAGTGAGATGAATAGCTTCGCTTTGATAGTCACAGGGTTACACAATGTTATTATGCCCGTGCTTTTGTGCATATTCCACCATTTCCCAGTCCAATGGTCGGCCTCAGCACAGTTATTAAATATATGCATACACCTACATACCTTCTGCCTCCTGCCCGTACATGTTCCGCACCCCATCTGTCTGATTGCTATCTTCCGGACATTTCACCAATGTGAAGCTTCATGCCAAATGCAGGACTGGAACATCCCTACACAGCCACACTAGAACGATGCGGGCAGTTTCCCCATCATTTGATGAGACAGAAGCTCCAGACACTATTTGTCTGTCTCATCAAATGATGGGGAACTGCCCGCATCGTTCTAGTGGGGCTGCTCTGTTCCAGTCCTGCATTTGGCATGAAGCTGAGTTCGACCTTTGGACAGGGGAATGGTGGAATAACGCCAGTGGAAATTTCTCCATGTGGCCGACACTTCAAAACGACGGTTTAAAGTGTCGTCCATGACATAATTTGTGTCGGCGACTTTTTCAAAAGTGTCGTCTACCGAAGTATAAATTGCCCTTAAGAGGTCATGTGACAGAGCAGCAGTTATTTGAGGATACAGTTAGAGAGTCAGTGGCTACAGTAGTTCATTTTTGTATATTATATTGAGTTCAGCAACGATACAGTTGAAAAATGAATGTTGACACCTGACAAAAAAAAAAAGAGACACCAAAACAGTAACAGAAACATAACAGCTTGGTCCAAACAAATCCAGCAAACGCCAGCAGAAGCAAAAGCATATTCACAACATCACCATCATAGTGTGGCTGAAAGTATTGGTTCTGTGTCAAAAGCAAGCTTCCAGCGAGACACAGGGTCGCTCTAACATTTCTTTTTGAACAGTCCCTGGGAACTGAAGGTTTAGGAAGTCAGTCATGGTGAATAAGTAGTAGTTAGTCACGGTCCAGTCAGTCCCAATCTAGCAGCCTGATTTATAAGCAGACCATTACCTCACTGGAGCAGGGTTCTTATGGCGAGATACATGACGACAGGTTCCTAACAAATACTTGCTCCTGTACAAACCGCCCAATTCAAATTCAAATCTATGAATGTTATGGCTCACTGGCCTAATATCCACAAGGTCGGTACCGATATGTCAGATAGATGCAAGGATAATAGGCTAATGCTGAATCTAATGTGTTTACAATAGCAATAGCACTGGAAACATAAGCACTGAAAACTGAATGAGACACTTTTACACAGTATACAGCCTGGATTATTCTATCTTTACATGATATTATAGTCTTTAAGAAGGCTTTAGTAGGCACAGCTATTAGAGGGTTTTACAGGGAGTCAGCTACGTCAGTCAATTCAGGCGAATGGTCATATTACAGCTTGCGTTTACGCCCCTGTGAGCAGGTGAGGGGGGGGTCCTGCTCAGGACACTTGGTTCTCGGCTGGCTGGTCCAACAGGGCCTTGATGCGATCATGGAGAGGTTCGCACACCTTCTGGTAGGCCTGTGGCGTCAGGTGCAGGTAGTCGTACAGGTCCTGGTGCCAGATGGTTCCGTCGTTGTGCACGAAGCCGGGGTCCACGTTCAGGTACGAGGCGTGCGCGAGGGCGGCCACCTCGCTCTGGACCAACTCGTTCACCTCAGCGTTTCGCTCCCGCAGCGGGTTGGGGTTCTTGCCTCGGGGCAGCAAACCCTGTTGAGCACAGAGACTCTGATCAGGCACAACCACTTGAAACTTTTACACATGAACAGCTTTTCTCAGAAAAAATGTCCACCCCCTATCGCCCAACTCCCAAATTAATGAAGGTGTTTCTTTCTCTTCTCCCACATGTAGTTTTACATTTCAAACCCTACCTGATTAAAACGATCCACCTCAATGTTAAGAAAAAACCTGGTTACCTATGGTAAGCTGGCTATGTCCCTGCAATATCAGTTATTAGCATTAGGGAATATGTCTTCAGCCTGGTCTCACAGGGAGATTACTGCGTAGATGATGATGCTGGCCAAGTCTTACTCAAGAATTTTGCTGTGCTAAAGCAATTTGGTGCATGCAACAATAAACACTTTGACTTGATTTGAGAGAACAGGACAACAGGCACTCACAAGCACAAGAGTATGAGCATGGGAGAGCTTCTGGTTGATCAATTTCACGATTGCCATGATGCCACCACAGATTTGATGCGGGCTGAGGCCATGATTATTTGTCCCTACCCATAATACCACGACCTAAGAGAGACAAAGAAATGGAAATTATGAGGGAATGTGCATGTGTAGCCGTTGGCAACCACAGCTGTAGTGATATAAACACATAAACAAGAGGGAGAACTGAGAAGGAGAGATGTAACGATCACATAATGTTTTGTGAGCTTATTAGCGCTCCTACAGTAGTCCCTGAAAGAGGAGCAGAAACAGAATGCCTAAGTGTACAGGCCTAGTTACCTTTGGACTGATGTGGTCAAGCTCGCCATTGCCGAGCCTCCACAGTACGTGCTGCGTAGCATCTCCACCAATTCCAAAATTCAAAGCATGGAGTGGGGAAAACAGTTTCCTCCAGACCTAACAAAAATACACACGGACAATTCCATCTGATTTCGCTCATCTGAGAACAGGAAGCAGTCAAATAGGCTAGTGTGTCCCGCAATGTAACAGTTGGGGAGGCATTATCTGGCATCTACTGTAAATCACCTCAAATTCGTGCAAGAGCTGTACGAGGGAGTCTCCGACAAAGAGAACATCAGGTTCCTTCCCTTTGCTGTCTGTCACAAAGCGGTTGTGCTGTGAGAATTAGGACAAAGGCTATATTACGATGTGAAGTGTGAAGACAATTGCATCATGACATGACGTTATTTGTAATATGTGAGAGAGAAGAGACAGCGACCGTGAAACACACCATGCACATCCAACGTCCATCCCCTTGAATATCTTGGCATGGGGTGGGACTTGCAGCGGGGTTGGAGTCATCCGAACTCATTGCCCTGTTTTGGACGTTGGTATTGTTTTAGTATAAGGTTGATTATAATAGCAGATAACTCTGATATAACCCCCTAGGCCTACAACTGATTCTTGTGTTTCTTCTGATACTATATAAAACGGTCATGCACAGTGACTTAAATTAGCTCTAAAACCGATAGCACTAATGTTAGCGAGAATAGCTTCAAAACGTGCTTCCCTGCTACTGCATACGTTACAACATCCACGTTACTGCTTCTTGTTTTTTTATGGCTCGTTTCCGATAGACAACAATGGCATGTGATTAACAATCCGTTATATCATGATGAAAAGAAAATTTCAACCAAAACGACATCCCATACCTTAGAGTGGGATGCTTCCTCCAAGTTGACTTCTGCAACAAATTTAATTCCGGGACGTCACCATTTCCACCAAAATAGGTGATTGTATAAGAATACAACACGCAGCGTTGGATCAAAAACAAAGTTTTGCACTTCATTCTAAAGTCGATATTGAGTAGAGCGACATAATATTGACTAAGCAGTATATATATCTATATCTATAATCAAACTGGGAGGTAAAATTGTATGGTGTCTTGTACTACGACTACCCTACTATTGGAACATTCCGCTTATCATGAGTGCGGAAGAGATGCGCTGACATTTCACAAATTAAATCACATAAAGGGAGATGAATAATATTGTTGCGTGCGCGGACTAGTGATAATCATATGGCATTTGTATTTTTCGGTGTAAATGAGTTTAATTGAACATTTATAAAATAATAAATATCACATGTACTATTATTATCGTTCTGTTTTTTTTTTTTTTTTTAAGTAGTAGTTGTTGTAGGGGTAACGTCTGTAGTCAACCAAGTTCTGATACGATATTTTAATTGTTTAATTAATAATGATCTTTTTTTTCCTCTATTCTTTCTTTTTATGGAAAACTTGGATTACTAGCAAAACAAACTTGGGATAAGGGTCAGAGCCGGAGCTATTATGACCAAGCAACAGTTGCCATTTCAAATGTAAATAGAATGTGGTCCATAATGTGCAAAAGAAGGGAAGGAATCGTTTATTTGACGTGTTTATCAGAGCTCAGCAAAGAAACTAGACACAGCTGGTCAATCAATCACTGGTAAGGCATGCATCTTGTAAGACCAGAACTTAAGAAAAGATTTAGCTGTACATAGATGTTATCATAGCACACTTCAGCAATCAGTTGCTTACTGAGTAGCTAGATAGCGATAGTAAGCTAGGGATAGCGATACAGTGTTAAACTGACAAGTTAGCATAATGAACGATAACATGAATGGTTTGTGTTCCATTGTTCCACCACGTATGCTACAAACAAGCGTTAAAAAGCCATGATAAAGATAGCAACGCAGCTATGTAATGTACTGCTATATTGTCATATACTTTACGATAATTTAGCATATTATTGTATTAGTTTATTATAACATGTTTCTACGGATAGCATAGCTATTCTTACTTAGCTAACCAGGTTGAAAAGAGAGAAACCTGGTCCTCATGTTGAGTGTGCGTGAGAGGCTATTATACCACGTTACGATAGCTATCTAACAAATGTTAGTTTTCCATATAACGTTAATATAATGATATTAGCCTTGTGTTAGTTATAGAGAGCTACTGTGAATACAGCAGTATCTTACGTTAAATAGTGGAATAAGCTTACAAGCCTTCTTGTGTGTTGTCTTGCAGTGCCAGAAAACGTGTAGTTGTAGTAGTTTCTTAAGAGTATTTGTTTTTCTCTGTTTTCATTTACAGTTTTATGTGATCTTTCAACAGACCAAGCTCAAGATGAGTCATCTCAAGAGTGGACCACTTGCAGATAAAAGAAATGTGTTAGGTGTTTTTAGCAAACATTTTAAGTCTCACATCAAGACCCCAATACCAGCTAACAACGCTACTGCTTGTTGCACATCTTGTTGTCATGCAGATGGAGCAGAAACTCTGCACAGTAGTGTAATACCTGTTAAAGGGAGACGGTTGAAGACGCGCAAGGAGAGAGACCATACAAGGCATGGATGTGGTGGGCAAAAAATGAAGTCACACTCCCGTCCTAAACAAAGTTGCAAGAGGGAGGGTAGAGAAAAGGAGCCCTATGAAGGATCCTGTCAACCACTCTCTTACGCACATAAAAAAGAGATATTTGCAAAAGCTTTTGCCCCTAAAGAGCCCTCTTTTATCACAGACAGACGTCTCATTGGTCACCAAGGCCTGTTCAACCATGAGGTGAAGTCATTTGATATTGAACGTCTACTGAGTGAAGAAAGGAAAGCAGGGAGATCACAAAAACAGGCAAACCACACTGACAAAAAGGCTTTTGCACCTACTCCGTCTCCCACACAAAATTCACGTGATGACAAAACATGGCCTCCAAACCAAAACAAACTGTCTAGGAAGTGCAGCAGCCAAGGAGTATCTGCTGAGACTGGTTGTGGGGATGTAGTCAGGGGTCAAACATGTTGTCAAAGTGATGACAGAGGAGACAGTGGTACAAACAATCAGGGATCAGGAGCTTCACCTTGCCGGAGAAAAACAGAATGCATGGATCTGTCTCCCTCTAAAAGCAACTCCGTTGTCGTCCTGTCCTCAACTCCCAAAAGTGATGTGTCAAATGACCTGCCGCAGTCGACTCCAAGGATTTCAGTAGAAGGGAACAGTTCCCCCAAAATGTACTGTGCAGAGAGCCCCACTCAACCTGCCTCTTTTGATACAAATACTCAACGTTCAGAGTTCACACCTAGAGGCCTTAAACCTCCAGTACCTTACCGTAAGGCACGGAGACCCGACAACAGCCCTGACCTACCCACAGCTAAAGATGTGAGCAGTGCCAGTCCGGATCAGAAGGCAAAGAGTGAAACAGAGAGTGAACAGTTGGAGGCAAAAGTAGCCGGGCATCTAATCAGTGTTGTGGCTGGTCGCCTATGCCAGTCTCTGGATCGTCCACTATTGCTGCGCCACCATCTGTTTGCAGAGAGCAGAGCCACACTTCAACATGCACTCCAGGAAAGACATGGAACTCTGCTCCAGCAGCATCTGCTGGAGCTTCACACAAGGCTAGGTCTTGGACAGAGTCAAGTGGACAGCGGACAAGGCACAGGGGGGCACAATAAAGCTTTGAAGAACAAGTGGACAGGTATCAGATATGCTGTAATACACATCATTATTACAAATCTTAATACAAATTTCAACAGGCTATAAATTATGGATTTTTTTCTATATGAAAATAGATTTAGGGGTGCAGTACTGTACAATATATCTAAGCATTTCCCCAGTGGTTAAAGTACAACACAGAGCATGACAGTCTTCAGGTCTTGTAGACGTGTGTGTTGACTCAGTCCATCTCATTGAACCGTGATATAATCTCTATATCTCTATCAATCTACTTTACCTACCTATCTATTTATCTATCTTTCTATCTATCGAGCAGCTCTGAATGATGTGCAGGGCAGTGGAGCAGGACCAGACCCTGGGCAGCAGTCATGGCTGGCCCCCCTGCAGAGGGCGCACAGCAGACGGAGGAGGAAGCAGACGCGTCCCCAGAGACGGTCGCCACCCATTCCCCTGCTTCCCCAGGGCCCCCTCAGTGAATCACTGCAGGGCACTGACCTAAGGCAATCACAGGTGAATACACTGCCTCACCTCCCAGACATCTGTGTTGGTAGCTTGAAAATAATTTTTGAACTAAATCTGAGAATTCTTACAGTACAGGGCTTTAGGGGGAAAACCTGATTATTTTTCTCTTTTTGCTATGGTTAGGTTACATTTATTGTCAATTACTCAGTGTAATTCACCCTCAGAATAACTAGACCTGATGTACATACACATTGAACAAGGGACAGCAGTATTATTTGGAGTTTGGAGTACTATGTGCTTTTTCATTCTCAGGCTTTGCCTTGGACGCTTAACATGAGAACAGAGCAAGAGGTCCTTGGGGAACCAGTAAATCCAACCTCTCATCCATTTTCACTGGGCCTCCAAACAACCGATACATTCCTGACTGGTGATGAACCCTTGTCTTCTAAATGGGGGCCACACACTGTATTACCCCAGAGCTGGAACAAGAAACTTGTCCATGAGGAGAGCCACCCCCAGGCCATGAGTAACTCATACGAGAAATGGAGGCATGACCCAGATCTGCGCTTTCTCTGCCAAATAGAACCAGGGGACAGGGATCAGGGACAGCACAAGTATCCATTTTCCAGTTACAGAGCCATGCCACAAGATGGCAGTCTCAGAGAAGCTCAGCACATGGCAGCGCATCAGCAGTTTGACTTTAAAAGGCACCTAGCCAGTGCTTGCTCTCCTGAAACTGCTCACACCTCTCAGAAGAACCTCCAGCTCCAACCTTATTACCGCTCTCACCATCCGTATACCTCAACCAGCACTTCTATCATGTCCTACAGGCCAGACATGAACCTTTACCCCCCTTCAGAGATGCTGGACTTGGCTTTGTCTCCACCGAAGCGTCCCTCTGCCAGCCCAGACGGCTGGTCCTACCCTCGGATGAGGCTATACTGACTGAAACTAATCTACAGGAATCTGATTAGGACAGAAAGCTCAGACTGTATCTTCTTGAGGAGTGAAACTATGACCTGAATCAGCCATTTTCAATTATGTTGCTGTTCATCCTCAATTCTCTGTATTTCACCCTTATTTGCAGTTACAATATTAAGTTTAGTTGGCCTCTTCATAAATATTTTATGATTGTGATTTATTTGTAAGCATTTCTGATCAAAGAAAAATCTGATCAAAGAACAATTGATTTACAGTAGGATACTGTACAGCAGGATATTTACAAGGATTTTTTTTGTACAAAATGATAAAATGTAAATAAAACAGTTGGTGGGTTGTTCTCACACAAAGCTTGTCACCAACATTTTTTTGCCCATAGGTTATACTTTATACAGCGTAGTAGGAAAAAAATAAAGAGTACATAAAAGTCAAATTCAGCATAAAACAATATTTATGAGTGTGTAAATGAAAAAGAGAATGAGTAAAAACTTCCAAATTCCAGTAATAGCTTATTTTCCCAAATGCAATGTTCTTTAGCCTATAAATCGTTATTGCATGAGACATTTGTTGTGTCCTCTGCCTTTCGTAATATCACAATCAACACAATAAATTCAGTGAACACACTCCTCACAGAAGAAGGACATTTCTTCCATCGTCTCTCTGCGGCTGATCCACTGGAGACTCTTTCTCAATGGACTTTTGATCCTCCCTTTCCTCCTCATCTGCCTGGCCTCTGCTGTTCCCGCTCCTCAGAGCCCTCCTCAGCTGGATCCAGAAGAGCTCCTGAGCCTGAGCTGGGTCGGCACAGTCCGGCCCAGGCCACTGGAGGTAGGTCTTTTTTAGCATGACCTTCCGCATGCGGTGGTAGGCCGAGATCTGCCTCTCGGGGATGTGTTCCAGGAAGACCAGCACGAGCACGTCACGGAGCTCGTGGAAGAGCAGGTAGCTGGCCAGCTGGATCTCCAGCGAACACCACTCGCTGCGCAGGAAGTGCCGGCTCACCACGCACACGGTCTTGCGGCTCTTGTACACAGCCGACACGATGTTGTCCACGATGTAGCGTCCAGGCTCGAAGTCGCGGTGATGGAGGCAGAGTTGGAAAGACGGTGTGTTCTCCTCCAGGTTCGGCACCAGATTCTTCACCACCCACTCCTCGTCCGCTGAGTTGTAGGAGATGAAGGCATCGTATTCACACTCCTCCTCCTCGTCCCGCAGCCGACGCCATTGTTCCCCAAACCACGACCGAAAGACGTAATAGCTGTACTTCAACTTCCAGTAGAGTTTAACATATAGCAGTGGTAGGATTGTCAATAGGAATACCACATTACTAGTTGAGACAAAGAGGTAAAGTCCAATGTCCAGATAACACACCTTGGTGTCAAAATTGTGAAAACTTGAATTAAAGAGATCAGGGCATCCCATGCTATACAAATAGACTATCTGCACCCTCTGGTTGGTATTGGTCCAATTCTGGAGCTCACTGTTTTTGCAGATGCAGCCAAGCGGGGTTTCCCTCAAATCAAGGTAGGTGAGATTAGACAGTTTCTCAAAAACAGCAGGGTCTATTTTTGTCATGGCATTGCGATTCAGTTGTAATGTATGCAGTGATGTTAGATTCCCAAACACATGCTCTGAAAAGGACCTAATGCCCATGTTTTCTGCTTCCAAAATTTTCAGTTTATGCAGGTTTTTGAAGATGCCTTGTGGTAGTGGTTTAACACCAACACATGAGTTGTCCAGAGAAAGATACTCTAAGCTGGACAGGTCATCAAAGGTGTTTGATCTAAATCTAGAGATCTGGTTGTTTGTAAGGGAAAGCTGTTTTAGCGAGCTCAGGCCAGAAAATAAAGTACCAGGCACAAGTGTTATGCCATACGGCTGCTGTGCATCCAGTTTCAGATCCTCCAGCTTGGATAAATTGGAAAATGGAGAAGTGGTCTGTTCTTTCGGGTATCGAATCATGTTGGACTGCAGGTCTAGAACTTTTAGAGTGGCAGAGAGCTTTGCAAAACTTTGAATTTCTATTTTATTGAGACGATTGCGGTCAAGGTAAATATTTGCGAGGCTTTCAAGTCCAGTGAATGCCCCCTCTCTGAAATTATTGATCTTGTTTCCTCCGAGATCCAGAATATGGAGGCGTTTTAGAGACTGGAAGGTGTCCTGGAAAATCACAGAGATTTGGTTGTTGCGTAGGTTGAGTGTTTTCAAGCTGTGCAAATCAAAAAAGCTGTTGTTGTAGAGATCCGTCAGTAAGTTATTGTCTAAGCGAAGGTCAGTGAGCTGTGTAAGACCCCCGAGTGCTTCAGGATCCAAAAAGGCAATTGTGTTGATGTTGAGTTGGAGAGTTTTCAAACATGGAGTATGTGCAAATGCAAATGCTTTGACCTTCAGAATGCGATTGTACCGGTAGCTCAATTCCGTAAGGCGATTAAATGGCAGTGGAGTCTTGCAGGTTTTCAGCTCTGACAGAAGATTGTGCTCCACGGTGATCTTCTGCAGCCAATACTGACCCTCAAGAAACTCAAGGCACCCCACCCTCTTCAGTCTGTTAAAAGAAAGGTCCAAAGAATCTGTGAAATTAGGACAATTAATGAAAGGGCGGTGTTTTAAAGACCAAATATCGTTGTGCTGGATTATCATCCTTTGCATTTCTGTCAATGAGTTGTTCAGTAGTTTGCACAGGGTTCTGATCATGGAGTTGTTTTTGTGGCCCAGGTTTAGCCCAGAGAAGTCCACTTGTGCAGGGTTTAGGGTCAGGCTGAGATTGAGGAGTTCTGGCACAGTCACATTAGTAAATCGCAGGCGGAGAAAGGTAATTTTACTCAAATTTAAGCCCTTGAAATGTTCTGATGAGATTTTGAAATTATTTGAAAGATCCAGCACAGAGATTCTGCTAAAGAACCCAGAGTGACATCCTAGGGTGACAAGCTCATTGTCACTGAGATAAAGGACCTGTAGTGATGATGGTAAGCTTGCAGAATTCTCAAGAGACTGTAGTTGGTTAAAGCTCAGATCCAACTTTGTCAGATGTGTCAATTCTTTCACAGACTCAACCACTGCCGAGAAATTGGTCAAGTTGTTTCTTCGGATTATTAGAGTTTTCAGACAAACGGATACATTAAAAATGTTTGTAGGGAGACGACACAGCTTGTTATCGCTCAGGTACAACTCAGTAAGTGTATAGAGGTTTCCAAAAATGCCTGGATTAAGGCTGCTCAGATTGTTGCTGGAGAGGTTAAGGCTTTTCAAATGATGCAGATTCTTAAAAGCATCCTCTTCTATTTCAGAAATGTTGTTAGCATCCATTTGAAGATGAGTGAGGTTTTGTAGCTTGGCAAAAGTGAATTGGGGAACTTTTGATATGTTGTTGTAAGATATGTTGAGATTAGTTGTCTTAAGTGGTAAGTCATCCACAAAGTGAATAATATTCTGTTCATAGCGGTTCAGGCACCTGAAGGCAGAGTGATGGGACCAGGAAACTTCAATGCAGTTCTTAAAGCTGTAACCAAGGATCATTTGGATCAGACAAGACGCAATTGCCAAAGCTTGCCCTGAAAAAATTCTACGGTATTTACACGTAGTCATAGCAACTGATCTCACAGGCAAGAGTAATTCAAAACATTAAAGACCGTTGTTGTTCCTATTGTGTGAATACAGTTTGAGAAAAGGTCCAAGTCTGAAGATGTCTTACAATATCATCATCCTGTGTGATCTGAGGCACCTGAAAAGAAAAGATAACAAACAATGAACTGCTATAAAAGCACACAAAAATGACCACAAAGTCTTACATGATCACACACTTTAGTTTAATTTCCATACTGGTGTATTGCCTAGCCCACAGACTCTATCTCAGTTAGTTTTTTTTACAGGAGGTATTATCAGGACACTCCCTGCTGAGGATGGCAGTCAGCTATGGTGAACACTAGACTAGTGTATTTATAAACAATAATGAGGCACATGAACCAAATTAACTCCATGGATGAATGATGCATAGTGTCTAGTCTACAATTAATAAATACAATAAACACAGTAGAATGGGTCTGAAATGTCGTAAATAAACGTGTGTGTGTGTGTGCGTGTGCGTGCGTGTGTGTGCGTGTACACTCTAGAACGCTTAACGTGAAAAGGCACAATGTTGCCTAATGTTCCAAAAATAGTGATCAATGACCACCAAATGTCTCTCGGACATCTATCATCGTAAACACACACACACGTCTCAGAGAAATCTTGTGATTATTGACTAAGCGTTTTCCATTGATGCCCATTATGACCAAACGCTTAAAGTAACTTCATGTTTCAGAGATCAATGATCACATAATGTGTCTGTCATCTCACATCCTCTATTGCTGTCCAATGCTGGTCCTCCAGACGGCAAATTCTGACCGTAGACAGCAAGGATTAAGGCGCCTTACGGGTAGGCCTATGTTGGGTTATAGCTTTTCCATTTCTTTGGTACATTTCTTAAATGAAAAAATAATTATTCTACACCACCTTCTCATCTGTACAACAGTGACTACATTCTCCCTGGTTTGACCAGATTACAAAAGATTTGTCAAATTCGTGTAAATATACAACTGTAGGCCTATATTGATCAAAAGGACGGGCGGTTGATAAAGTTGGATAGGCCTAGGACTATAACTCAAGTGAAGTTTTAGGCTAATATGCTTCTCGGAATGTAAGCCTATTCCTTCCCACTACTGAAAACATGCTGTGTAGTGCCTTTTTTCTAGTTCTTCTACATTTTTGCCAGATAGAACCGTTGCAAACGTTAAGATCATTTTTTTTTTTTTTTATTATTATTGAATATTTTATTTGCTTTTTGACAGTTATATAACATTTGATTTCAGCTCTTATTCAAAGTAATTCTGTCAACTTGCATTTATAGCGGTGAGTAGTCACTCTATGTTATAAGTCATATGTAACAAGTTTGAAGTAAACAGTAATAAATGCCACAAGTACGTATGCTTAAAACTATGAATTGAAATAAGGTTAAGTCTGCAAGATATGCCTTTGAAGAAGTATAGGCACACAAAAATGTGTTTAAAGTTAGACTGTCTTACCTGTGCCTGGGTTTTGATTTCAAACTCTTAATTCCAGCATGAGAATGAGAATGAGAATTCCACACATGTTCTGTGTGTCGGGCACTCTCTGACATGAGATTTTCATCCTCGTGAGAGAAAAGAGGAAGCAAGACAAAGGTCTTGTGGCGTAATAAATTCCCAAAAACTGCTTTACAGAACTGTGTAACAGTTGGCACACAGTCATACAGACCATACTGCATACAATTTTATTAATGTAGAGGTACAACTGATTCATGGATTCTTTAAAAGGCTAACAGCCTGTATTTGATTTCACATTCAAAGTGAGCGCGCTATAGGCCGATAACTCCTCACATTGACGTTTTAATTCCCACAAACTTGTTGACCCCCTGATCTCCATATAGATGTGTGCTGCCCTCTCTTTCGAAGCAGCATGATGATAGCATGACGGCTGCAGATAGCAAAAGGACAGCTTCAGCCTTCACTGATTGAGGGCAGATATGTGCTTCTTTTGAGAGCACAGCCATAAATCAAATCAAATCAAACTTTATAAACACTTAAAACACTTGTCTTTTGGCCATAGTCCAAAAAAAATATTTAAAAAAACAGCTAGTTGAGGGGGGCACTATGGCTCAAACAGTATCCCTGACCACATTCGGGCTTGACGCTCAAGGAGGTCACGGGTTCGAATCTGGCCCGATGCCATTTCTCCTGTCCACTCCCCACCTCTTCTCCCTCTCATTTCCTGTCACAATCTTCACTGCTCTGTCAATTAAAGGCATAAAAAGCCCAAAAACAAATCTTAGGAAAAAAAAGCTAGTTGTAGACTATAATCCTATAACTATACTGTACATATAATCCTTTCAATGTTTTCCATACCAGGAGGGTTTCTGTTCCTTACCTAATGTATGGATTTTTTGTTGTGCTCATTTTGTTTCAGTGAGAAGTGAAATCAAATGAAGGATATGATAGTTTTATGGCTTACCATAAAAACAGGAACACGTCCATTTTCAACATCTACAAACAACATTTTCAACGTCTACAAGTCATCTCTTCTTTAATGGCAGGTGCCATCTCTTCTTGACTGGCAGTGCCATCTCTTCTTAAAGAGACAGGGTGAATAAAATAGAGATGTGAAGAATGTGTTTTTGGATCATTTTACAAGTGTAAATCTATTCTAGTAGAGCCCCAAAATAGAATTAAGAACATTGAAAATTAGCCTAATAGGTCCTTTAAATATAATAGAAAGACTATTAAACCATTCTGACCATGCCACTGACATCACATTCAATAGCTGCCTTTTTTTCTGCGATTTTTGTCTGTTTTTGTATTTTACAGCATTACCTCTGTCGTGCATTATATGCACAGATGTATACACAAAAGGATAGTCTTTACTATCCATTTAGGATAAAATCAGACGTTGATGTTAGGAAAGATGCATCAAGGCAATGATGTTATATAAAAACAACTGATAATTTTCTAAAGTTAGGAGCTTTTTTTGAAAATGTAAGTAGAGTAGAAAATACACATATGTATACATACACAAGGGCTCAAATGTAGGGGTTGAAAGATATTGACAGACACATAATAACTCAGTCAGTACAGATACCTACCTACCTACCTACCTACTTACCTACAGAAACTCTATTTAAGTACATTATTTCTTTGAAAGCAAAGTACACTCATACACATGCATTAAGTGTAGTACATACAGAATGAGAACATTTTATTGAAATGATCATAACAGTGATAGAAATATATTTCAAACACTCAGCTTACATCTTCTGCCAACTTGGTCAAGAAGTTAAAACTAATAAACAGGCTGCTTGATAACTTTGTAAAGAACCACGAAAACTTGATTTGATACTTTAATACTCTATACGTATTTAATACTAGGTTTTAAGGCACTCGTAAGTTCTGAAATTGAAATATCCTGTTAACAAAATACAGAGTTTCTTAATAAACCTCCATGCTCTATGACAGGAGAATCCTGTATTAGAAATTCTAACACTCTTCTCAATTAACTTTCCAGTGTTCAGATTAGTATGAATATCTGATTATGTCCTAGTGACGCTGCAGACCTTAACGATAAAAAAAACAACCAGAAAACAGCATTTCAAGAGAAAACTGCATTTCAAGAGACCTTTCTTATTTTATTTCCTATTATTCTGTCTTCTGTTCTCTTCCGGCCTTTGATTATCATTAAGTAAGAATTGTATTAATAAGAAAAAATAAAAAAACATAAATTAAAGATCCCATCCTTATTCCGTCACTTAAATAGCATTATGTCTGTATGGCTTTTTGTTCTTTTGTCATTTCTTATAGTGAGGGTTTGGGAGTCTTCCTCCACCACGGCCTTCATCAGCCTCTTGTCTTCTGTTCCCTGGCCATTTGGCAGAGTCCACAGAGTGGGCAGCAGGCCATGATCACCCAGTCATCACAGATGGAGCCCTGTGGGTGGAGACAGAGAGGAAATCAACTAAACATCAAGTGACAAACATGGCTTCTGTTTTACACCAAGATGATCAGACTGCTTGTGGAGCGGGTGTCGGACCAGCCAGTGGGTGCAGACAGATGTGCACAAGCGGGCAGAAGTTGGTGGAGGCAGATAGCAGTGTGCTACAGTGGGCAGAGGTGGGTGAAGACAGATAGCAGTGAACTACAGTGGGCAGAGGTGGGTGAAGACAGATAGCAGTGTGGTACACGGGAAGAACACAAGGTGCTGCAGACAGTAAGCAGTGTGCTTCAGTGGGAAGAACTCAAGATGCTACAGACAGAAGTGGGTGCAGACAGATGTGCTTCAGCGGGCAGAAGTGGGTGCAGACAGATAGCAGTGAGCTACTGCGGGCAGAGGTGGGTGCAGACAGATAGCAGTGTGGTACAGCGGGCAGAACTCAAGGTGCGCAGCGAAGGTCAGCAATGCTGCTACGCCACTCTTGATGGAGATATCTTCTGTAAGGTTATGGTGTCTTAATATGGTGTAGATATCTTCTGTAAGGTTATGGTGTCTTAATATGTTGTAGATATCTTCTGTAAGGTTATGGTGTCTTAATATGGTGTAGATATCTTCTGTAAGGTTATGGTGTCTTAATATGTTGTAGATATCTTCTGTAAGGTTATGGTGTCTAAATATGGTGTAGATATCTTCTGTAAGGTTATGGTGTCTTAATATGGTGTAGATATCTTCTGTAAGGTTATGGTGTCTAAATATGGTGTAGATATCTTCTGTAAGGTTATGGTGTCTAAATATGGTGTAGATATCTTCTGTTAGGTTATGGTGTCTAAATATGGTGTAGATATCTTCTGTAAGGTTATGGTGTCTTAATATGGTGTAGATATCTTCTGTAAGGTTATGGTGTTGAAGGTCTAAATATGGTGTGGATATCTTCTGTAAGGTTATGATGTCATTCAGCTAATTCCACTCTCAATTTTAGAGTCAGATTACTTAGTTTGAGGATTCTGTTGAACCCTTCCAGTGTATAGATATCCCCTCCTCACTTCTGCATATTCTATACATATAACTGTATACATATCACTTCTTTTGAATGACTGAAAAAAATCAGGTTAAAGGTCAAACAGGTTATCAGAGAAATCAATGGAGAGCTGGAAGAGACGTACACTGTAAACCCGAACAAGTTCAGAGAACTCAAAACTTTTGATGTAACCGATTACATTAGAAAATTTGAGTACATATATTTTTTTTTTTAAGTAAACTTAACTCAAAAATTATACATTTTCATTCCTTCACGTATAATTTTTGAGTTAAGTTTACTTTAAAAAAATATATATATGTACTCAAATTTTCTTATGTAATCGGTTACATCAAAAGTTTTGAGTTCTCTGAACTTGTTCGGGTTTACAGTGTAGCAAGAGGAATGGCGAAAGAAGTTTTTAGCATGAGTACAGGTGGAGGACAGATCATGTCTGTTTTTGCTACAAAGACACAGTAGGCCTACATTTCCCAGCTGCCCTTTGGTTTAACATGGTCTGCTGAAACTGCCAGCTGTATAGCATCAACTGCAGGTCCTGTCCACTGTAGCCTACTGCTTGAGGGGACCAGTATCCCCCCTCCACTGTCCCTGAACGTGGCTTAAAGGCATACAGATATCGAGATCACTTGACAGGAATAATTATGCAGTGACTGTATCTTGCAGTCAAGAAACAAATAGCCAAGTTAAGTGACATCAAGTGACGAACATGGCTTTTGTTTTAAACCAACAATGGGAACTCCTTAGATTGCTTGTGGAGTGGGTGTTGAGGCAGTCAGAACCTTTTAAATAATAATTAATCAGCAGAGTGAAGCTGCCACACCCCACGGAGCCTTGCCTTGCCTTATCACGCCACACACACACACACACACACACACACACACACACACACACACACACACACACACACACACACGCACACACACACGCTAACTGTTTCCCCTTACCTCTTCTAATTATAGCTGCCCTTTTCTGCACAGCTTCCACCATGATTTTATAGAAGAACGTGTGTGTTTCCTGTGCTTTGTGTGTGCTGCTTCAGAGGGGGTGTGGTGTGGTGTGGTGCGGTGTGGTGCTTACCTCGATGTTGTATCGGTTGCGGATGCCTGTCCTGAGAGCGATCATGGCGCCGGGCAAACAGGGGAGGCAGCAGCTGTCACCGTAGTCCTGGGCAACCTTACAGCCCAGGATGCAGGGGACGAATGTCCCACACAGACCTGCGGAGAGGAGGAAGAGGAAGAGGAGGAAGAGGAGGAGGAAGAGGATGAGGAATATGAGGAGGCATGCTGAACAAGGCTTGATTGAGCAGGTGATGCCAGTACAGGCAAGAAACAGCTAAGACTGGAGCCAAAGGTCTAAGACTAGTGTGCTGTTATAGATAGTTACATTATTTGAAAACATTTTTTTTACAAGATTGTCATTGTATATCTATACATTTTTGTATTTGGTTTTTAAAGACCCGATCATATGTTTTTAACTGGATCATAATAAATGAATAATAAAGAGTTCACACACTTGACACAGGTACACCATATCATCACATATTGGCCAAAAAGAAATACACAAACACACACACACACTCACATAGACTGAAACAAAAAAAACAAGATCACACACACACACACACACACACACACATAAACTATAACATAAAAACAAGATCACACACACACACATGTACTTACAGATGCCACAGTCCTCACAGCAGTCACACGCGTTGGAGGTCCATTCTGAGGAACCTCCAGAGATCTGGAAGCTGGTGACGGTCACCTGCGGCTGGGAGCTGATCACCTCAGTCTGGTACGACATGACTGGAGGGGAGAGGGGACATTTCATCCAATCAGAACAAAGTATTCAGGCTGAACGATTGTGTGGATATCAGCATGAATTTGAACTTTCAAATATCAAAACATACAAAACAAAAATGTCTACACCTTTTTCAGGTGAACCAAAATTATCATTTGTGATTAAAATGACGTCACACGGGTGTGAAAATGACACATGAGACTAGCATCAAACTTGTCACCAACATATAAAATGAGTCTCGACTTCAATGTTTTTGTAATGATTTAAAAACATGTATGTTTCATTATATGAAGATTTCTTCATGACACCCAACACACACCACAGGGTCCAACTCCACCCACCTACCTTCTTCTTCAGGTGGGCTCGTCCGATGGGGTCCGTCTGAACAAAAACTCACACAAATGGCAACGAGAGGGGAGGCCTAGGCTCTTATACACACCGTGTCGTCACAGTCGCTGATCCATTTCGACAGAGTTGTTGTCACCAATACCTCACGAGTGGAAAACATGTAAAGTGTGTTTGGTTTTGGGGTGTAAAGGTTTACCTCTGAGTTTCTCCACACCTTCACATGACGTGTGCTCTTATCGTTTGTTTGAAAAGTGACCTGCTCTGTGTGTGTGTGTGTGTGTCTGTGTGTGTGTGTGTGTGTGTGTGTGTGTGTGTGTCTGTGTGTGTGTGTGTGTGTGTGTGTGTGTGTGTGTGTGTGTGTGTGTGTGTGTGTGTGTGTGTGTGTGTGTGTGTGTTTCTGTGTGTGTGTGTGTGTGTGTGTAATACAGAGTGCTTGGCCTCCAACTAAGGTTATTTGTGGAGTGCAAGGGTGTGTTGACCAGTAGAGAAAGGCAGGGAAGGCGTGTGGGCGGAGCCATATTGAAGGACATCAAGACATCTGAACGTAGTATGCAACATCTGAACGAAGTATGCAACATCTGAACGTAGTATGCAACATCTGAACGTAGTATGCAACATCTGAATGTAGTATGCAACATCTGAACGTAGTTTGCAACATCTGAACGTAGCATGCAAAAACATAGTTATCTTCAGAAATGTAAATGGACTCGGCTAATATTGGCCACAACCACAGTTCTTTTTACTAGCATACCCCTCTTATAGGATGGAATCTACTTATAGGCCCTGATTTTGCCCAAACAGCACCACACTAGGGACAATATCTGTTGGGAAATGTGTTAACGGTTAACCGATAATTATATTCTTCTTAGAAAATAAAGTAAAAATTCAGTGCATATCAGTGCACTGTTACTATAGCTTTGAAGTGGTTTGAGGTCCATGCTGTTAATGCTCTGGTGGTTGAGATAACCTGGATGGGTGTTTGCCCACTGTGTGTGTGTGTGTGTGTGTGTGTGTGTGTGTGTGTGTGTGTGTGTGTCTGTGTGTGTGTGTGTGTGTGTGTGTGTGTGTGTGTGTGTGTGTGTACTGGATGGGTGTTTGCCCACTGTGTTGGCTCAGTAGGGCGTGTCAGTGGTTCTCCTATTCATCGCACCAGTGGTAAGGTGTTCCTTTCTTTTTAACATACCCATTTTTAGAAATTTGCCTAGAGAAAAAACTTGAGTCTTTTTGTACAAGGAATGCCCAACTCCGATAAGACTGTCAGTTTTATTTCACGCTGTGAACATTGGCCACATTGTATGTGACCGCACCTTTGGAGCTGGAGCTCACTGTTTTTGCAGATGCAGCTGAGTGGGGTTTCCCTCAAATCAAGGTAGGTGAAATTAGGCAGTTTCTCAAAAACAGCAGGGTCTATTTTTGTCATGGCATTGCGATTCAGTTGTAATGTATGCAGTGATGTTAGATTCCCAAACACATGCTCCGAAAAAGACCTAATGCCCATGTTTTCTGCTTTAAAATGTTTAAGTTTATGCAGGTTTTTGAAGATGCCTTGTGGTAGTGGTTTAACACCAACACATGAGTTGTCCAGAGTAAGATACTCTAAGCTGGACAGGTCATCAAAGGTGTTTGATCTAAATCTAGAGATCTGGTTGTTTGTTTAAATATTTGCGAGGCTTTCAAGTCCAGTGAATGCCCCCTCTCTGAAATTATTTATTTTGTTTCCTCCTAGATCCAGAATATGGAGGCGTTTTAGAGACTGGAAGGTGTCCTGGAAAATCACAGAGATTTGGTTATTGCGTAGGTTGAGGGTTTTCAAGTTGTGCAAATCAAAAAAGCTGTAGACATCCGTCAGTAAGTTATTGTCTAAGCGAAGTTCAGTGAGTTTTGTAAGACCCCAGAGTGCTTCAGGATCCAAAAAGGCAATTGTGTTGATGTTGAACTTGGAGGGGTAGATTCATTTAAGGCTATGAATTCATCTGGTTTTAGCCAGGTTTCAGTTAGGAAAAGTATTTGGATGTTGTTGTCTGTTATCAGCTCATTTATAAGTGCACCTTTTGATGTTAGGGACCGAATGTTAATAAGGCCCAGTTTTAGTATTGTGCAAGTTTCATTTTGTGCTGATAAGGTTTGTATCTTCATTAGGTTTTCCTGGTTAATACTTCTATTAGTGTGATTTGCGTTGGGTTTATGTATTCTAGGTATGGATACCGTTTGTATGTGATTTACTATGGGCAGGGAGTGTAATGGTGCAGCAGAGGTTAGTGTGGGGTAATAGGTCTGCCTTCCAGTTCTAGTTATTGGTTGTCAGTAGTACGTTTAGGCTAGGTGGTGTTTTAAGTTTGGAGAAAGGAGGCTAGCACCCTCTTTAGTTAGGAAGGATGCTGATAATTTTAATTTTAAGTTAGGAGCTGTTTTTTGAA
>NC_137917.1:27287812-27342812 GCF_963457725.1 Sprattus sprattus | reverse complement strand
AGGCCTGGCAGTTCATCCGCAGCTTTGCGCCCGTGGCTTACAGCGTGGTGTTCGTGCTGGCGCTGGTGGGCAACATCCTGGTGCTGTGTGTGTTGCGGCGCTACCGGCAGGCCCAGTGCGGGCCCTGCTCCTACTCGCTGACCGACACCTTCCTCCTCCACCTGGCCATCTCCGACCTGCTGCTCGCCTTCTCGCTCCCCTTCTTCGCCGTGCAGTCGGCCGACAAGTGGGTGTTCGGCACGGCCGCCTGCAAGCTGGTGGGCGCCATGTTCTCGCTTAACATCTACTGCGGCGTCCTCTTCCTGGCCTGCATCAGCTTCGACCGCTACCTGGCCATCGTGCACGCGGTGAGCACCGGCTGGAGACGCCACAGCTGCCACGCCCAGCTGGCCTGCGCCGTCATCTGGACGACCTGCCTCGGCCTGGCCGCCATCGACGTGCAGTACCGCCAGGTTCAGTTCAGTTCAGTTTATTCGTTGAAGAGGGACAGTGTACATTAATAAACATTAAAATGTAAATGTACCCAATTGTAGCCAAAAGGCTAGTTTCCAGAGTGTTAATGGCTAAACAACTTTAAATAGGCATTAACATGTATATCAAACATAACAGAGTGATAGTGGCTAAACAACTTTTAAAAGGCATTAACATATATATCAAACATAACATTGACAAAATAAAATAAAATAAAATAAAATAAAATAAAATAAAATAAAATAAAATAAAATAAAATAAAATAAAATAAAATAAAATAAAATAAAATCCCAATATATAAGTTCTACTGACCCACTAATGCTCACATTTTTGGCTATTTTTATAGGTGCGCGAGGTGAACGGTGTGGAGGTGTGCATGATGCAGTTCCCGCAGGAGTCCTCCAAGCAGCTCATGGTGGGGCTCCAGCTGTTGAACCTACTGCTGGCGTTCGCGCTGCCCCTGCTGGTCATGCTCTACTGCTACATGCGCATCTTCCGCGCCCTGTGCCACACCACGCCACGCCGGCAGAAGCGCAAGTCCCTGCGGCTCATCATCTCGCTGGTGGTGGTCTTCGTCGTCTCCTGGGCGCCCTTCAACTGCTTCCGACTGGTGGACAGCCTGGCGGTGCTGGAGCTCTTCGAGAAGGACTGCCAGATGGGGCGCGTGCTCGACATTGGCACGGTGGTGGCGGAGAGCATGGGGCTGGCGCACTGCGCCCTCAACCCGCTGCTCTACGGCTTTGTGGGCGTGAAGTTCCGCCGCGAGCTGGGCCAGATGTGCAAGGTGGCACTGGGGCCCAGAGGATGCCAGGAGCTGGGGAGCTGGTGGCAGGGGTCGAGGCGCCGCACCGCTGGGTCCTTCAGCTCGGTCGAGAGCGAGAACACGTCCCGCTTCTCCATCATGGTGTGACCTTTCACCTCCGAGAGATCAAAGACGAGAAGTGAGAACGGAGAGAACGGAGGATGAGAAAAGAAAAAGAGAAATAAAGGGTTGGAGGGTTGAGAGAAGTGAGACAGAGAATGACATGTTCTGTGTGCGATTTCACAACTAGATATGAGGGCTAAAACTTGTTTGTTGTAAATTAATGAGGAAGGAACATTCTGTACATAATGTCTAACATGGTTGAGGGAACACTGCCAATTGCAACTTCCAGCTAAAAAAAATGTATTGACATGAATCTCCACATTTTGAGATTTCTTTCTGCTTCCACAGTCTGCCTTTTTGCATTGCAGTAAGAAGAAAACAAGACATGAAAACCCTTGTCACATTTGAGACTATTTTATCATCAGTCATGGTGGCTTTCCACAACTGCAAGACTTTTGTCACACATTGTCTCCAAAGTTGCTTTTGGTCAGATAGTGTTCCCATGAAGTCACACGAGTCTTATTGGTGGTTACTTAAACGTCGCTGGCGAGGTAGCAGCATAATACTTCCTTAACAGCATAACACCTCTGCCGCAGGAAACTGGAGAGTTCACATACACGCTGCCATCATAACCACAGAGGCTTTGACCTTATCAAACACATCTGAAGTTAGCAATGAGTGTTGGTTGAGCAGATTAGCTGAGAGAGATAGCGGCTATCACACAAGTGTTGTCTGTCCATTCCCGCTCTACAGCAGTATTATAGCAGTCTCAAATCTCTTACTGGAGGGCACTCTCTTACTTACTTACACTCTCCTCAAATTTACATTCCTCATTAAATATCCCCTAGACACATCTGAAGTTAGCAATGAGTGTTGGGTGAGCAGATTAGCTGAGAGAGATAGCGGCTATTACACATTATAAAACAATTGGGTTCTATCGCGTAATTTAGCTGTTTCTGATTGGACGAGAGACGTTCCATGCTACAGATTAGCTGAGAGAGATAGCGGCTATCACACAGTGTTGTCTGTCCATTCCCGCTCTACAGCAGTATTACAGCAGACTCAAATCTCTTACTGCTCTTACAATCCTCATTAAATATCCCCTAGACCACATGTGTCAAACTCAAGGCCCGAGGGCCTGATCAGGCCCGACAAGCCATTTAATCTGGCCCACCAGCTCCTCAGAATGTTGCAAAAAGTTCCATTGATTTGAATGAGCAACGGTGAAATGTTATTTGGCTTGCCTAATTTCCCCTCAGGATTAATGAAGTATCCATCTATTTCCTATCTATTTTGAGTTGCACAATGCACTGTCCCCGCGTTGGTAGCAAACGTCAATTTAGGGAGTGCTTGCCCCACTCTCCGGCCCTCGACTTAGACCCATTTTTTTTTTTTCGGCCCTCTGTGTATTTGAGTTTGACACCCCTGCCCTAGACGCAGCCGAAGTTCTATAACTCAAGCACAATATTCAACATCCAGAAGAGCATTAGGTAAACTTCCATGGTCCTGTTAGAAGACCCCCTTCCTGTACATAGACCCTTTGTTAAGAATGTGAATTGTCTTATTTTTAAATACACTCCGTGTCTGTGTCTTAACACACATTGCTCTGCACCTAGCGTTTGAACCTAGAATGGGAAACACAGTGTAGGGCAAGTGATACATTTCACCTCAATTCCTCAAAGCAGTTTCATGTATGTAATTTGCGTTTTTCTTTACATTAAATGGTTTTTTTTTTCCTTTAGATTCATGTTTCTTGTCACTGTTTTTGTTATTGTTCCTCTTCCCCCTTGGAGTAGTTTAGCTGTGTTGATGATTCTACTATTGCACAAACACACACATTATTATTAGTGTATACTATTCCTGTTAGGGGTTTCACAGTAAAAATGTTTTCCACCGAGGTCAAAGAAAAGGTGTTAGAAAAAGACGATAGGACTACCTGACCACATCCCTACAGTCTATTTCAGTTTACTGGGGTGCATAGCCGGTCGTTAAGGAAGGGCAATTGAGGGCAGGGGCTTCATTACAGACAAATATACTATCTGCTTGTATTATCTCAACTTAAGTTTCAAAGACAGGACAAATCCTCTCTTCCTCTTACAGAAGCAGTCCTTAAGCTCATGACTCAGACCTCCTTTCTTATCTTAAGATATTCTCAATATAACTGATTTTTCCATCGCCAGTCTTGTCATGCCTGTATCTTTGATCAGAATTTCGGCCTACAGGTATGCTATCTAGAACCTCTTACATAAGGTTACAGCTGGTTGACTGTTCCAGACTGATCCAGGTAAGAGGAATGTTGATGTCCCTGTGTGGCATGGCTCTGATGCCCGGGGGAAGGTAGCGGTGGTTAGCCCAGGTTATCATTATGCGGCTGGAAGTTGACACACTTACATTAAACGCCAGTCAACACTTTCTCCTGCAGGCCTGCAGCAACATGTCAGCGATACAATAGAAATACACTGGCCTAAACAAGCAGCAGCAGGAGAGGCATCTGGGTCAAATAACTGACTCTTCCCTTGTGCCTTCAACTTAAACAATGCAGAGATACCCTACAAGATTCAAGTCATACAAAATCTGAAAGGACCCTTACATGATATTGCACCCATCAGATTCAATATTTTGTATTATAATGTGTATCTGTTTGCGTTCACCTTGTATATACAGTACATTATGCTGTGAACCTGGTGACTGATTGTGTTTTAGATCTGTTGTATTGCCAGTAACATAAATAAATAAAGTCAGCAGCAAGAAAGTTTTTTTCTTCTTTGAGTACCACACTCCTCTCCACCCCTCCCTCTCCACCCCTCCCTCTCCACCCCTCTCTCCCTCTCCACCCCTCCCTCTCTCTCCCTCTCCACCCCACCCTCTCTCTCCCTCTCCACCCCTCCCTCTCTCTCTCTCCACCCCTTCCTCTCTCTCCCTCTCCACACCTCCCTCTCTCTCCCTCTCCACCCCTCTCCCTCTCTCCCTCTCTCTCTTTCTCTCCCTCTCTCTCTCTCTCTGGAGTTAATATAATCTCATAATGTAATTATTCTGGATGGCTTTGTTGAATGATAAACGGTGAAATCATCTTTACCACAGTAAAATCAATATCTTGCTGCAGGAGCTTGTTATCATTCATCAAAGTATAACATCAATGCATGCATAGTGAAACAATGAGATCACACACTGAAGGTCTGCTATCGTAGTGTTCCCTAGTTCCGCCCCGCAGTTAAAAAAGTTACAAACGGTTGTGAACATTTATAGATCAAAAAAATCTTTAATCAATCAACCTTTCATATTTCAGTAGTGGTGGGTGTCTAGATAACGACTGGTGTCTTGTTTGGATTTCAACTGAAAAGTGTTTTCCGATACATTTATTGGCTAAATAACCTTTCGACCTAGGCTTACAGGCTGTAGCGTTGTCTGTACGCATGGGTACCACTCTAGGGTTCCTTGTGTTGCCTTGGACAATGTTGTACACGTTGTAGTCCATTCTTTTTCTACTTGAGCATATTGGAAGCAACATCTTTATTTTTACGGGACAAGACAACATTAAAAACTACAAACTTCCAGTCGACTTCCACACTCTATTGCAAGAACTGAAATTGAATGTGGAAGTATATTAATTCAGTTTCAATTGACACATAATTTAGCCAATAGTGTGGTGACAAAATTGCAAATTGTAAAAAGTGGTGGGGGCATGTCCTCAGCATAACCATCGCCTTGGGAACCATGGGAAAGTGCTCATTGGACAACCTTTGTGAAGTTTTCACGAGGGGTGCTCACAAGAGTGTTTCAAGGGGTGTTCATGAGAGGTGATTCAAGGGGTGTTTCGAGGGGTGTTCATAAGGGGTGTTTCATGGGGTGTTCATGATGGGTGTTTCAAAGGGGTGTTTTGAGAGGGGTTCACGTGGGGTGTTTCGAGGAGTGTTCAATCATTGTTATATTCATTGCTATTTCCCCGTGTTCCTAGCGTTCTTGCTCCATGCTTATTGTGCTACAGACCTCTGCCTGTTTTACGGATTACCCTTTTGCTTCTCCCCTCTTGGATTGTTTGCTTGTATATTTGACTACCGTTTGCTTGTATATTTGACTACCGTACCGCTCGTCAGTAAAGGTTTATGCTTTCTCTTCACTCCTGAGTCCGAGTCGTGCGTTTGAGTTCAGCACATCAGCACTGCTACGTTTCACAGCTTCTGTGGGAGAAATGTATTCCATCTGGCGTGTACTTTAGGCATTGCAACTTTGCAGACCGTTGATACGCAATATAACACACTAAAGTGATTGGGGAAAACCGGAAATAATCAAACACATCTGAATAAATAAAATAATCGGATTTTCAATTGATTACGTTTTTGTGACCAAATGAATACACTACCAAAAAAACATGCTACTGTAAGAATATTACACAGATGCAAATCGTGAGGGCCAAACATTTACAATTATATTCCTCGTTTCCATACACAGCAGGCGGTGTTTTCCTTTTGCACACACTCACTTTGACATGTATAAGAAAACAAATTATGCTGTGGCTTTTCACATTTGACTGTGTAATGTGATTTCAGGTTTATATTTGTACCCATTAAACGAGATTAGCAGGACCAGGGGCCAACATAGAGGATTTAAACAATTACAATTATTATCAAATATGAATAATTATGTTGTAACTACCAAATAGAAAACATAAACAAAACAAATGGTAAAGTTTCGTTGCAATCTGGTACATCTTTGGTCAAACGTATCGAGGTAGGGGCTTGATTAATCAAAACATGGACAAAGGAGGTTGCTTAGTAGTTTACAAAAAAAGACTGATTTAATCAAGTATGTGTCGGGTCAAATAAGTGAGTTGAAAGGCACGGCGCGCTTGGTAAATTCAACCACTGAAATGGCTCAGTAATAAGCTACATCTAATTGTGCGTTGCCAAGATGGTTGCGATGTACTGCATAGCCGACAGATAGCGCTACCGCAAAGCAAATACGAATCAAGCAACTTGTTTTGGCAGTGATACCATCAGTGTATAGTAAACAAAGACGCGCCAGAACACACTGGTCTCAATGTTGACGCTAGTAGGCCTATTTATTTTCTTTAGTGGGACTTTTTCTCGTAGCCTATGTTGAGTAGAAAATGCGATTCACTTGCCAAATGTGTATAGAATATTGACAAGACCATGTTGGGTGTCATCGCAGAAGACAAACAGGCAATGGACTTAAAAAGGAAAGAGATAGACGGAGAAAGAGCAATCGAGCTAGAGTGAGTGAGACCGATCGCCAGCTGCTGGTTGAGGTTTGGCAAGGCTCCACATATGGTACAGACTATACATCGTAACCGCCTCGAAAGAATCACTGCGTGTATGCCTTGCTCTAGTCAGCCTTTGTGTGCTGCAGCCAAACTTGTGGATAGTTGATTTTTTTTTGTACACCCCCTGACCTGCTTAACTATTGACCTACCAAGAAGAGCGGGTACTTTTGGTCTCTGACTCTCTGGTGAGTAGCCCTTTGCATAACCTACTGCCCGCAGTTCTTAAAATGTAAAGTTATCTGCAGAAAACCCGGTCGAACTGCTAGACCTATTAGACTTTGGCTATTTCTGAAGACGATTTGTCATCTCTTTGTCTTTTTGTTGTCACGAATCTTTACGGTGGTTACGTTCGTTACTTTATCAGGTAGCCTGCAACATTGTGTCTTTAGAGTTAGAAGTCAGACGGAATCCGTGGTATACCCTATTTAAGTTGTGGTGGCAAAGGGGGCAAATAAGTGCAAATCACTTTGCTGTTTTAGCCTAATCCTTATTATTTCGAGAGAAATATACACTATCCAGAAACGAAACTTACATTGCGTCACTTATGGTTGAACATCGAAAGGGTAGCCTGGGTATGGTACAATGTAGCCTGTCGGGATTCAAGATCAAATGTGTTTAGCCTACATGTGGGGATTCCCCATATGAAAGGGTGCCCCCAGTTTACATGCAAAATCATGTGCATGGTCAGCGGCATGTGGCTGGTCTGGTGTGTCATCGTTACAACAGTAGAAGGGGTGGGACGGCGTGTGCCTCTTCAGAAAGGAAACCACTTTCGACATGACAATTGCTTCACTTGTTGTCATGAGACTACTTAATGGGTGCAAACTTGTCCATAAGGCCTTGGTTAACACTGCTACTTTCATTAAGCGTTCAAACGACGAGCTGTCCAGTCTGCAGCATTATTCAACAGAGTGACACGCTATGACTTATCTTTCAGAGTCAGGAATGGACATGGACGTGGTCTTCGAGTTGAACTCAACAGACGAAAGCTACTCGGACTACAAAACCGTGATTTGTGTGCCGGCGCACGAAGCAGTTTTCCTCCCGGTTCTGTTCTCCGTGGCTTTGGTGCTGGGGTTGCTTGGAAACGGCTTGGTTTTGGCGGTCCTGTGGCAGAAGAGACGCAGCTGGAGTGTGACGGACACCTTCGTGCTCAATCTAGCTGGGGCTGACATTCTGCTGCTGCTCGCGCTGCCGTTTTGGGCCGTGGATGCAACTAAAGCATGGACGCTATGTACCAACGCCTGTAAGGCAGTTGCTGTCTTCTTTAAGGTGAGTGAAATATGTTTAAAGTAGAATATTTGGGCTACATAGAAGGTGTTAAGTTTTTCATGTCAACTCAGTTTCAAGGTACTCATTTGCAATTCATCTTTAAGACTAATTATTTAATAGTAATTTATAAATTTGGGTAGAATGAGCTTTCGCAAACTTTTTATCATAACACGTCCTGTTGTGTTATTTCTCAGGTAAACATCTATTTGGGAATGTTTCTGCTAGCCTGCCTCGGTGCTCATCACCTACTGCGTGTGACGAAGAACTATCAGATGTACTCTCGTCAGAGGCTCTGGCTGCCGCACGCTACCTGTCTGCTGGCATGGGGGGCGTCCTTTCTGCTCTCCATCGGAGACTGGATACATCTCACCTCCTCTGAGGACCCCGCGTATCTGGGCATGTCCTGGTGTCCCGTGGCCGTATCCCGGAGTCGCACGGGTGGCGCTGTCTTCCTGGTGGTGGCCGCCATAATGGTCCTTGGCTACTCAGTGTTGCTGGTCCGACTGCCGAAGCTCCAAGGAGGGACGGATTCCAAGAGGCGAAGGGCTGTCTGGTTTATCCTGGCCCTGACGGTAGCCTTCTTCCTCATGTGGTTGCCCTATAACATCGCCCTGGTGGTGGACCCTGTAGGGGCTGGCGCCGATGACTGCCAGGACGCTCATCGGACGGCCACGGAGATGACCCTGATCGCCACTGCGGCTATCGGCTGCCTGCAGTGCTTCGTCAAACCCTGCCTCTACTTCGGCCTGGCCAGTGTGTTCCGTGCACGCACGCTGGCGTTGGTGAGGCGCCATATCAGCAAGCAGAGCAATTATAAGATTTCAATGTGGGACTCAGGAGGCGAGGAAGATGAAGATGAAAATGACGCTCCCGAAAAGACCTCATTGTCCCAGGGACAATGTCAGATCCAAGACCCTTAGACTTAACAAAGGGGCACTGGGTGTATTATTTGAAATGGACTTCAGCGCAGCTTTCTATATAAACATAAAGTATCGACGTATACCCAGGTATATTATACAGGTGTATTACTTGCAAGGGATTGTGGGATCACTTGGGATTTGATAGAGGGTGCTTTATCAGCCGTTGAATGTCAATCTAGGCAGAGTTTTTGAAGGTGAAATATCCTGCCTCCTAAGTTCCTTATCGCTCTTTTGCAATCAGCCCTGTCGCTCGCTGTGTATGCGCTGTCGTGTAAACAAACATACCACTACCCGTGAGTATGAGGAAGCATAACGACCACGGTCTTCTGGGCTTCCTGGCACTCTGTTACTGCTTGCAACGCACCCCCATAGGACAGTGGCCTTTCACACCGGATGCACATGATCAAGCTGTCATATATCAGTTATTGTTACAGTTAATGTTAATGGTCAATGGATGCTTTTTAAGTTAATGATGCGGTTAATGTTACTGCACAGTCACAGTGTTTCTTTTTGGGCTGTTCCAAATTGCAGCTGGTATATGGAGTTGACCTTTGTTCCACACAGAGTCTTTTTTGGCATTTTGAGTGTCATACAGTATCTAGTCTCTGTATCTATACGCATGTTATTCACCAATGAAGGTGATCTCTACACCTTTCTCAAACGAAGTGTTTTGGTTGTGTTCATTCTGTCATAACCAGTTAAGAGTGTTCGATGAGAAAGTAACCAAAGTTCTTGTCATATATTACGTTCTTATTATCATCTCTGCCTAACACTGTATGCTTTTATGGACGTTTTAAATCTTTAATTTGAACTCAGTGCCTTGTGTAGTTAGATTCAGCGAATCAGGTACATTTGTATGTTTATAGTTTCTTAGCAGGTGGACCAGCATATAAGGTTAGATGTGTTTCACTTTCACCCTGAGAAGACTTGAGTTTGCTCTGATGATCCCATCACATGCTGCTGACTTGCAGTTTATAAGCTGACGGAAACTCCCAGTCAATCATGTTCTGCCCCATATGGACACAATCACAGCTGGAATTTCCTCCCGCTTAGGAGCTGACAACGTATCGAAAATACCCAGCTGGACTTTTTAAACTGAAGACACTTCAGTCACGTCACTTCAGAGTAGTGGATCAGTTGACCCCCCCCCTCGGGCTCCCCCAGCTCTGTTCTTTGTTCTTGCAATGTCATTATTTAACCTCTGTGTGTGTGTGTGTGTGTGTGAGAGAGAGAGTGTGTGTGTGAGAGAGTGTGTGTGTGTGTGCGTGTGTGTGAGTGAGAGTGTGTGAGAGTGTGTGTGTGTGTGTGTGAGAGAGAGTGTGTGTGTGTGTGTGTGTGTGTGTGTGTGTGTGTGTGTGTGTGTGATTGTGTGTGTGTGTGTGTGTGTGTGTGTGTGTGTGTGTGTGCTCTGTTCTTTGTTCTTGCAATGTCATTATTTAACCTCTGGCGCAACAAGCGACTTCATGGAGCCGAGGAGTGAAGGGGAGGACTCTCACTTCCCTCCGTTTCTCAGGCTAGGCTCTGCCCATGCTCTGCCAATAGTCTTCTATCTCAATCCCCCTTGGTGTGGTCACCGGAACACTGTGGCTCTCTTTGTGGGGAGCTCTGCTGAGTGTGTGTGTGTGGGTGTGTGTGTTTGTGTGTGTGTGCACTGGAGCTCTCTTTGTGTGGAGCTCTCCTGTGTGTGTGTGTGTGTGTGTTTGTGTGTGTGTGTGTTTGTGTGTGTGTGTGTGTGTGTGTGTGTGTGTGTGTGTGTTTGTGTGTGTGTGTGCACTGTGGCTCTCTTTGTGTGGAGCTCTCCTGTGTGTGTGTGTGTGTGTGTGTGTGTGTGTGTGTGTGTGTGTGTGTGTGTGTGTGTGTGTGTGTGTGCACTGTGGCTCTCTTTGTGTGGATCTGAGTAGGAGGAGGAGGACAGAGGAGAGAACATCCAAGGGTGTTGGGAAGAAAGAGAGGGTGTGTGACTCATCAGCCACCTGATCTCTCATGTGTTTGTCATTCATTGTTGTTGTGATCATTCATGTTGGGAAATAGGTGCTCAGATATGACTCCCACGGACCCATTACCATTACATGTGATCAATTGGTAACTTACATCACCATTACATGCAGTCATAAGTTTGGATACACCTTTAATTTTTTGGAAACGTTTTTTCTTTACTTTTAATATTTCCTACATTTTAGATAAATACTGAAGACATTCACATATGGAATGATGTACTAAACAAAAAAAGTGTTATCTACCATGTAGAAAATAATAAAAGTAAAGAAGAAACTTCTCAAAAAATGAGAAGGTGTGTCCAGACTTTTGACTGGTACTGTACATTTAGTCATTTGGCAGACACTTTTGTCTAAAGCGACGTACAAGGGAGAAAACAGTGAAGCTTCGAGCAAGAGACATAGTGTTACAATAAATACTATTTTACGCAAGAAATAAAAGAAAAAGTGCAGGAATGTAAGTGCTGTACATGTATGGGAACATGTCTGTGGAGCCATACTGTTTCACTGATCCTGTTCAATGCCACTGGCTGAAAACTATGACCACTACGTTTCTGTGCCATATTGTTACACATGTATAACACGGTTACAGAATATACCACTGTATATGTAAATGTTATAAAATGTGTTGCTTCAAAAGATGCTTAAAAATAAGGAAATAAATGAACTTATGGACATTGCTCCACTTGGTGTGCTCTCTCTGTGGGGGTAGGGCAGCTTTGAGACACAGATTAATAACCACAAATGTGATCATTTAGTGGGCAAGCAGTAATACTTGTATATTGGGATTTTATTTTATTTTATTTATCTTATTTTATTTTTGATTTTTTTTTTGTCTGATTTGGATATATTGTTTGATATACAGGTATAGGTTAATGCCTTCTTTTTAGGTTGTATAGCCTTTTTCACTCTGGCAGGGGGACTGTCAATGGAAACTAGCCTTTTGGCTATAATTGGGTGCATTTACATCTTAATTTTTCATTAATGTACACTGTCCCTCTTGATCAAATAAACAATTTGATTGAATTGATTGATAGATTTAGCCTGGAATGATGTCAAGCATCTCAGGAATGATTTCAGTGAGTTATAAGGAGCAGTATACAAACAGCTTTGGACATCTAGACTGGGCGTTGTTGTTGTTGTCAAGTCAGACAAGAAGTGCAGTTTGAGGTATAAGAGACACTGGACTTTGCCTGTGTCCATTAAAAAACAAAGCATTTTGACTTGTCTCTTTTGGTATATGACATCGATGTGGGGAACCTGCCATATGTTTTGATGGACAGCGCAAATGAACAAAGACTGTCACATATTGTGTACTACCAGGCATCATTTTAGGTCATCTTGCTGGGATGCCCATTCAATGAGATGAGATCTCTTTTGGGAGTTTGAATGCCTAGCTTTGACAGTTTCATTGAAAACTTGTTGAACCTAACTTGAACTTTAAACAAGTTCATATTTGTACAAGATCATGTCTGTTCATGAAAGGACTCACCTTTTCATCTAATGCTAACATGACATGCAAAGTGTAGTTTTGCAAATGTGTATTCAAATAAGATTTGGTCTGGCAGTAGAGGCCGTGAGGTTTTACAGTTGACTGTCCAGGTGTGGTCCCTCCCTCAGTGCAGCTAGAACAATATTGTCTAGACGATCATGTGATGTCATAAAGAGGTGCAAACAACAGACTCAAGACGATCATGTGAGGTCATAAAGAGGTGCAATAACAACAGACTCCAGACGATCATATGATGTCATAAAGAGGTGCAACTACAACAGACTCCAGACGATCATACGATGTCATGATGAGGCACTCTGAGCACACTGGCACCATGGAATTGGTGAATGTTGTGTGTACCATAGCCATAACCAGTGAGAACAAATCTCTAAACTCATCACCATTGTAAGAAATGACAGTATATCCTGTGAGTGAACATGAGATTCATGATCAAGCAGCTGCCATCCAAAATAAGTAATCTTATCATGGTAACAAAGGGAAGGTCCCCACACTGGATTGCTCAGACACCTGGGGTCAGGAAGCAAACTAAGAGTATGGGAATGGGTTAGGCCATTTCAGAACCATCTCAGGCAGCAGGTCAGGGTACTTCAGTACTTTACTACTTACAGTAACTGGCACTCACAGTAGTTACATTCCTGCACTTTTGTTTATTTTCTTAGAAGAACAAGCTTCATCTTAACGCCTCAAAAACTAAAGAAATAGTGGTGGACTTGAGAAGGAGGCCTAACACCAAAGCCTTAGTTTATGTATTTGACCAGCCCATAACCCTCACTGAGTCCTTTACATTTCTGGGCTCCTACATCAGATCAAATTTGAAATGGGATATCAACACCACCCACCTTATCATAAAAGCCCAACAGAGACTGTATTTCCTCAGGCAACTGAAAAAGTACAACAAACACCTTTTGGTGCTCTTCTATAAAGCCATCATAGAAAGTGTCATCACCGCATCAATAACTGTCTGGTATAGAAATTCTGACAGTCGCACAAAAATGTAACTGGAGAGAGTGGTGACCAAAGCCTCCAACATTATTGGTTGTGACCTTACATCAGTACTCTCATTGTATGCTGAGCGTAGCTTAAATCGCGCAAAGAACATTATCAGAGACTCCTCCCATCCAAGCCATGACATTTTTGAACTTCTACCTTCTGGAAGACGCTACAGATCCATGCGAGCTGGAACGACACGCTTCAACAACAGCTTCTTCCCCTCTGCTGTCAGACTCCTGAACTCTCAATGCTGACCTGGAGTATTTTTTATTTTATTTTTATTTTTAATAATTTTTTTCCCTACCCCCTTCTCTCCCCTCCTACTGGCCTGAGCTACCTATGACAAAGAATACCACCAACATTGTTGTGTGGCAATAAAGTTTTATCTTATCTTATCTTATATAAACCAGGATTTTTTTATTGTTATACTAGGTCTCTATCTCTCCTTTGTATGTCGCTTTGGAAGCGTCTGCAAAATGATAAAATGTTTGCACAAGTGTTTTGTCCTTATATGACCTTCACTTGTACCTGGACTCGTTTTTGAGCTCTTGGTGTTATTGGCAGAACAGAACTATTCGGACCCCCTGCACTTTTGTTTATTTCTTATATAAGCCAGTATTTATTTATTGTTATACTAGGTCTCTATCTCTCCTTTGTACGTCGCTTTGGAAGCGTCTGCAAAATGATTAAATGTAATGTGATGTCAGAGAAACCTGATTATCAGACAGAACGCCAAAACGTTGCCAGACCTGTTTGCATTAGAAGCCTAGCTCATTTACATTAATAGCCTAGGAGGTGTCTTAAACAGTACAGTATATGGCTAGAGTTGGAGATTCTTGTGGTTCAGAGTTGCACTGATGAATCCGGAGTAAGTTCCACGTGCTCGTTACTGAACTTTACTGGAAAAAAATACAGATTGCTGCATCAACCACAGAATAAACTTTGTCTTACAGCCTGGTGTGGTCTCTCTCTACACACTGCACACTGTGTTTACAGGGATAGGATCAGCCTGGTGTGGTCTCTCTCTACACACTGATCACTGTGCTGTTAGGATCAGCCTGGTGTGGTCTCTCTCTACACACTGATCACTGTGCTGTTAGGATCAGCCTGGTGTGGTCTCTCTCTCTACACACTGATCACTGTGCTGTTAGGATCAGCCTGGTGTGGTCTCTCTCTACACACTGCACACTGTGCTGTTAGGATCAGCCTGGTGTGGTCTCTCTCTACACACTGATCACTGTGCTGTTAGGATCAGCCTGGTGTGGTCTCTCTCTCTACACACTGATCACTGTGCTGTGAGGATCAGTCTGGTGTGGTCTCTCTCTACACACTGATCACTGTGCTTACAGGGTGAGGATCGGCCTGGTGTGGTCTCTCTCTACACACTGATCACTGTGCTGTGAGGATCAGTCTGGTGTGGTCTCTCTCTACACACTGATCACTGTGCTGTTAGGATCAGCCTGGTGTGGTCTCTCTCTACACACTGCACACTGTGCTTACAGATGAGGATCAGCCTGGTGTGGTCTCTCTCTACACACTGATCACTGTGCTGTAAGGATCAGCCTGGTGTGGTCTCTCTCTACACACTGATCACTGTGCTTACAGATGAGGATCAGCCTGGTGTGGTCTCTCTCTACACACTGATCACTGTGCTTACAGATGAGGATCAGCCTGGTGTGGTCTCTCTCTACACACTGATCACTGTGCTTACAGATGAGGATCAGCCTGGTGTGGTCTCTCTCTACACACTGATCACTGTGCTGTAAGGATCAGCCTGGTGTGGTCTCTCTCTCTACACACTGATCACTGTGCTGTAAGGATCAGCCTGGTGTGGTCTCTCTCTACACACTGATCACTGTGCTTACAGATGAGGATCAGCCTGGTGTGGTCTCTCTCTACACACTGCTCACAGGTTTAAGATCCAGCTCCTCTTCTGCCACGCTCAATTGCCAGTGACCTGCTGAACCACATAGTGAAACGTGTTGGACATGCCAAGAATTTGCAGTTGATATTCAAGTTCTCAACAGGCTCCAAATGACAGAATAGTAAAAACTCTGAACTTCCAGCAGGACTGGAGACCAGAACAATAGAGATGCACTGTCAGTGTAGAGAAGTTCATCTTTTGTAAGGGTTTAAATGTCAGGGGGAGAAGGAGTTTCTCACAGTTGCAGGCCTGGTACTACTCCTGACTACAGTATTTAGGAAGTTGTGTTTGTAAATGTTATTTCCTTCCTCATTGCATATGCAAAGCATTACTGGAAGGTATCAAGAGGAAGACAGAAGTAAGGGAGTGTCTGAGCACTAAAGGAGTCTGTCATGACCAGACAAGAACATCAAGACAAGATCTGGCATGTTGTTATACGTATATTGATTTTATGTTCCATGCTGATATTTTTCATGTATGTTTTCTTTTCTCTGTTTTGCACCATTCTTTGTCCTTATAGGACCTTCACTTGTACCTGGACTCGTTCTTGAGCTCTTGGTGATTTTGGCAAAACAGAACTATTCTGTTCCCACAAGGACCCAGAGATATCACACTTTCTGTGTTCTGTTTATTTTGCCAAGACACACGGAAATGATTACCTCGCCAGCATCGCATAGTTCAGGGTCTAGTTCCTGTATACAGAAGGAAGCTACATGACGAAGGACCGGTTTTGCAATACTGGAAGGTATCAGAGGAAGACAGAAGTAAGGGAGTGTCTGAGCACTCAAGGAATCTGTCATAACAAGTGTCAAGACAAGAACATCAAGACAAGATCTGACATGTTGTTATACGTATATTGATTTTATGTTCCATGCTGATATTTTTCATGGATGTTTTCTTTTCTCTGGTTTGCATAAGTGTTTTGTCCTTATAGGACCTTCACTTGTACCTGGACTTGATTTTGAGCTCTTGGTGTTATTGGCAGAACAGAACTATTCTGATCCCACAAGGACCCAGAGATATCACACTTTCTGTGTTCTGTTTACTTTGCCAAGACACACGGAAATGATTACCTCGCCAGCATCACATAGTTCATGGTTTAGTTCCTGTATACAGAAGGAAGCTAGATTACGAAGGACCGGTTTTGCAATCCTGGGCATGTAAGTGTCTGAAGCGTCACATGACTGGGCTGCTTCTGCATCTGTGGTCATGCATCTGAGGCGTGTTCTTCCATTTTTAATTTTTCTTTTTCATTTCTTTTTTACTCAAGTATTTGTGCCTTGGTTTGAGAGGAGACTGTCAGCTCTAACTGGAAGAACACGGAGCTAATAATAGGTCTTCCCTGGGAGCAGACATGCTGGGGGAGTGTACATAATCCTTGCCCCGCAGTGTCAGTCAAGCCACGAACAGAAAACTTTAAAGTAAACTGGTCAGCGCATTACAGCTCGTACAGCTATCTAACTAAAGTATGAGGTCACAAGCAGAGGGTTCTGCACAGTCTTCATCAGCAGGCCTCATCCTGTGTGGCCACTGCTGCCACCCAGTGGTTCGGGGGTGTAGCTGCTTTGAAGTGGCTGAGGTAGGCAGGGCTTTCATAGATCAAGTACAACTCATGTGTGCAACACACACACACACACACACACACACACACACACACACACACACACACACTCACACATGTGTGAAAATCATTGCTTGTTCTTTATAGGAAGAAGGTTTTCCTGTTTTCAGCCTGCCACCAACTGTGGAGAAGTTATCTTTATGTTCTTCATGCCCGGTGAGGCTGTGCCTCTGGGAGAAGATATCCTGTCTACCCACTCAGAGTGATGATATATTAACTATACACTATGGTCTTCATGCCCTGTGAGGCTGTGTCTTAGAGTGATGATATATTAACTATACACTATGGTCTTCATGCCCTGTGAGGCTGTGTCTCAGAGTGATGATATATAAACTATACACTATGTTCTTCATGCCCTGTGAGGCTGTGTCTTAGAGTGATGATATATAAACTATACACTATGGTCTTCATGCCCTGTGAGGCTGTGTCTTAGAGTGATGATATATAAACTATACACTATGGTCTTCATGCCCTGTGAGGCTGTGTCTTAGAGTGATGATATATAAACTATACACTATGGTCTTCATGCCCTGTGAGGCTGTGTCTTAGAGTGATGATATATAAACTATACACTATGGTCTTCATGCCCTGTGAGGCTGTGTCTTAGAGTGATGATATATAAACTATACACTATGGTCTTCATGCCCTGTGAGGCTGTGTCTTAGAGTGATGATATATAAACTATACACTATGGTCTTCATGCCCTGTGAGGCTGTGTCTTAGAGTGATGATATATAAACTATACACTATGGTCTTCATGCCCTGTGAGGCTGTGTCTTAGAGTGATGATATATAAACTATACACTATGGTCTTCATGCCCTGTGAGGCTGTGTCTTAGAGTGATGATATATAAACTATACACTATGGTCTTCATGCCCTGTGAGGCTGTGTCTTAGAGTGATGATATATAAACTATACACTATGGTCTTCATGCCCTGTGAGGCTGTGTCTTAGAGTGATGATATATAAACTATACACTATGGTCTTCATGCCCTGTGAGGCTGTGTCTTAGAGTGATGATATATAAACTATACACTATGGTCTTCATGCCCTGTGAGGCTGTGTCTTAGAGTGATGATATATAAACTATACACTATGGTCTTCATGCCCTGTGAGGCTGTGTCTTAGAGTGATGATATATAAACTATACACTATGGTCTTCATGCCCTGTGAGGCTGTGTCTTAGAGTGATGATATATTAACTATACACTATGTTCTTCATGCCCTGTGAGGCTGTGTCTTAGAGTGATGATATATTAACTATACACTATGGTCTTCATGCCCTGTGAGGCTGTGTCTTAGAGTGATGATATATAAACTATACACTATGTTCTTCATGCCCTGTGAGGCTGTGTCTTAGAGTGATGATATATAAACTATACACTATGGTCTTCATGCCCTGTGAGGCTGTGTCTTAGAGTGATGATATATTAACTATACACTATGGTCTTCATGCCCTGTGAGGCTGTGTCTTAGAGTGATGATATATAAACTATACACTATGGTCTTCATGCCCTGTGAGGCTGTGTCTTAGAGTGATGATATATAAACTATACACTATGTTCTTCATGCCCTGTGAGGCTGTGTCTTAGAGTGATGATATATAAACTATACACTATGGTCTTCATGCCCTGTGAGGCTGTGTCTTAGAGTGATGATATATTAACTATACACTATGGTCTTCATGCCCTGTGAGGCTGTGTCTTAGAGTGATGATATATAAACTATACACTATGTTCTTCATGCCCTGTGAGGCTGTGTCTTAGAGTGATGATATATAAACTATACACTATGGTCTTCATGCCCTGTGAGGCTGTGTCTTAGAGTGATGATATATAAACTATACACTATGGTCTTCATGCCCTGTGAGGCTGTGTCTCAGAGTGATGATATATTAACTATACACTATGGTCTTCATGCCCTGTGAGGCTGTGTCTTAGAGTGATGATATATAAACTATACACTATGTTCTTCATGCCCTGTGAGGCTGTGTCTCAGAGTGATGATATATAAACTATACAGTATGTTCTTCATGCCCTGTGAGGCTGTGTCTCAGAGTGATGATATATAAACTATACACTATGTTCTTCATGCCCTGTGAGGCTGTGTCTCAGAGTGATGATATATAAACTATACAGTATGTTCTTCATGCCCTGTGAGGCTGTGTCTCAGAGTGATGATATATAAACTATACACTATGTTCTTCATGCCCTGTGAGGCTGTGTCTCAGAGTGATGATATATAAACTATACACTATGGTCTTCATGCCCTGTGAGGCTGTGTCTTAGAGTGATGATATATAAACTATACACTATGTTCTTCATGCCCTGTGAGGCTGTGTCTCAGAGTGATGATATATAAACTATACACTATGGTCTTCATGCCCTGTGAGGCTGTGTCTTAGAGTGATGATATATAAACTATACACTATGTTCTTATTGCCCTGTGAGGCTGTGTCTTAGAGTGATGATATATAAACTATACACTATGGTCTTCATGCCCTGTGAGGCTGTGTCTCAGAGTGATGATATATAAACTATACACTATGGTCTTCATGCCCTGTGAGGCTGTGTCTTAGAGTGATGATATATAAACTATACACTATGTTCTTCATGCCCTGTGAGGCTGTGTCTTAGAGTGATGATATATAAACTATACACTATGGTCTTCATGCCCTGTGAGGCTGTGTCTTAGAGTGATGATATATAAACTATACACTATGTTCTTCATGCCCTGTGAGGCTGTGTCTTAGAGTGATGATATATAAACTATACACTATGGTCTTCATGCCCTGTGAGGCTGTGTCTCTGGGAGTGCCTTACCAAAGTGCCTGAGGCTGGATGCACACACAACAAGAGATAATAGTTTTTATTGTACTATATGTGATTTATTGTTTTATACTGTATGTACTCAATTCACTTCATTCATTGAAGGTAAATGAAATTCAGTTTATTCATGTGATATACAAGATTACAATTATGTCTAAGTAGCATTGTGAGTTTATGTTTTTTATATACATACAAAATACGTATTTCTACAGCAACTGAGGAATGTCTCTGCAGTTTTGCAAAAGCGTCAGAAAATAAAAATGTATATAAACAATAGTAAATGTGAACAAAGCTAATTATGAATGCTCTGGGATTTTAAAGCTACATTATAGAGGGTTTTGATGGTTAAAGATGTTTTTGTAGGTTACTACTAAAATTATTTTTTTTGATGCACAGTCATCTTATAGGACTGCTAAACACAACTGTTGTGTCTACTAGCCTTCCAGGCTATTCTGCTCTGGGTTAGACAAGAACAGCATATACAACAGCAAGGCATCTCCAGAAATATCAGTGAGATAAATCAGTTAACAAATACCTGGTAGCTAATTAGCTTTTTAGTTTAAGCTAAAGACCTCATCATGCCTCTGAAAAAAATGTTTTTTTGTTTTTTTTTACAACAAGACATCAGGCACAGAGATGTTTGATAAAACACTCCAACCTTCCTTTTCCTTTTTTTCATTACAAACTTTTCTGTAAATACGTATTCTAATTGTCTTTCAAATGTTCAGTCACTGTGCATTAAAGCGTCTGCCAAACGCATTAAACTCCCTCAGAAGGCTGAGGTGTTGGTTGTGTCCTCTGTCTGTCTCAGAAGGCTGAGGTGTTGGTGGTGTCCCCTGTCTGTCTCAGAAGGCTGAGGTGTTGGTTGTGTCCTCTGTCTGTCTCAGAAGGCTGAGGTGTTGGTGGTGTCCCCTGTCTGTCCCTTGTCTCAGAAGGCTGAGGTGTTGGTGGTGTCCCCTGTCTGTCCCCTGTCTCAGAAGGCTGAGGTGTTGGTGGTGTCCCCTGTCTCGGACCACATGGAGCCCCTGCGGGACATGGAGGCCATCCTACTCTTCAGCGGGCAGTGCAGTGCCTTCAGCATGTCCACCAGGTGGCGCCTGAACTTCACCCCCACGAAGGCGTACAGCAGGGGGTTGACGCAGCAGTGCATGTAGCCCAGCGTGGAGGTGACTGTCAGGGAGATGTCCAGCGTGGTCATCGTGTCGCAGCCGGGCGAGCCGGAGGTGGAGCTGGCGTTGGCTTGCAGCGTGTCTGCCATCAGGGTGATGTTGTAGGGCGTCCAGCTGATGAAGAAGGCCACCACCAGGGCCAGGATGACCCGCATGGCCCGCTGCTTCTGCATGTTCGCAGAGCCGCGGCAGAGACGCAGCAGGATGCGGCTGTAGCAGAACACCATGATGGCGGCGGGGATGAGGAAGCCTAGGACGTGGTAGAGCAGACGGAAGCCCAAACGCCAACGCCCCTGAGGTTGGGGGTAGTCGTACACGCACTCGGTCTTATTCCGTCTGGAGTCGAACGAAGCTGTAAGGTACAGCAAGTCGGGAATGGAGAGTAGGATGCAGACGAGCCACACGGCCAGGCAGCTGACCTGCACCACCCAAGGCTTCTTGCGGGAGTACATCTGCACCGCGTGGATGATGGACATGTAGCGGTCTACACTGATGCAGGCCAGGAGGAAGATCCCGCAGTAGAAGTTGATCTGTGTGCGCAGGGATAGAGAGCAAGAGGAACAAGCAAAGGTGATGCTGATGTGAGAAAGGACCTCTTCAAGAACAGTTTGATTGCACACCAATACAAATTGCTCATTGAAAGAGCTGTTCAATCAATCGACCCAGTACACAGTTAATTCTATTTAGTAGCGTTTTGTCCTATCTTTAACCAAGAGCAACTTTTTTTTTTTTTGTGCATTATTTATTCATTTCATATTCTGATTTTGTCATACTTCGCCTCAAAACCAGCCCTCTCAAACAGACAGGCTCTTCCCCTAATCAGAACGTTTTGTCTGCTGTTGATGAAATGCTCTCAAACTGGAAGACCACGCTGTTAAATAAAGATAGTGGGGAAAAACCTCCATATAGTTGTAAAAGGAAACCAAACTAAGAGACTAATATTAATTGAACTAATATCAATGTAAAAACTGTTTTTTTTAAATACATGGGTTTACATGATCTCGTAATGTGGCCTAAACCCTCGCTTCCTGTCTCTCTCTACTGTCCTATCTGATTAAAGGCATAAAAAATACATCTGAAACAAAAAAAAAACAGCCCTCTCAAACAGACTTCCTCTCCCCCTGATCAAAACGGTTTGTCTGCTGTTGATGAAATGCACTCAAACTGGAAGACCACGCTCTTAATTAATGATAGGGGACAAAACTCCAACTAAGAGACTAACATTAATGGAACCAATATCAATGTAAAACATTTATTTAAATACATGGGGTAACAGGATATCGTAATGTAAAACTATATTAAAACCTTGTGTTAAATCTTTTCTGTTATGCTTATGTTACCAATTTTTTTATTTTTTTTTATTGTATTATTTAAGTTAATTTCTAATATGTAGGGACTCTGAGATTCTTTGGAATGAAAAGTGCGTTAAAAATAAAATTAATAATTATTATTATTATTATAATGTGGCCTACCTTAAACAGTGCTCCAGTGGTTTTACAGAGCCCGGTGCCAAAGATCCATCCCTGAGTGGCTTCCACGGTCCAGAAGGGCAGCGTGAGCAGCAGGAGGACGTCGGACACCGCCAGGTGCAGGATGAAGGTGTCCGTCACGTTCCAGCTCCGCCTCTTGTGCCACAGCACTGCCAGGACCAGGCCGTTCCCTAGCAACCCCAGCACCAAAGCCACTGAGTACAGAACCGGGACGAAGACCGCCGCAAACTCCATGCTGTGGTTCTGATCGCACACGACTCCTCCTCCAACGCAGCAGGCTCCATCATCATACGTGTAATTGTAGTCTTCAGTGTCGTTGCCATCGAAGAATTCCAATTCCCCTCCCTCAAGGGTTATTTTCTCTGCACCCTGCACCTGCAGTTAAAAATAAGACATTAAGTTGTCATATCAGTCCATGGCACAAATGACACAAAATGTTAATACTTAAATACTGCTGGCTTGTATTATAGGTATTAGAGGTATTGTATCTAAATTGTTACCTCCGCCAAGGAGGTTATGTTTTCGCCCCTGTATGTTTGTTTGTCTGTTTGTCAGCAGGATTACACAGAAAACGCATGGACCGATTTCCATCAAACTTTGTGGGGAGATTGGGTAATATAATGGCAATAATTGATTCGATTTTCAGATGTCAAGGTCAAAGGTCAAGGTCACAAGGCGGAGGTTTGCATTCTCTGAATGCTCCCATTCTTGCTAATGCTGTTTTCGTGTTACTTTGACCACTAGGGGTCATTGGTTCACATGTTGACCTCAACTGTCATCTTTCATATCTCAGATCTCATGTTCCACACCGATAAATACAGAAAAGGTGTCAAAATCACTTTATTGCCTTCAGACTTTGATTTAATTTCCATATGCACATTTTTAAAATCAAAAATAGCTCATTTCGTGCTGCACAGATATGCATACATAACTGTGATGTGGTGGCTCAGATGTGGTGTCTCGCAAACAAACGATAGAGATTGATTTAAGATGCCTTAACCACAGTACTGTAATTACCGTTTTAGAAATAAATGCCCTCACATGCAAACTGCACACAGCTGTCTCAGCTACACGTCTTAACGCACATCATCCTGCTACGGAATCAATCCACCAGAGGGAAAACACCAGCAGGCGAGATAGGCTCTAGATTTTAATCACAGCTTTCAGGTCTGCATCGCCCTGCAAGAGGCCCCTGAAGGGTGCTAGCACCAGCTAGCTGCAATAGCACAGGAACCACAGCAGCGCCCGCTAGCTATTTAGGGTGTCTGACTTCCGCGGCAGATACTCCACCGCATTTCTTTGAAAATAAGTCAGTCCATAGCCGTATTAAATTATTAAATAAGATGACCTTTCTTTCATACAGATATTCATTACAACCCTTTTAATTGGATAGTCCAAAGGCATCTAAGAAAGAGGAACTTTATTTAAAAACAGCACAGACATTTTAAATAGTCTAAAAATGTGTGGGGTTCCTTCAGATTAGGCTATGTGGAAGTTTTCCATTTGGATTTATCAAATTATAGCTGTGCACAAAATGTGCCAGACTTCTTTCAGTTAAAACTGAACAATTTACTAACACTAATTCAGACATGCCTAATCTTTCTTTCCAGGTGAAAATTCTATTGTAATAAGCTACACAATAAACTACTAAGTAACTAAACGACTTAATAACTAAACTAAACTACTAAATAACTTAAATAAACGACTTAATAACTAAACTAAACTTCTAAATAACTAAACTAAACGACTTAATAACTAAACTAAAAGACTAAATAACTTAACTAAACTAAACTACTTAATAAATGTCATTAGTGAGCTCCTACACTGAAGAATATGTATTTTATATATTGTGTTATTTATAGGATGTTGTCTTGCAATCTCCGCTCTCCCCCCCTTAAAATATATTCAAAATTCTATCAACAATTCTATCTCCATCTCTCTAAGAAAACAGTTCTCGGGACTACATGCATTTATGCAGTAAAAATAGAACCAAGCAAAACAAAATAACTGGATTTTAAAGTCGTACTCACCAAGTCATACATGGTCGCTCTTGAAACTTGTCTGTGTGTCAATCACTAGACGTTGGTTGCACTTGTGGTATATGTGGAGATTCAGATCTCTTTACAGTCAGGGGAGAAAAAAAGCGCTTCTGTTTGTCGAGCTGAAGTAGATAGAGGAAATAGGATCAGATACGATCAACCATTCACATATTTACTGATCTACAAAGAGTCCAGTTTTACCTTTACCCTGATTGTCTGTAAAATATCTGAATGACTTTCTGAATGACTGTCTTCTAGGAAAGACTTTAATTGCACTATCTGACTTCATGTGACTAGCCAATTAAATAATCCAATTGATGCAGCACTTCAAATGTGATCAGATGTGAATGGTGACTGCAGCCATATTGTACTATGATTTAAAGTGTATGGGAGTATCACTAAGTAATCAGAAAGCCATACTTTCTCCAGGCTTTTCTCATCTGTATCTCTGGAGTGATGGGTACAGCTCTTCATGGGTAAATGCCTTGAGTTTTAGACTCCAAGTGGCTTTTATACTTTATTTTTAGTCGTGCAATTTATGCTTATTTTGGTGTTTTAGGTTTCTGATGTTACGTTTTCTGGACAGTGCCGTAATAAAATAAGTAATACAATATGAATTAGAGTGATAAAATCACAAATATGCCAGATTTGGCCTGAAAGTATCATTTTCATTTGCAGTCCCAAGCTATATGGAAAGACACAGTCTTAAATTCAAATAAATAAAAATGTAAGGGATGTGATTAAATAATGATTAGTTAGTTAAACTTAAGTCGTCCTTTAGGAAACAATAAAGATGAAATTACTTTTTTGACACACAGAGGAAAAGGAACATCTCTGACTTGTCCATTGTTCATCGATGAACTCAAATGTTCCACTTGCTTCGCAAAATATGAATTGGCTTTCTTGTATTTTTTTTTTTAAATATTTATCATTTCCAGAGAAGTCCTGATGTATGTGCTTTAAACGCCCACATGCCCTGTCTGAGATCATAAACATACGTTTCTCCGGATTCTGCTTTCTATTTCAGATTTTTCCACTCTGCTGTGAGACCTTTGACTGATCAATATTGCCTTTAGTGTCTTATTATTATCTTACATAACATACATTATGTGTTATTTGGATACATTTACTGTCATGACGAAGGCTTTAGCATTAGGTTGTCTGTTGACAACATTAATGCTAGTAATTAGGTTCATGCTATATTCAAACAGTTTAAACTTCTCACCTTCAATATAGTTGTGAGCTTTTGATCTGTGGGTCTCAAATCAACTCATGAACGAAAGACGCAATGAGACGTGATAGACACAGGGGAAAAACCTGTTAAGACACAAATGACACTGCTGCGTTCTTCAGATGCTTAGAAAAAGAACCTAGAATACAGTTATTCATATACCTGAGGCCTTTATCGAAAGCAATCTACCGTTGAGGTACAACAATCAAACTACAGTCAATAATAGACTTGAAGAGAGTATCGTCCTTAACTATTTTTGGCCAACCTGACGAGTACTGAAGTGTTGAGATCAAGGGAAAGCAGAGGAATAAATTAATTAATAAGTTTAAAATGTTACAGTGCTCTACAAAATGGCCTCTTGATCTGTTACTGTGGTTGTGACTAGAACTCTGTCTTGATGTTGGAATCTGACATTTTGAAAAAAGACACTTCTTTACAAATGGTGCTTTCTGTGATCTTTAGCATCTGTCATTTTAAAGGATCCTTGAATACATTGTATTGTGAAGTGTGTAACAATGGATATGTTTTGTGACGGTTTTTGTCCTTGACACCTGTTATTGTCAGCTTAATGAAGACTCTCTAATTTGTCAGCATTGCCTCTGGAAGCAACCAAAATGCACATCCTATTGGTTTCAATAATGAGTGTCGACACTGTGTTGAAAATAAATAGGCGATAGCATAGCCCTTTTACTAAAGATCTCCTCAGCAATAAAGCAGGCTACATACAGCGCATCCAACCTAAGAGACGTTACAAAATAACTGACATAGAATGTTCTTAATTCAAACATAATAAGTATTCTAACTGACTGATTGCCACACAGAATATAACACTGAAAATACACACAGGCTTGATAATAACATAAGGATTATACATTCTACTTGAAGTGTCATTTTTCCCCAACACATCCTGCCTGCCCCTCAGGGGTCTCTATTTCCTCTGTTCAACAGACTGCAACCAGGTGTGATTTAGATGCTCTGCAAACAAAGGGGAGTGGTGATGAGTGGATGAGTTTCTCTTGTGGTTTACAAATGAATCTGCAAAAGAGATGATACGTTTTCTTTTTACTTTTGGAAAGATGTGCTCTTCCTTTTTGCCTCTGAGTTCTTATAAATGCAACATACATGTTGGTGCACTGTTCCTCTCTCTAATAAGCACCACGAGGAGTATATTATCATGAACATTTCATCCTGAACATTTTTGCATGCACACCTGCTGCTGGCTGCAGACTGGTGCCTGTAGCCAAGGGAGAGATACTCCGAGACAGTACCATTATTACTCTTCCAGTGCCGTTATCCACTCCATTCATGTGTTGATGACAGAACCATTATCCACTCCATTCATGTGTGGATGGCGGGTGTCACCCAAACTTTAGCTTCATATTGAGCAAACAGCCCAAAAAGAGTCATCCACCATGAAATGTGGGGGTGTAGATTGTCTCAGTGTCTGCACCGTGTGGCTTTTTTTTTACTTCAAACAGCTTGTTGTTGTCGAGCAGGTCCTACTTTTAGATGGCCACTTCAAAATACAGTGGAAAGCCTGGGACTTTTTTCTAATTATATTGTGGAAAGGTCAAATAAGGTTCATAACTCCCAAAAAGAGTCCCCCAGCATGAAGTGTGGTGGTGGAGGTCATCTCAGTGAAGAAAGGAAGAGGACGTTTTTGACAAGTGCATAAATTCACATCAAAAGTCTTTAAACTTAAGATCATTGATAATGTCGACAACCCTTTAAAACCTTCACTCACATGTTTGCTGTCTCTCCATCTCTCTTTTCTCCGGTGCAGTCTGACTGTTTTCTTCACACCTTTTTTACGTCCTGTACAGCTGTGGTCTCAGAGGTACGTGTTGATGTGCGTAAGTGTGAATGTGTGTCTCTCTCTATGAGGCATTTTTGCGTGTGTGTGTGTGTGTGTGTGTGTGTGTGTGTGTGTCTGACTACAGTTTTCCAAAACACTAAAGCGAAAATAAAAACCATGATGAACGATAAACATAAACTAAAACTAAACACACACACTGAAATAGAACTAGCCTATCATTTCTGCACCTAAAGGTACCGGGGTCAGAAGAGCAGCCTACCCTGTAAGGAAGAGAAATGGTCCTCAATGTCATAATTGCGTTTGTTTAATTTTAAAGTTTCACAATCATTGCTGACAGCAAAGGGTACAAAGTTGTACTTTTAACAAGCTTGAGGTTCAGGCAAATGATGCAGCAAATCATTGATCTCCGATAAATGAAACTTTTGTATATACGGTAGTAGGTGTGGCAACATTCTTCTTCGACAGGGATCACAATCACAAACCATCACTGCCCAAGGTGGATTTATCTGCCTAAAACATATCCTGTTATCTTGATTGGAAGGGTGGCAGATTATGCCTACCTATTTTCTTTATTAACCGGTGATGCAACTAGGGAACTAGTGATGGATAGTGGGGAGGCAGACCTTTCCTTAAACTGTTAAAAATGTTATGTTGAGACCATATTGCAACTAAAATTAATTTCTCTTGTCCTTTGTTTCCCTTAGTGTCAGTTGGCACGTGTCCTGAGCGAGCGAGTGTGTGTGTGTGTGTGTGTGTGTGTGTGTGTGTGTGCGTGTGAATGTGTATGTGTGTGTGTGTGTGTGTGTATGTGTGAGCTGGTCAGCAGGTTTCACTAACTAAGTGAGAAACATCATTGCATCTGGATATTGAAACTTGCGTTGGAAGGAGAGAGATATCACTAGGAGGGAAACCGACCAGAAACTGAAATGGTGGAACCACAGCGTCCAAGAAATAATGATAATAATAATAATAATTCATTTTATTTTTAACGCACTTTTCATTCAAAAGAATCTCAGAGTGCCCACATATTATAAAACTAACTGTAATAATACAATAATATAAAAAAATAAAAAAATAGTTAACATAAGCATAATAGAAAACTTAGCTATTCTAGATTGAACCCAAGGCCAGAAATGCCTTGAAAAGATGCTCACATTAGTTTTATTCCAGAAATAATCAATGGTGCAAAGGGCTTCAAAGGGATGATTGCAACTGCAGTCCTACTGCCCTCTGCAATGGAGGGGCTTCTGAATGTGTTATGAATCCATCTAGATCACATTCCTTCTTATTTACTCCCTGTATTCTTGCACTGCAACTGCAGCACCTTTTCACACAAACTCCCTCAAGTTGGAAGCATTGGAAATGAGGTATAATGTGTTCCTGTTCTGATTGGTTGTTGCATGGGTGTGCTTGTTCTGATTGGTTGTTGCATGGGGGTGCTTGTTCTGATTGGTTGGTGCATGGGGGTGCTTGTGTGAGCATAGAAATGATCACATGGGGGACTGATGACACCAAATATTGCTATTCTACTGTACTCATCTTTGAATGAATTACGAATAAGAATGAAATTAATCATACCTAGTTTTGCCATTATTTGATGGGCTTAAGTCTTACTCTTGACTAGTCCTTGTGGCTCCTTCATGGTAGAATGAATCTCTTTCCCATCTGCCCCCAGACCATAAGAGACACTTAATGATCCAGTGGCTCTGCCTCATCTTAACATCTACCCAAACCTCTGATCACTCATACGCAGAGTTGAGAGGATTACTTTAAAAATGTATTCCAATACCTAAACATTTACATTCACCTGGGCGACAGTGGTACAGGAGGTAAAGAAGTTGTTTAGTAATCAGAAGGTTGCTAGTTCGATTCCCTGTTGAAGCGTACTTGAGCAAGATGCTGAACCCCTAATTGCTCCTGATGTGCAGTGTGCCATCAGTGTAAATGTAAAATATATACATCCTTGTAAGTTGCTTTGGATAAAAGCGTCTGCTAAATGACTAAATTTACATGAAACATTGTATTCAGTAACCTAATCCAAGTACCACAATATTAAAGTAATTAAAGTATTTTCATTGCTTTCTGTTACTTTTGGATTTCCTCAGTGCCAAAACCATCATTCCAAACTTGACAGCAAGGACATGAAGCTACTGCTAGAGTCATAAACGGTGCCGTTCAATGGTCACATGCACTTCATGAAGTGGAAGTGGTTGTTTCCTGAAACTGGCACTCACCTGTTTTTTTCAGATGACATACTTTCTGCATTTGTGCATTAGTAGTGCTATATGTATAAATAACATCTGGTGTGGGCGTCCTAATTATTACTGAGGAAATGAACTTAATGCTACAAATATCAAAATGTACTATATTGTCATAGCTATGTGTTAGACAAAAATCGGAACTCAATACTATCTCAATACTATAGTATGTAGAACTCTTTTTATGTGCCACTGTATTGATTGGAATGTCAAGGATATGCTTTTTGAACCAAAAAAGTATGAAGTATGAACAATTCAGAATAAAAATGAATTGGTCATCCACCACTTTTCTTAGCTGTAGTTGAACACTCACCCACAGATTTTACAAACTAATACATTGCATAATTTGACACATTTTGCCCAATCCCCTTTGCATTATAGCGTGGGCCTGCTGGGCGGATATAGTGAACTAGTTTAGTTTGTTGCCCTGAAGGAAAATGGAGCGCCAGTGCCTGCACCAGCGTAGGGTCTGACCATGGGTTCAAGGACTTCATCCCGATACCTAATGGCAGTCAGACTGCTGTTCTCTAGCCTGTAGAGGTCTGCACGTCCCTCCATGGATATGCCTCCACAGACCATCACTGATCCACCACCAAACTGGACATGCTAAACGATGTTACAGGCAGCATAGCGCTGACCTTGGCTTCTCCAGACCCTTTCACGTCTATCACAGGTGCTCAGGGTGAACCTGCTCTCATCTGTGAAAAGCACAGGGCGCCAGTGGCAGTCATGCAAATTCAGGTGTTGTATAGCAAATGGCAATCGAACTCCACGGTGCTGGGCAGTGAGCACAAGGCACACTACAGGACGTCGCGCCCTGAGGCCACCCTCATGAAGTCTGTTCCTGACTGTTTGGGCAGAGACATTCACACCAGTGGCCTGCTGGAGGTCATTCTGTAGGGCTCGGGCAGTGCTCAACCTGTTCCTCCCTGCACAAAACAGCAGATATTGGTCCTGCTGATGGGTTGAGGACCTTCTACGGCCCTGTCCAGCTCTCCTAGAGTAACTGTAACTAAAATGAATTTGTCTTGTCTTTGTTTTCCCCTCATGTCAGTTGGCACGTGTCATGAGCCAGCGAGTGCTTGTGCGTGTGTGTGCGCACGTGTGTGTGTGTGTGCGTGTGAATGTGTGTGTGTGTGTGTGTGTGTGTGTGTGTGTGTGTGAGCTGGTCAGCAGGTTTCACTTACTAAGTGAGAAACATCAAGCCAGCACATCTGACCACTGACTACTCACTCTGAGTTTTAAAAGAGGAAGATGGAAGCATCAGAAATGAGGTATAATGTTTTCCTGTTCTGATTGGTTGTTGCATGGGGGTGTTTGTGTGAGCATAGAAATGCTCACATGGGGGACTGATGGCACCAAATATTGCTATTCTACTGTTGTAATAGACATGAACTAAGTGTAGAATTATTCTGTATATGTCACTGTGTACTGTCTGTGTCACTGACGCCTGTACTGTTAGCATCTGAACCATAGACATATATATCTATATACAGTATGTCTATGGTCTGAACCCCTTCCCCCCGGATAGCCTCCTTCCTGCTATCACACGTTGTCCTCTGTATCTCACACCCTGCCCTTGGAGTGAAATTTGCGCACAGATCTGTCTGAATAACACAATATTTGGCCGTACTTCCAAGAATTTGGTTGGTGTTCCATTCCTATCACAGGCCCAGATAATGCTGTTTGATCATGTGGAGTCACTACCGAAAGACAAAGTTGCCATGTAAGTTTCTCAGCCATTTCCTCTATCTGAGACCAAGACAGCATACATAACCAGGGGCATGGGTGCCTCTCTCAGATATGTGATGGGCACAGAGGGATGGCCACAGAGGGTAAATGTGATGGGCACAGAGTGATGGCCACAGAGGGTAAATGTGATGAGGGTAAATGTGATGAGGGTAAATGTGATGGGCAGAGAGAGGGTAAATGTGATGGGCAAAGAGGGTAAATGTGATGGAGGGTAAATGTGATGGGCACAGAGGGGGTAAATGTGATGGGCAAAGAGGGTAAATGTGATGGAGGGTAAATGTGATGGGCACAGAGGGTAAATGTGATGGGCACAGAGGGTAAATGTGATGGGCACAGAGGGGGTAAATGTGATGGAGGGTAAATGTGATGGAGGGTAAATGTGATGGGCACAGAGGGTAAATGTGATGGGCACAGAGGGGGTAAATGTCAGGGGTACAGAGGGTAAATGTGATGGGCACAGAGGGTAAATGTCAGGGGTACAGAGGGGGTAAATGTGATGGGCACAGAGGGTAAATGTGATGGGCACAGAGGGTAAATGTCAGGGGTACAGAGGGTAAATGTGATGGGCACAGAGGGTAAATGTGATGTAGGGTAAATGTGATGGGCACAGAGGGTAAATGTGATGTAGGGTAAATGTGATGGGCACAGAGGGTAAATGTGATGGAGGGTAAATGTCAGGGGTACAGAGGGTAAATGTGATGGGCACAGAGGGTAAATTTGATGGGCACAGAGGGGGTAAATGTGATGGGCACAGAGGGGGTAAATGTCAGGGGTACAGAGGGGGTAAATGTGATGGAGGGTAAATGGGATGGGGCACAGAGGGTAAATGTCAGGGGCACAGAGGGACGGGTCACAGAGGGTAAATGTCAGGGGCACAGAGGGGGTAAATGTGATGGAGGGTAAATGTGATGGGGCTGAGTCATTACCGAGAGAGGCACACAGGAGGCAGAACCACAGGGCACGGAAGAGGAGACCGCAGGGCCCCATGACGTGCCAGAGGTAGGTAGAGGATGGAGGATGTGCTTAGAGAAGCACATTTTCATGAAGGTTTCTGACATATGAGACAAGGAAGCTAAACAGGTGTGTGCGTGCATCTGTGTGTCTTGGTCTCTTTCTGTGTGTGTGTCTGTGTCTCTTTGTGTGTGTGTGTGTGTGTGTGGTTTTTCGATCAGTTTCATTATTACGTGAAAGAAGAAGTTAACATTATGATTTGCCCTCCTCCAGTCTCGCATCAAAACGTTGAGAGGCACCTTTACTTTTCTTGTCTCTCAGGCAAAAAAAACTCTCTAAGTGTTTCTTTGTTCTCACTTCCATTAGGCTTTGCGTTCTACAGGAACATGTGCGCAGTGCGTAGCAACATGTGATAAAGATATGCGATATATTATGTATGTTTGAATTAATTGATAAAGACTTTTATCAAATGAACATTTTATAGTATTATATAGAATATTTAAAGGCTTAAGTACAAGGTCTCTACCAACTTTGTTCATCCAAAACATCCAAACACTTGGATGGGACGTGCAGATGGGATTTTTAAACTGGGGGGGACGCTAACATCGCCTAATCAGCTGTGCCGAGTTATTAACTGATGAATGTCGCCTTACGTAGGGAGAGTGGTGGAGACGGATCGGGGTCACTATGAATCTTGGGGGAAAATGTCCCCCCCGTCCCCAGTACTATCTGCGCCCCTGTGTGTTAGACTATTAGGCAGAACAGCCACATGTTTACGTGAGGAACCACGTGAGTGTTGAGTGTTGTTGATCTACAGGAGTGGTTGTCAGAGAATCATCTTGTTTACAGCACCCTTGCTCTTTTGACTCCACTGGCCGCCATTTTGTCCCTGGCGTAGGGTATCCATGGCAACCCACAAACATGGACACTAAGAGCCAAGGGAACCAAAAGCACAAGCAAAAAAGTGTTCAAAATATTATGGTTGTGAATCTTATAATGACAGCAAAAGTTTAATTTCAACTTGTAACTTAGCAACACAGACCACAGACACACACACACAAACACACAGGGTATTAAACACAGCATATGTAATTTAGGTTTTGTCAGATAATAGATGCAAACATCACTGTGTATGTCTTCAGTAAAAACATATTATACTACAACTGATACCTCCATATACCCCATGGTAGGAGGCTTTCACTGCAGCAGACCACATGAGATACTGTGAAAAGCTTTTGTTGTCCTTATGAGGTTTACAGGGTGACAGGTGGGTGAGACAAAACCCTCCAGGTTGGTTTACTGGTTAACACAATGACACACTGGCACACTTAACACACTGACACACTGACACACTTAACACACTGACAAACTTACACACTTGGCACACTGACACACTTAACACACTTAACACACTGACACACTTACACACTTAACACACTAACACACTTAACACACTAACACACTTGGCACCGCGAACACACTTAACACACTTACACACTAACACACTTACACACTGACACACTGACACACTTAACACACTTAACACACTAACACACTAACACACTTAACACACTTAACACACGGACACACTTAACACACTTACACACTAACACACTAACACACTTAACACACTAACACACTTAGCGCGGCCCATAGCCAACACACTTAGCACACTTAACACACTGACACACTTACACACTAACACACTTAACACACTAACACACTTAGCGCGGCCCATAGCCAACACAGAGGCCTCCTCACACACTTGCTCAGCTTTTAGTTTATTTTTTTCTCCTTCAGACACACAAGACATTTTCTCATGATACTCCCATGCTGTGGTGTTAAGATGAGATGTGGATGCTCTCATGCTGAGGTGTTAAGATGAGATGTAGATGCTCTCATGCTGAGGTGTTAAGATGAGATGTGGATGCTCTCATGCTGAGGTGTTAAGATGAGATGTGGATGCTCTCATGCTGAGGTGTTAAGATGAGATGTGGATGCTCTCATGCTGAGGTGTTAAGATGAGATGTGGATGCTCTCATGGGTGTTAAGATGAGATGTGGATGCTCTCATGCTGAGGTGTTAAGATGAGATGTGGATGCTCTCATGCTGAGGTGTTAAGATGAGATGTGGATGCTCTCATGCTGAGGTGTTAAGATGAGATGTGGATGCTCTCATGGGTGTTAAGATGAGATGTGGATGCTCTCATGCTGAGGTGTTAAGATGAGATGTGGATGCTCCCATGCTGAGGTGTTAAGATGAGATGTGGATGCTCTCATGCTGAGGTGTTAAGATGAGATGTGGATGCTCCCATGCTGAGGTGTTAAGATGAGATGTGGATGCTCCCATGCTGAGGTGTTAAGATGAGATGTGGATGCTCTCATGCTGAGGTGTTTAGATGAGATGTGGATGCTCCCATGCTGAGGTGTTAAGATGAGATGTGGATGCTCCCATGCTGAGGTGTTAAGATGAGATGTGGATGCTCCCATGGGTGTTTACACAACTACTATGGTTTATGTTCAAAATCAGACAGGACAGATCATGGCTTAAAAAAAAACAGTGGTTTCTGTAGTGTGTGTGTGTGTGTGTGTGCATTGAGCAATACTTACTTTTTGGAGGGCAGATTTCAGTAGGCCTACTATTGATAAGACTTTCATTCTTGCTTGGTGAACTGAAACTGTGGTTCTTGTAGCACTTAAACACACACACACCTCCAGAGACCACCTCAACAATCAAGAAGCTGGAAAGTAAAACTTTTTTTTTCATGTCCCTGTAAGCCAACTAATGAACAGAGTCATTTATTTATTTGTTTGGTTGGTTGGCTTCTGTGGTTCTTGTAGTTTGGGGTTCATGCCACCCTCGAAGACTCACACATGACTATGCCACCCTTGAAGACTCACACACGACAACGCCACCCTGGAAGACTTGGAAGGGCACACACGACAACGCCACCCTGGGAGACTTGGAAGGGCACACACGACAACGCCACCCTGGGAGACTTGGAAGGGCACACACGACTACGCCACCCTGGGAGAATTGGAAGGGCACACACGACTACGCCACCCTGGGAGACTTGGAAGGGCACACACGACAACGCCACCCTGTGAGACTTGGAAGGGCACACACGACTACGCCACCCTGGGAGACTTGGGAGGGCACACACGACTAGGCCACCCTGAGACTTGGGAGGGCACACACGACTAGGCCACCCTGAGACTTGGGAGGGCACACACGACTACGCCACCCTGAGACTTGGGAGGGCACACACGACTACGCCACCCTGAGACTTGGGAGGGCACACACGACTACGGCCCTTTCTCACTTCTCACTATCAAAAGCATTTACTTCCCTATCAAGAGCAACTCTCAGCCAAGGGGGGTCACACTGCCATCATCCCTTTGCCCTAGCAGCTGAGCGTCAGGACATCGGCTAGAGGACCGTAGGTCGCTGGATGCATTTGGAGGTTGTACAGACTATTTACTGTTCCGCATTATGACTTCAGATAGGATAGGATTCATTCATGAGCATCAATCCGCATTATGACTTACATTTAGTCATTTAGCAGACGCTTTTGTCCAAAGCGACGTACAAGGGAGTGAACAGTCAAGCTACGAGCATTAGAACCCTGGTGTAGCAATAAATACTACCTTACATTTAGACATAAAAAGAAAAGAAAAAGAAGTGCAGGAATGTTGCAAGTTAAGCACTAGTCGAGGTGCCAGTTAGGACAGGAGGTCCTCTCTGAAGAGTTGGGTCTTAGACTTCAGCATAGACTTCAGATAGGATAGGATTCATGAATGAGCATCAATGCAAATGTGGGAAAGAGCACGGTGTCACTGCCTAGGGACGATAACCGCACGGTGTGACAGTCTAGGGACGATAACCGCACGCTGTCACAGCCTAGGGACGATAACCGCACGGTTACACAGTCTAGGGACGATAACCGCACGGTGTCACAGCTTAGGGGACGATAAACGCACGGTCTCACAGCCTAGGGACGATAACCGCACGGTGTCACAGCCTAGGGACGATAACCGCACGGTCTCACAGCCTAGGGACGATAACCGCATGGTGTCACAGCCTAGGGACGATAACCGCACGGTCACACAGCCTAGGGACGATAACCGCACGGTGTCACAGCCTAGGGACGATAACCGCACGGTGTGACAGTCTAGGGACGATAACCGCACGCTGTCACAGCTTAGGGGACGTTAACCGCACGGTGTCACAGCCTAGGGACGATAACCGAAGACAGTGTTCATTAGCCCTCGTGAGCTTCTGTGCTTCTGGCACTGCTCACCAACAAGACCGGTAGACCCACTTCTTGATCCTGCCTGGCAAGGGTAGTATTCAGAAACTGATCCGACTGGTGTGAGCTGCCTGTACAAGTCAAAGGGAGGAGGGAGCTCAGTCTGTCTGCACCGGAGTCTGAGCAAAAACAATCTGTCAGGGGTTAGAAACAATGACAAATAATTTGGGTTTGGTTTCTTGTTTAAAATCAGCCCAGACTTTCAACAGAGCACACTGTCTTAAAGCATTTCCTGTGTTGAGGCTACTCGACACCAGCAAACAGACACAAAACTAAAGTTAGTTGTATATGTTTTCATTGATTTTTTCCTGAGGTGGAAAAAGTCGTAGGCTTTGTTTAAAAGCTAGCAGATTGACTCAGGCCATCTTTTCTGTTTTCAAACCTGAGAAAATCATAAGGATCAGAAGAATGGGCCAAGTGCAGGTGTGTCTGTGCGTGTGTGCAGAGCTTTTCATCCGCAGGGGAAGTGTGTGTGTGTGTGTGTGTTTTTCCGTTTGCTGTACCTTTGTGGTTTCCTGTGCTATGGGCCTTCCTGTGCTTTCTGCTCTCAGGCAGCCAGAGACGTGTCTCACCCCCAGCAGCGTGCGGTGAGATAAGCTCTACTCAGACCAGGCTTCTCAATCCCACACGTTCATTAGAAAGCGTTTTTTTTTTTTCTTACACATTAGCATGGCCCAAACTGAATTACAGTAGCTTAAATGTCATACAGATAGAGTTTACTATTGTAATTAAGTAAATACATTTTCACATGTTGTTAACAACTAATAAAGGACTTTACGAGAATCGTCATGGCTTAGATAATAATAATAATAAAAATGTAAACCAACATAGATAAGCTGCTGATTCGCTGCTCTGTAAATACAAACATGAAAGCCACTTTCACAGAGAGAAGGCTCTGACAAATCTCAGTGCACATTGCCATCTCTCCCACATTTATTTCCATTCAGTTACAGAAGATTAGAGAGGCTTTACAATTAATGAAGGCTAAAAGGGGGAAAAAGCAATGAAGAATGAACACCACAAGGCGAGAACATTTCTGCCACCACCGACCCACACACAGACACACAGACACACACACACACACACACACACACACACACACACACACACACACAGACACACACACACACACACAGACACACACACACACACACACACACAGACACACACACAGTGCCTTTTCTGTTCCAATGAAGAATACCTCCAAGGCTGCCACCCACACACAGGTTCACACACTTACACACATGCCTGTATTCCCACTGTTTCACCTACCTAGCCCATCATACAAATCATTAATATGACCCATCCATATAATAGAGTATTTGATCCTCATATTAAATTACAGATTACCATCACAATTAAATCAGCTATAACGAGCAAACACGTTACAAAAGTCCTGGCATTTGTAATTGTCAGAATCAGGTTTTATTGGCTAAGTAAGTTTTCACAAACAAGGAATTTGACTTGGTAAGCTGGCTCTCAGTGTGCTTACACAAAATATACATTACAACAAAAAATCTAAACAAACACAATACAAAAACAGATTGTCTACAGCATAATAATAACAATTAATATACATTTTTGCAATGCATTTATTTCAAGTATTGTTTTCATATAATATTATTTGTTATTATCATTAAATTCTTAATTTGTCAGATTAATAGGTGTGATAATGCCTTACAAACCTTTATCAGAGCCTGTTTTTATTTTTTTTCCTTTTTCTAAGTTTATGTTTGGTTGGAAATTAAGCCTGCCACAGGTTTTGCCACAAGCCAATGTTCCTCGTGATGGTCTGTTAACAGACTCTGTGTACAGCTTGAATTACTGACAGACTGCTGCATACCAGCGACATTAATTTGGTGACTTCTGTGCTTCTGTAAATTCAGCTCACATCAGCACAGCCAGACTCTGCCCCCTAGTGGTAAATTGACAGACTGAATTGGCAACATTGAGGCGCACAGAAGTCGCCCAGAGGAGCTGGAATGCTCTCCTCAGGAGAACACTCGAACATTCCATCAGGCTCTACTGACCCGCAGGAAAAACAAGACATGGCATTCACAATCCACTCTCTCCAAACAGGAATTCAAAGGCTTTTCTGACAAAACATTTCCAAAAAAAAAAAGATAAATATGTACACCACAGAGGGAAAGGATCGCTGGGCAACAGGGGCTACTGCTGGTGAATGGTGACCTTGGAGGGCAGGATGGTCATGGGGGTACTGTGCAGATTGGGACCGAACAGCGGAAACACCCTCTCGGGGAACTTGGCGGTGTAGGTGAGGAGGTGACAGCTGCTGCCTGCATCCCAGAAGGACACCTGGCCCTTGTCCATATTGAGCTTGACCCGGATGGTGTCGGGGGGACGGTCCACTTTCAGCTCGGTGCGAGGCGTGGTCAGACCGCTGTACACGCCCTTGCTAAGGCTGATGGTCCACACGCCGCCAGAAGTGGTGACAGTGAACTTACGCTTGCGCACCACCGACTCCTTGCAGATGCCCAGAACCCACTTAGGGTTGTCGCCCACGTATACGTCCCAGCGGTGGCGCCCGGCACCAAAGCCCTCGGAGCCCAGCACGAACACACAGGGGTCGAAGCGCTCCGGGTTGTCTGGGAAGGCTTGGCGCTCCTTGCTCTGCATCACACTGCGGAAATCGCGACTTATGCGCAGCCAGGGTGAGAGGGTGTTTGGGTCCATGATCACGGGCACTGATGATGGAAGAAACATAACTTAAAATTTAAGAAAATCAACAGATGAATTACCGTCTGTATTTTTTTTATTAAAGAAAAGGCTTTTCTTTGTCACAATTTTGACTTTCTATGAACAAAGCAATGATGATGCAGCATAAAATGGATGTGGTAAAAAAAAAATCGATTATGAACTTTTCTGAATCGAGACAGAATCGTTTTAGAGAGAATCGAGAAAAATCGAAGAATCGATTATTTTCCCCCACCCCTACTAACTATACCAATCACTCTATTCAGCTTCTAAGTTACTAGCACTGTTCCCACCATTCCACACCAGCTCCAGGTCAGGACTACTCACGGCACTGCACTTGGCTCTGCATCTTCTCCCAAATCTTGTAGCCCACAGCTCCGGTGTGCTTGGCCACATGAATGAGCTCAGACGGATCCCTCTGAGGGCCCTGATCTGTCCACGAAGCACTGGTACACACGGAAGACAGTACTGACTGTTTGCCATTGGGTGGGTCTCATTGTACAGGGTTTACCGCTAAGTAGGACACATCCTTAGCAATAACTCAAATATAACAAATGGGGGGCAAGATGGCATTGCCCATACAAATACATTTACCATAGGGTTGTTGTGAGAGTGAAAGTCAGAATTGCAATGCATGCTGGTTCAGATACATTTAAAAACCATGATGCATATAATAAAGCACTGGCATGAATTTCCACCGATGCATAGTATAACGCATATATAATAGTCTGATATCAGAATTACAGGTAAACACAAGAGGTATGGTATGGCAGTGCAAACACTGTGGTACATACCGATCTTTCAGTTTGTTGAAGTTCTGGAAATGAAAAGAAGAACCATGACAAAAAAAAAAAAAAAAAACATTCATTACTGCTCAGATTGAGACTTTCCATAAAAAACAGCCAGAGACTCAGTTTAATGTGTAGCTGCTGACTTCTCCTGGAAGGCAGGCATAACACCAACAGAACATCGGTCATTTGTAGTCATGTGCGTTTCCCTTACCAGGACAAAGTCCAGGTCCTCTGCTTCCATCTCCTTCTTGACGTTATCGATGAGCTCCTGAAGATTGGCGAGGTCCTTGGTCAGGATGTCCACCTTCCCATTTATGGCCTGCTTCTTCTGTTCCTCCTCGTTCTTCAGGGCCTGGATCCTCGACTCCTCATCCTGGTTGAGGAACTCACGCAGGCGGTCAAACTCCTGCCTGATCAGCTTCTCCGCTGTCTCTGATTGGTCCTGAGAGTGGAGAAAGAACAGGACAAGAGGCTGTGAAAGGCAGAAGCTGAAACTGAGCGGCTATACCTTTTAAATATCTAAAACCCAATCATTGAGGTGAGGTGTTTTGAAGATGTTTACTCATTTTACTTATTTTGAAAGACCTCTGCACATAACTAGTCTTGTAGCATACAGCCATATTATGCAGTAAATCACCTTATGGTCTCTTACATCTGTGTGATTGACTTGAGGTACTTGTATTACCTGTATGAAGGAAATTGTATCCACATATCGGCTTTTCATCCTTTTGTAAGAGTCCACTTTTTCCTCCAAGATGTTAATTTGTATGTTCATCCGGTCCTACAGGAAAGAAAACAGCTTAGAACAGGGCGGAGATCTTTGTTTCCACACTGAAAACAACATTATATGATACATACAGATCAGCCTGTCTGTGTAAAAGACCTATGCAGTGCATGTCGCCGTTTGTAATAACTGCTTGCTGAGCCACGCATTTCATGACGTCAAAGTTCAGAATATTACGTGCAGTAGTGCGCATGCGTGACAACGCTGTCAGCCATACCTTGCTAAGGTTTTACAGTTTAACGAAGAATAGTCACATAAACTTTACAGCGACTTCACGTTCACACAGCACAAATTCTGAATATCTTGTCCTGTTATTGCCTCACCTTACAAAAATGGACCCCCTGGTCCAGTGGAATAAGGTCGTGTCCCTCGTGAAGCGTCAAGCACTCCACGCACACAGGTGTCTCGTCTTCTCCGCAAAAGAGTTGATACTCGCGATTGTGAATAGTACACACCGTCTTCACATTCGAACAAAACCTTACTCTCTCCTTCTGATAGGATTCGCAGGCAGCATTCAAAGCGCGGTTAGCTATGGGCTGTTCCTTGGTGCAGTCTTTCCTACAGACCTGGCATTCCTTCTTCGTTTTATTCTTCCAGGCCTGGTCCAAGCATTCTTTACAGAAGCTGTGCGAACAGGACAACAGTACTGGGTTCCGGAAAATACTCATACATATAGGGCAAGTTAAATTTTCTTGCAGTGGACACGTCCTGTCTGTAATGTCATCTTCATCCGCCATGGTTCCAAATGTTTGTTTAGGCTTGTTGGTAGCCTTCGTTCGCAGAAGTTTTACTTTCGCTTTCAATAGATCGCGTTAAACGAATTTCCTGTTCCTTATGAAGCTTTCCGAAGGGATTATTTTTAGCACTAACATATGCAGATCAAAATAATCAATTTGCCTCCTGTCGAATGTTTTTACGCTATGTTTTTCACCTGACTTCCTACTTCTCAGAAATGAGGATGTGATATCGTCCTAGAGGTTGTGCTGCCCCCTGTCGGAATTTTATTTCGATGCTTTAATAATTAACTTCAGGCACCTTGTGACGCCCATGACCTTTACGCAATGAAATTCCTGCAGATTCCTTGAATCTTTAAATTATCTTATGCACCGTTGAGGGTGACTTATCCAAATCCCTTCCTATCTTTCATTGAGAAACATTGGTTTAAACATTTCAATAATTTGCTCACACATTTGTTGGCAAACTGGTGATCCATGCATGGCCCATCATTGCTCCTAAAAGACTAGACCTTTCCGGGATGCTGCTTTTACCAAATCAAAATTACAATGACCTGTTGACATCACGAGTTTTAAATCACATCGCTATTTGTTTTATTCTACCTCATTACTACCTCTAAATTGCCCCAGTCCAAACTTTTTGGGGAATCTGTTGCAGGCCTGAATGGCAGGAATGGATATATATTTACAGATCAAATGAAGTTGACCAGACAAAACATGAAATAGCTTGTGCTCATACTCTCTGCAATGAAATACAAGTCAAGGTATATTTATGAATCACTGCTTTCTTTTTTTATTTGCATTTTTCATACCAACCCAATTGATTCTGATTTGGGGTTGTACAATCATTAAATAATGATTAAAACATTTGTTATTACCATTTAATGCATCATTTTTTCAGATTTGTATGTTTCCCATCTGTGTGACAATGCTTTACAAACATTTCTCAGATCCTGATTTATATTTCTTTTCTTTTTATAAGTTGATGTTGTTGGTTAGAAATGAAACCTGCAAAACCATGCTTCCACAGAAAGCTCTGCCACAAGCCAATGTACCACATTATGGTCTGTTAAAAGACTCTTTGTACAGCTTGAAATACTGACAGACTGCTGCATACCAGCGACATTAATTAGGTGACTTCTGTGCAAGGACTGCACATATCCTCAGCATAACCATGTAAATACATTCCCCCAAAAAATTATCTTGGCTGTAACTTCAGCACAAGCAACACTCTGCCCCCAAGTGCTAAAACATGAAATAGCAACATTAAGGCGCACACAAGTCAACGCAGAGGAGCTGGAATGCTCTCTTCAGGAAAACACTTGAAACATTCCATCAGGCTCTACTGCGTGACAATATAAACAAGACATAGCGTTCACAATCCACCCACTCAAAACAGGAATTCAAAGACTTTTATGACAAACAACCCTATCCAAAAATAAAAGAAGATAAACGTAAGATAAAGATGTCCACCACAGTGTTTTTCACTACCTACTAGAGGGGAAATCACATACCTCTAAAACATGGCACAAGCAAAAACTGGGGAAAAAGGCATTTAAGGCACAAAGGATATGCAGTTACTTCCCCTCTCATTCATCATCCTGACATTCCATTCACTTTTCATTCACAGTCCTGGGACACACTGTTGGCCTGCTCCTGCTGATGATCCAGACACCAACACCCTAACCCTAACCCATTCACAGTCCTGGGACACACTGTTGGCCTGCTCCCGCTGGTGATCCAGACACCACCACTGTGAAACAGCTCCTGGGTAGAGGAACGCAGGGCAGCAGGGGCTACTGCTGGTGAATGGTGACCTTGGAGGGCAGGATTCTCATGGGGGTACTGTGCAGATTGGGGCCGAACAGCGGCCACACTCTATTGGGGAACTTGTCAGTGTAGGTTATCAGGTGGTTGCCGTTGCCCTTGTCCCAGAAGGACACCTGGCCCTTGTCCATATTGAGCTTGATCCGGATGGTCTCGGGGCGGCGGTCCACTTTCAGCGCCGTGCGCGGCGAGGTGAGACCGCTGTACACGCCCTTGCTAAGGCCGATGGTCCACACGCCGCCATTGGTGGTGACGGTGAACCTGCGCTTACGAACCACCGATTCCTTGCAGATGCCCAGAACCCACTTAGGGTTGTCGCCCACGAACACGTCCCAGCGGTGGCGCCCGGCGCCGAAGCCCTCGGAGCCCAGCACGAACACACAGGGGTCGAAGCGCTCCGGGTTGTCTGGGAAGGCTTGGCGCTCCTTGCTCTCTGTCACACTGCTGAAGTCAGGAGTGATGCGCAGCCAGGGAGAGATGGTGTTAGGGTCCAGGATCACGGGCACTGATGATGGAAGAAACATGTACAGTGAAACACACATGGAATTGAATGATGATTTTTTTTGTTGCATTAGGCAGAGTATATATGGCAAAGGAGGAACAGAATGCCCTGGTTTGGAGGACATCTCTGGGTGGATCTCAATGCTCTTAAAATGCTGTCTTACAACCTTGGTGTCTCAGAAGAAGAGAAGGAAAGGCCGTCTCAATTTGCCCGTTTCTGGGTCTTCGATACCTTAAAATACGTCACATAACGGTCATTTTTCAAGGAACCATCGATGTAGCCTTGATGCTGTCTATTACCCACAAACCTGTGCTCTCTTACATTTAAGAGCATTGAGATCCACCCTCTGTGTCCTTAAAGAATGTAATTGGCAAAGTAACCTGCATCCATGACAATCAGGCAATGCCTTTGGTGTCAAATATTCCAATGTCCACTGAACACTATATTGATAATCATAATATGTTAAAGACCGCCACATTGACACTTTAAGTTAAGATTCTCTCTCCAGAGATAAGTCAAGACACTTTTTTACTGTTTGTTTCAAATCACACAGATTTTTTGTGTAACAGGTCATCTTGTTCTATAAGATTATGAATATGATGGCAGTACTTTCTGTTTATGAGGCATTTTTAACTTAAATTAAACTTTTAAACTAAACTAAACTTCAATTTAAGAGCGACCAGTTCCTTGCGTAACCCAATCTGTCTCGAATCTGACCTCATGTCAAGAAGGGAGACTAACTACACCAAAGACACTCAATTCTGCTTCTAAGTTACTGCCAGCACAGCTATCTCACTGTTCCCACCAAAACAAATGAAGTTTTTTTTTAAAAACATATACAACTTAAGTTTTATACCATATAGGTCTTACTGAATCCATTTAATGGTCAAACTATTAATAATAAATATTCAAATATATTCGGATATTAATATTAATAAACAAACGAACTTCGAATATGATTTTTAGGCAAAAGTCAAAGCCCATTTCCACACCAGCTCCAGGTCTACTCACGGCACTGCACTTGGGAATGAATGTTGGTGGTGGTCGGAGGGGCCGTAGGCACTGCCACGCTTTCGTAAGTCTGCCCCAGGGCAGCTGTGGCTACTCCCGTAGCTTACCACCACTGGTACTACTGTGCGACTTTGGGTCATTGAAAAGCACATTACAAATAAAAGGTATTATTATTATTATTATTACTCACGGCACTGCACTTGGGTCTGCATCTTCTCCCAGATCTTGTAGCCCACAGCTCCGGTGTGCTTGGCCACATGAATGAGCTCAGCCAGGTCCCTCGGAGGGCCCTCATCCGTCCACAGTGCACTGGTACACACAGGAGAGCACAGAAGCTTAGTTTAAGATAACATAAGCTCAGTTTAAGATAACATAAACTCAGTTTAAGATAACATAAGCTCAGTTTAAGATAACATAAGCTCAGTTTAAGATAACATAAGCTCAGTTTAAGATAACATAAGCTCGGTTTAAGATAACATAAGCTCAGGGGAGCTAAGTAGTGACTGTTTGCCATGAGGTGGGTCTCATGTCACAGGGTTTACCGCTAAGTAAGTAGGCCACATCCTTAGCAATAACTCACATATAACAAATGGGGGGCAAGATGGCATGGCCAATAAAAAGACAATTACTATAGGGTTGTTGTGAAAGTTTTAAGTCAGAGTTGCAATGCATGTTGGTTCAGTTACATTTAAAAACTGGCCTTTGAGGCGCACTTCTTAAACTAAGCACGATGCAACATACAAAGCACTGGCATGAATTTTCACAGATGCATAGTATAACGCATATATAATAGTTTGATATCAGAATTACAGGTAAACACAAGAGGTGTGGTATGGCAGTGCAAACACTGTGGTACATACCGATGCTTCAGTTTGTTGAAGTTCTGGAAATGAAAATAACAACATTCAACATTGGTCAGATTGAAACTTCCATAGAACTCAACAGACAGAGACTCAGTTTAATGTGCAGCTACTGACTTCTCCTGGAAGGCTGGCATAATACGAACAGAACATTGGTCATTCGTAGTCGAGTGCGTTTGCCTTACCAGGAGAAAGTCCAAGTCCTCGCCTCCCATCTCCTTCCTGACGTCGTTGATGAGATCATTTAGACTGGCGAGGTCCTTGGCCAAAATGTCCACCTTCTCTTTGACAGCCTGCTTCTTCTGTTCCTCCTCTTTTTTCAGGGCCAGGATCCTCGACTCCTCATCCTGGTTGAGGAACTCACGCAGGCGATCAAACTCCTGCCTGATCAGCTTCTCCGCTGTCTGTGATTGGTCCTGAGAGAGGAGAAAGAACAGGAGAACAGGCTTTGAAAGGCAGACGATGAAACTGAGGAGTTATACCTTTTAAATATCTAAAACCCAATCATTGAGGTGTTTTGAAGATGTTTACTCATTTTGATAGACATTATGCAGTATTGCAGATGGTAAAGTAAATCACTTTATGATCTCTTACATCTGTGTGATTGAGTTGAAATACTTGTATTACCTGTATGAAGGAAATTGTATTCTCATATCGCCTTTTCATCCTTTTGAAAGAGTCCACTTTGTCCTCCAAGATGTTAATTTTTATGTTCAACTCGCCCTACAGGAAACAAAACAGTTTTTCACAGGACAAAGTTCTTGTCTTTGTTTCAACACTGACAACAACATTATATGTCTATCCGATACATACAGATTAATAAGCCTGTGTGTGTGTGTGTGTGTGTGTGTGTGTGTGTGTGTGTGAGAGAGAGATTGTGTGTGTGTGGGCGTGTAACAGCTTGCTGAACCACGCACTTCATGAGGTCAAAGTTCAGAACACTTCGTGCAGTAGTCCGCATGCGTGACAACGCTACAGTCATACCTTGCTAAAGTTTTACAGTTCAACAAGTCACATAAAGCTTCACAGCAGCTACACGTACACACAGCACAAATTCTGAATAGCTTGTCCTGTCATCGCCTCACCTTACAAATCGGTATCCCCTGGTCCAGTGGAATAAGCTTGTGCCCCATGTGAAGCGGCAAACACTCCGTGCACACAGGTGTTTCGTCTTTTTCACAAAAGAGTGCAAAATCGCGATTGTGGAGACCACACACCATCTTCGGAACCGCGCCATCTGCTCCGAACCATCCTTTCTGCCTCTGATAGGATTCGCAGGCATCCTTCAAAGCGCGGTTAGGTATGGACTGCTCGTTGGTGCAGTTGTTCCTACAGACCGGGCACTCTCTCCTCGATTTATTCTTCCAGGCCTGGTCCAAGCAGTCTTTACAGAAGCTGTGCGTACAGGACAACAGTACTGGGTTCGTGAAGATACTCTTACATATAGGGCAAGTTAAATCTTCTTCCAGTGGAGATGGCCTGTCTGTAATGTCATCTTGATCAGCCATGGTTCCGAATGTTTAGGTGTAGCCTACGTTCGCAGAGTTAGTTTTACTTTCGCTTTCAATAGATCGCGTTTAGCAACTTTTCTGTTCCTAATTAAGTTTGCCGAATCGTTTATATTTAGCACTTACATATGCAGAACAAATGTATGTAGCCTATTGGACTACTGTACTAGAATGTTCTACGCTGCTTACTTCGCCTGACTTCCTGCTTCTCAGAAATGAGGATGTGAGATCATCTCAGAGGCTGCATGTCATCTCTGAATGTGCTGCCCTCTGTTGGGATTTTATTTCGATGCTTTAATAATTAACCTCAGTCACAGGTCTATGAAATTGACGGTTAAAAGTAAAGTAGATAATTTTTTTGTGTAGAGCTATTTTGTCGACTCTAGCGTACATGGTATACGAGTGACGTAATTGAATATCATAAAATGTCCCAAAAATTATGCAAAATAATTTTTCCCCAAACGAAATGTCGTAGTAAAACCAGCAGGAATCAGCAATGATTTTGGTGACTGACTACATTGTATTGTATGTATTTTCCATCAAGGTCAAGGCAAATTGTTTAAGAAAAGTCGACAGGACGGACTTTCGACCAATGTCATGAAGCTCAACTGGATGTACGGAACGCAATATTAGTAAAAGTACTGCCGCCTAGCAAAGATTTAAGAATATTATCAAACCTCAATGACACTAGTTTGAAATATCGTTGTCACAGTAATAGACCTAGCTACATAGAAGTGGTTGACTACATTTCTATTCAGTTCAGTTATTTCATTTCCTCGTTTCCTTGTTTTTCTTTTTGTCTTTTGCATAGTCATATGTCACATTAAAGCAGCAATATGGAGTTCTGTTCCAAAACTAGTAAACTACCTAAAAGGCATGCAAAAGCCTTGCAAACACCACCAACAGCCCAGCTGACACTGATAAGCTTCCATTTGTGCAAGGTGTTCCACCCCGTTACAAAGAACTGCATAGGGCATATCTTGGATAGCTAAGACACAGGTGTTTATCTACCCTTTACATGACCATATGGTTTTAAAATGAATTTGAAGATGTTATCAAAATGAGTTGCCTATAAAACCGTACCTCAAAAATGTCAAATTGTTGCGTAGTGTTACTGTAAGCTTTCGCCTGCTTTGCCTGAGCCAAGCTCTAAACACAGCAGTCTATGCTGTTTGGTTGTTGATTGTTTTGAGACAATAAATCAGTCACAGAGAAAATGAAGACTGACAGGTTTGCTTTTTTATAAAGAACGACATTATTGGTTTCACCTTAAGATAACTATGATATTGTGAAACGAATTTCAAAAGGTCAGTGGTTTCCAAGTAAAAAAATAAATAAATACTTCTTGAACCATTCACTTTCCATGCATCCAGTTGCCCTCCTCGCTTACGATAGTTCTGAGAATGCGTTCGGTAAACTGATAAACTACAAAAGTAAACACAGAAGAATACTAGTAGGCCTATAGTGGAAGAAGGGATATAGAAGTTCCCTTTAAACTGCTGCTAGCTCTTCTTGTATTTTAAATTGCTGTTACTTGTTAATGTTATAGTGTTATATGTTGTATGTTATACTATTATATGTTGTATGTTATAGTGTTATATGTTGTATGTTATAGTGTTATATGTTATTTTTGGTATATGTTTTTTGTTATCTGTATGCAGTCTACTGCGCAGATGTTGCCTGCCAAGTCTTAAGAATTTCTCTGCGCTAAAGCAATTTGGTGCATACAACAATACACACTTTGACTTGACTTGAACTCCAAGGGGAACTTTATATGAGTGCTACCAGGCCACAAGCTGATGAGGGTCCCCCTTCTCAACTGAACTCTGATCACCATGTGGTTTAGATCTCAGGCTCTGTAAAGTAGAAACCCAGGGAAACCTGATCGAAATGTATGGACTTGATATGAAGCTGTTTATATCCTGTATTATGTCCCATTTTTCTATTAGAGTGTTTCATGTATTTTGTATGCTGATTGATTTATGAAGTGTACCCCCTGTTTGTAAATGGTGTTGGTCCCTGGTGTATATGTATCGGTTGTTTTTTCAAATGTGAGAAGCTCGGGTTTACTTTGATAGAGAGAAAGTAGAGAGAAGAGCTGCTGTTTTTTGTTGCCCTCTTGTGTGTGAGGCTTAGCAGAAGCATACTGAAACCTGTGATATTGTTTGTCTTCACTAGGGTTAACCTTTGTCTGGTGATTGTGAATCATTTTTTGACCTGCTTTATTCAATTTATAAAGATCTTTAACCTACTCTGCCTCTGAGTTGTGGTCAGACCCACCCGCACACGGCGACACCGCTCGGTCCCGTTACAGTATTAAATGAGTGCTTATTGTTTAATACTGTTGAGTGAGTCATCATAAAACTTTAAACTAAAAACGTGTTTCCCATTTATCTGATGGATATCAGTTATGTTTTGTACATGTTTCTTCATGTTCCATCATTCGGGGTGCACCATTTCAGATATTGAAGCCGAAACAGAAACAAATCACAGAAACAACTCACTGGGAGGCCCCTTGCATGCTGATGCCGCTTACACAACTAAATACAGGTTATTTATAGGGAATGTTCTTGCGTGAAAAGTTCAAGGTTCACTTTTATTTGTCATTTCATTTGGTTCTTTATACCATATGCCATGCTGTCTTCATCCTAAAGTGCCCCTCAACCCAGTCTTTGTCATGACTTGTGACATGAAAGGAATTCTGCATCAGAGAATCATAATTTTCTACCTGCTGAAATGGAAACACCCAAGCAAGTGCTCGTGGCATATGGTAGTGAATATGGTTACATAATCATTACTCTATCATTTCCTTTTTTTCTTTGGATCTCTTCTCTATGGGGTAGTTCCTGTTCAAAACCCCAAGTTACATTTCCCAGCAGTTATAAAATCTGGAGGACCTGCATTGTAGTGCAGTGCACATCTGTGATTATAATACTCTGTTTCTCCGTTATCTATTTTTATTTTTTTTCATAGAACTTTCTCAGGAGATAAGAGAGGGTCCCTGGACAGAGTTTTCATATGACAGCCTTGAGGTATGTGAGTGTGTGAGTGGAATTGTAACAATTCACAGCTTACCTCTTCTTAAACCTTTTTTGATGTATTTTTCTAACCTTTAACTTAACACAGGGCATTCCCAAGCAGAGAGGCTCTAATAGTTATGGCGGTGACTTTCCACCAAGGTAACTCCTCTTAACTAGGGTTTTTCCAAATGTTTTTAACTCTTATGATAAACTTGGACATTTGAACCCTTCTATATGTTGCCATCCATAAGATTAATTTATGTCAAACCTCTACTGAAGGCTGTCATCTGACAAAAGCCGAAATAAGGAGGCCACAGACAGCAGGACATTGTGATAATATTTTCTTTCTTAAGATTTTGGACAATGTCATGACTTTATAGAGACTGTGATCTGTTCTACAACATACGTGACTTATGTGCATGGCAAGGTTGTGTTAGGCAATTTCATAGTGTCTTACAGTGATTGTTCAATGAAACTCATTTTTGCCTTGATGCAGCGGTGGAGGCCCTGACTGTGGAGGAGTCCCCCCCCCCCTCCTTGTAAAAGACCACGTGTGGAGGTAAGGTAACCTGTCAGGGTGTGGACCACGTGTGGAGGTAAGGTAACCTGTCAGGGTGTGGACCACGTGTGGAGGTAAGGTAACCTGTCAGGGTGTGCTGCAGGAGTCCCCGCTGGACAGCAGACGCCCACACTGCCCCGCCTCACAGCGCAGCGGCACGAATGAGGGGCTCATACACTGCAGCGGAGAGAGAGAGAGAGAGAGAGAGAGAGGGAGAAGGAGAGAGAGAGAGGGAGAGAGAGAGAGAGAGAGAGAGGGAGAGGGAGAGGGATAGAGGGAGAGGGATAGAGAGAGGGAGAGGGAGAGAGAGAGGGAGAGGGAGAGAGAGAGAGAGAGAGAGAGAGAGGGGGAGAGAGAGAGAGAGAGAGAGAGAGAGAGGGAGAGGGAGAGGGAGAGAGGGAGAGAGAGAGAGGGAGAGGAAGAGGGAGAGAGAGAGAGAGAGAAATATTAAATATGTGATCAAGATGGACAGAGAAAGAAGTTGATGAACAACTTCAAACACGATTTACAGAGCAAAGACAATACACTGTAAAAGATCTCCTGTTAAGGGTCAGGGTTAGGGTCAGTGTGTGAGCGTACCTGCTGCACTCTAAAAAGATCTCCTGTTAAGGGTCAGGGTTAGTGTGTGAGTGAGTGAGTGTACCTGCTGGATGGTTAGGGTCAGTGTGTGAGCGTACCTGCTGCACTCTAAAAAGATCTCCTGTTAAGGGTCAGGGTTAGGGTCAGGGTGTGAGGTACCTGCTGGAGGGTTAGGGTCAGTGTGTGAGGTACCTGCTGCACTCTAAAAAGATCTCCTGTTTAGGGTTAGGGTTAGGGTCAGGGTGTGAGGTACCTGCTGCACTGTAAAAGATCTCCTGTTTAGGGTTAGGGTCAGTGTGTGAGCGTACCTGCTGAAGGGTCAGTGTGTGAGCGTACCTGCTGAAGGGTAAGGGTCAGTGTGTGAGCGTACCTGCTGAAGGGTCAGTGTGTGAGCATACCTGCTGAAGGGTAAGGGTAAGTGTGTGAGCGTACCTGCTGAAGGGTCAGTGTGTGAGCGTACCTGCTGAAGGGTAAGGGTCAGTGTGTGAGCGTACCTGCTGCAGGGTAAGGGTCTGTGTGTGAGCGTACCTGCTGAAGGGTAAGGGTCTGTGTGTGAGCGTACCTGCTGAAGGGTTAGGGTCAGTGTGTGAGCGTACCTGCTGAAGGGTTAGGGTCAGTGTGTGAGCGTACCTGCTGAAGGGTTAGGGTCAGTGTGTGTGAGCGTACCTGCTGAAGGGTTAGGGTCAGTGTGTGTGAGCGTACCTGCTGAAGGGTTAGGGTCTGTGTTTGAGCGTACCTGCTGAAGGGTTAGGGTGTGTGTGTGAGCGTACCTGCTGCAGTGCCATGCTCCACACACAGTGCTGCCAGCCTCCGTCGGCGCCATGCGATGCCAGGCACTGGGTGCAGCCCGGCAGCAGGTAGCAGGGCACGGGGCAGGGCAGCGGCGGGGACGACTCCACCTGCATGGGCGACACATTCAGCAGCCCGTAGCTCAGGCACGTCCAGTCGTAGGTGGGGTTGACGCTCACGATGCGCCGGGTCTCGCCTAGACACACAGACACGCATGCGCACACACAGACACACGCACGCACGCACGCACGCACGCACGCACGCACGCGCGCGCACACACACACACACACACACACACACACACACACACACACACACACATAAAACGCACACACACACACACATAAACACACACACACAAAACCAGACACATACACAGACACACACACACACACAGACACACACACAGACACACACACACACACACACACACAGAAACGATCAGGAAAGGAAGTGGGAAGCTCACAAATGTCTTTCTTGTAGGACAGCCAGTCCCACCTTGATAGCAGTAACTATAAATTCATTCAACTGAACAGAACCAATAATGCGCTCTTACTAAAATACCGCCTTTGTTTTGGTCAAACATGTGACGTTAAAAATAAATATTATCCTGTGATCATATTCCCTGTGTACTGGCGTCACAAGACACCAAAGACACAAAATGGCCGATGTCTCACCGGTGCGTTTGTACTGACGCGTCCACATGCACTTCCCCCACCAAAGACACAAAATGGCCGAGTCTCACCGGTGCGTTTGAACTGGCGCGTCCACATGCACTTCCCCCACCAAAGACACAAAATGGCCGAGTCTCACCGGTGCGTTTGAACTGGCGCGTCCACATGCACTTCCCCCACCAAAGGCACAAAATGGCCGAGTCTCACCGGTGCGTTTGAACTGGCGCGTCCACATGCACTTCCCCGAGGAGGTGCACTTGGGGCAGTCGGAGGCCTCACAGCTGGTCTCTGCGCATTTGCTGGCCAGGAAGACCTCGCGCTGGTTGATCTTGCAGTCGTGCTCCGAGGTGCAGCTGACCGCGCTGCTCATGCAGGCGCCCTCGGGGCAGTTGGTGCACCACTTACACTGCAGGGCGGGCTGGGGGGGGGGGGGGGGGGGCGGGGGGGGGGGGACACAGCGGGGGGACTGAGTATTGATACAGTCTCACATATCCACATCCTTTCCCTGCTTCCCTCTGTGCCTGTGAGCACACTCACATCAGAGGCCCTGGGATTCCCTACGGCATAAACTTTAGTGTTAGAGACACAGAGTGTGTGTGTGTGTGTGTGTGTGTGTGTGTGTGTGTGTGTGTTTACCTGTATGGGGCTGAAGGTGTGTGTGTGTGTGTTTACCTGTATGGTGCTGAAGGTGTGTGTGTGTGTGAGTGTGTTTACCTGTATGGAGCTGGAGAAGGTCTTAGGGTGTGTGTGTGTATGTGTGTGTGTGTGTTTACCTGTATGGGGCTGAAGGTGTGTGTGTGTGTGAGTGTGTTTACCTGTATGGAGCTGGAGAAGGTCTTAGGGTGTGTGTGTGTGTGTGTGTGTGTGTGTTTACCTGTATGGGGCTGAAGGTGTGTGTGTGTGTGTGTTTACCTGTATGGGGCTGAAGGTGTGTGTGTGTGTGAGTGTGTTTACCTGTATGGAGCTGGAGAAGGTCTTAGGGTGTGTGTGTGTGTGTGTGTGTGTGTGTGTGTGTGTGTGTGTGTGTGTGTGTGTGTGTGTTTACCTGTATGGGGCTGAAGGTGTGTGTGTGTGTGTGTTTACCTGTATGGGGCTGAAGGTGTGTGTGTGTGTGTATGTGTGTGTTTACCTGTATGGAGCTGGAGAAGGTCTTAGGGTGGCGAGCGAGGCACTCACTGCAGGTCTTCAGCCGCCGACACTCATCAGGCAGGCGAGGAGTGGGGGAGCAGGGAGACAGACTACTGGAGCAGCCCAGCCTGAGAGAGAGAGGGAGAGAGAGGGATAGAGAGAGAGAGAAGGGGAGGGATAGAGAAGGGGAGGGAGAGACAGAAGACAGAGAGTTATAGATGATGAAGAAAGAATGTAAAGAAACACATTGTGTTGAGTTGTGTGCAGTGTTTCAGTCAAACGCAAGAGAGGCAGGACATAGCATATTTGTGTTTGTGTGTGTGTATGTGTGTGTGGTATGTGTGTATGTGTGTGTGTGTGTGTGTGTGTGTGTGTGTGTGTGTGCATGTGTGTGTGTGTGTGTGTGTGTGTATGTGTGTCTGGTGTATGTGTGTGTGTGTATGTGTGTGTGTGTGTGTGTATGTGTGTGTGTATGTGTGTGTGTGTGTGTGTGTGTCTCTCAGTTTTGGAGTTGTCCTCCATCAGCAGCCACAAATGACAGTGAGGTGGACCACATGTTGAGCTCAGCCAACAGGTAGCTTGTCGCTCTGCGTCGCCAGAAGACATGTGGTGTCCAGCACCCAGAACTGGGTTCCATCTCCACAGGCTACGCGTGCCCGGTGCTGGAGTGTGCAGTCCCCGTCTGTCGTAGGTCCCTGACTAAGGCCAGGCTTAAAGGCTTGTTCATAACACTTGGACTAAGGTACTTGGGGTACCCTGAAGCTCTCTGCATTCTTGGATTGTACACTCTACCAGAGACACACACTCTACCAGAGACACACACT
>NC_137917.1:27277812-27285312 GCF_963457725.1 Sprattus sprattus | reverse complement strand
AGGGACCAGGTGAGGTTGGGGTAGTAGAGGGTGTAGAGTTCTCCGGATGGTTCCACCGCATCCAGGTGGAAGCGGTATCCTCCAAACACGTAGACGGCGTCCGTCTGCTCGTGATACACTGCCGTGTGACCGTACAGACCTGACGCAAGGACCAGAGAGCAGAGAGTTAATATGGAGGACAGGAGATTCTTAATCACTGCACATTAGAAATAAAATAAACATTGGATAGTTGTAAGGACACATAATTGAATTGGAATTGAATTGAAAGGCTTTATTGTCATGCTAAATATGGAGCGCTAGCCTGACGATGTCATACTCATAATTCTAGTCAGAAAGTCTGAGACTGAACCATTGGGCTGTGATTATGGGGCGTGTTTCAACGAACCAGGAAAGAAAATGCCTATTCGCTGAATTGGATACCTAGAACCAATCAGAACAACGTAGTCTTACCATCTGATAGATTAAACTTTTACCTGATCCCGTAGGAAGTACGGCAAAAACATCTTTTCAATCGACAAATGCCTTGATCGCGTTTCTCTGTTCCTCTTTCAAAATGAATGTCAATATCTGTTGAGATATGCCTGCTCACGTTACTTAATTAGCACTCAAGGCTAGAAGCTACCATTTGTTTCAATGTTTTTTTTTGTCTACGCGTTAGCATAACCTATCAATAATGGTCTAGAGTGCTTCAGTTAAGAGCTACTATCCTCGGCAACATTCGTGTTGCACATACACAACTAACCGAGTCCATGTAGACATAAAAAAAGTCGTGTAGATAGCTTAAATCATATCAAATATGTCCCACTAAGCTCCCGAGACGGCGCCATCTTTGTTCGATGTATATTCTATCTATCATCAGGTCATCTGTCCATCAACATATAAAGCCCGCCCTTACAATTTGATTGGTTTAGATTGCTTTCTCAACTTTTTCGAAACGTTTAATCCCTCCCAACTAGCTCGACTCCAGACTGAATCTCCCAGACCAAAAATGTTGTGGGCGGAGTTCAGGCTGGTATCCAGGCTAATGGAGCGCTGCTCCTGTTGATCATTTAAGCTTTAAGGACAAACCCATTTTTATTCATAATCTGATTGGACGGTAGCCCAATATGGATAGTACCTTCTACAACACACCGAAGTGTGTACCTGTGGGGGGAGTGTGTGTGTACCTGTGTGCGGAGTCCCAGTGTGTGTGTACCTGTGGGGGCAGTGCCAGTGTGTGTGTACCTGTGTGCAGAGTGCTAGTGTGTGTGTACCTGTGTGTGTGTGTGTGTGTGTGTGTACCTGCGTGTAGAGTGCCAGTGTGTGTGTGTGTGTGAACCTGTGTGTGTGTGGAGAGTGCCAGTGTGTGTGTGTACCTGTGGGGGTGTGTGTGTACCTGTGGGTGTGTGTGTGTGTGTGTGTGTACCTGTGGGTGGAGTGCCAGTGTGTGTGTACCTGTGAGTGTGTGTGTGTGTGTACCTGTGTGCGGACCTGTGGGTGTGTGTGTGTGTGTGTGTGTACCTGTGGGTGGAGTTCCAGTGTGTGTGTACCTGTGGGTGTGTGTGTGTGTGTACCTGCGTGTGGACCTGTGGGTGTGTGTGTGTGTGTACCTGTGTGTGTACCTGTGTGTGTGTGTGTGTGTGTGTGTGTGTACCTGTGGGTGGAGTTCCAGTGTGTGTGTACCTGTGGGTGTGTGTGTGTGTGTACCTGCGTGTGGACCTGTGGGTGTGTGTGTGTGTGTACCTGTGTGTGTACCTGTGTGTGTGTGTGTGTGTGTGTGTGTGTACCTGTGGGTGGAGTTCCAGTGTGTTGGGCGATGGTCCAGTTGCCCGTCTGCGGGCTGAACTCCAGCAGGAGCTGGTTGAAGCCGTTCTCAGGGGAGTATCCCCCAATCAGCAGCACAGAGGAGTCCCTGCGCACCGTTAGGGTGTGGCCCGCCACCGGGGGCAGCAGCGAGCTCTTCAAGAGGAGAGGATGACGGAAAAATAGGAAAAATTTACTTTTGACTTTATTATCTCTTAAATCCTAAAAGGTAATCTGATTCAACCGAAAAGGCAATTGGAGCTGAACCATCCTCTGACAGTAAAACGTGAACAGACATGAAAACAAAAAGGGGCGATAAAAATAAAAGATAGAACTAATAAGGAGATGGAAATAAGAGTTAGTGAGCACCTTGTATTCTCTCCACACCAGGCTGCTCAGGTTCAGGCTCCACGTATCCGAGGCGACGCCCTTCTGCGTGGCTCCGCCCACCACCAGCATCATGCTGTGAGTGGCGGCTGACATGGGCTCGTGATTGGACACCAGGGCGGCGGCGTGGTGGTAGCGAGCCGAGGGGGCGGAGCCTTCCCCCACGGAACTCGTCAGCATCTGAGTCCATCGCCTCTCAGGCACGGAGTACCTGAACCAATCAGAAAACAGCATTCAATCACCTGAACCAATCAGAAAACAGCACCATTCAATCACACCTGAACCAATCAGAAAACAGTACCATTCAACCACCTGAACCAATCAGAAAACAGCACCATTCAATCACATGTCATCCGATCAAAAAACAGCACTATTCAACCACATGCCAACCAATCAGAAAACAGCACCATTCAACCACATGTCAACCAATCAGAAAACAGCACCATTCAACCACATGTCAACCAATCAGAAAACAGCACCATTCAATCACCGGAACCAATCAGAAAACAATAACATTCAATCACATGTCAACCAATCAGAAAACAGCACCATTCAACCACATGTCAACCAATCAGAAAACAGTACCATTCAATCACATGTCAACCAATCAGAGAACAGTACCATTCAACCACCTGAACCAATCAGAAAACAGCACCATGCAACAACATGTCAACCAATCAGAAAACAATACAATTCAATCACATATCAACCAATCAGAAAACAATAACATTCAACCACATGTCAAAATATCATAAAACAACTGAGCTTCATAAGTCACCAAATCACCTTTGCCTATTTACAACCAGTAATATTAATATTATTAATAACACTTTTTTATCATTCTACAAGAGTGGGATTTTGTTGCTATTCTTTTCTTGCTATTAACTGCTATTCATTTCAACCTCCACCACAGACCACACAGAGTCTGGCAGGGAAGTTGGTTAAATGAAAGACTTAACAGAGGCTAATGGAGGCTGAAAGACTTAACAGAGACTGACTGACCAAGGGCAGTTGGTTAAATGAGGCTTAAAGACGTCACCCAGAGCCAAGCTCTCCTACCTGTAGACGTTTCCCAGAATGCCCTGTGAGAGCGAGAGGCCGCCGTACATCCAGAGCGTGTTCTGAGGCCCGGCCACCATGGAGTGACCCATCCTGTGCAGGAAGCGATGGGCCTGGTTCTGTGGGGGACAGGGGAGAGCACCTTAGTACCTGCAAGCCCTTGATCTAAGGAAGAGAGTGTGTGTGTGTGTGTGTGTTTGTTTGTGTGTGTGTGTGTGTGTGTGTGTGTGAGAGAGAGAGAGAGAGAGAGAGAGAGAGAGAGAGAGTATGTGTCTATGTGTGTTTGTGTGTATCTGTCATTCAAAATTATTCGACATCAGTACGAACTGCTACCGTGGAGGATTCTTAACCGGTGTATTTAATCTAAACGGGACGCAGCAGGAGTGTGTTTATCTGTGTGTATTCTTCAGGAGTGTGTTCATGTGTGTATTCTTCATGAGTGTGTGTATCTGTGTGTATTCTTCATGAGTGTGTGTATCTGTGTGTATTCTTCATGAGTGTGTTCATGTGTGTATTCTTCAGGAGTGTGTTCATGTGTGTGTATTCTTCAGGAGTGTGTTCATGTGTGTGTATTCTTCAGGAGTGTGTTCATGTGTGTATTCTTCATGAGTGTGTTCATGTGTGTATTCTTCAGGAGTGTGTTCATGTGTGTGTATTCTTCAGGAGTGTGTTCATGTGTGTGTATTCTTCATGAGTGTGTGTGTGTGTATTCTTCAGGAGTGTGTTCATGTGTGTATTCTTCAGGAGTGTGTTCATGTGTGTATTCTTCAGGAGTGTGTTCATGTGTGTATTCTTCAGGAGTATGTTTGTGTGTATTCTTCAGGAGTGTGTTTGTGTATATTCTTCATGAGTGTGTCTTTCTGTGTGTATTGTGCATTGACTCACGGCTGTGAGCTGGGTGTCCCCTGCAAGGCAGCCAGGGACCCAGCTGAGCAGTCCCATCCACAGAAGGGCAAGGGAAAGGACCGCCATCCTCTCCTCCACCCCAGGACAGGAGGAGGGAGAAGAGGGGGGGAAGATGTAGCAGAGCTGGGTGAAGTGGATGAGATGCCAGAGGAAGTTGGTTCACAGGCTAGCAACCTTCAGAAAGAAAGGAAAACTTCTTAGTATTGTAAAGGCCAGTTTTTGCCAAATGGACTTTTGTCACCTAAAAGTGTTCAAGTTGTTATGTCTTCATTAAGAAAAGCAGCAAATCAACGGCAAGCGCAGTTCCAATCAATCAATTCCCTGTTAACCAGCATATTATATTATTATATAATTATATTATTATAATATCTCATATTATATCTAACACCAGCACGTCCAACAGTGGTCAGATAGGTAGAGAGGGATACACCATATGACAGTAATTTTAGCATACATAGCCGTGTTGCATTAAGCAATGTTTTGGTATCGAAGTCCTTGCCGTTCTTAATGTAATGTGGGGCAAGGGTGCATGATGAACAAACAAATGTATAAAATACCTTGATTTGTATGATTAACATCGTCAGACAGCTACAATTGTGGTCCTGATCTAAGCTTGTTTGTTACTGCGGTCAAGTCAGCCAACACTCGCGATTTCTTGGTCAAGCCAGCCGACACTCCAGCCGACACTCGCGTTTCCTTTCTTTCGAATGCACCCGTATTCTAAAAATTACGGTAATTACATGTACACGAAGTACGAGTCCAGTCTGACAGAAGTTACTCTGCTTTGTTCCTTGATTTTGATCATTTCCATGTTTGAGTTACTGTAATAAATAAATAAATAATTCCCAAATATGTATGGTGCAGTTGAGTTCACCACCACCCTGACTTCACACACTGAATATCAAACATGTTTACGGTACAAAACTGGATAAATTCATCTCTTACCATCGTATTTACACCCTAAAAAGGCATATTTCCAAACTTTGAGATACTGTAAAAATGAAATACTTAATTAGTCCCGACTATGACTGGTACACTTGTGTTCACCACCACCCTGACTACAGACATACTGAATATCTAACATTTTTACTGTACAAAATTGGAAAAAATATAACTCTAAAGATCACACTTACACCCTGAAAAGGCATATTTTCAAAGTTTGACTTACTGTAAAAATGAAAAACTCAATTATTCCCAACTATGACTGGTACACTGGCACAGATAGACCCCAAGTGGTGCTCAAGTACCTGCCCTTTGCCCTTGAGGAGAAAAGTGCCCCTTCTGCTGGAGCCCACTTTTGTCTTCATTTATCAATATTCATATTTTAGAATAAAAATGACTCTCTTTGACATCAATTTCCCCCAAATGTGTTTTGCAGCTGACGGGGCATTTATTTGAGTTCTTGTGAGAATTTCGCCCTGACATGCTCCACGGCGGTCAAAAGCCCCCGCCACGCCCCTCCCTCCTCCTCCTCCTCCTCCACTTAGTGTTCATGCAGTGCTGAGCATGTTAGAGACAATATTGTTACCCAGGAGCTACGCTTACCTGTCAGTGCACTGTATGTCCAAAAGGTTCTAGAGTTGTGGAACTAGAGGCGACAGTTCCGTTCTGAAGCTCTTGAAAGATGTTCTTCCTTTTGTATACAGGCTGATAGCTAATATTTAACCTAATAAGTTAAGAAAATCAAGGGGGCGATAAGTCCCTCCATTTACTGGACACGGGTTCAAGTCACTCCTGATGTCATTTCCCAGTCCTCTCTCTGCCTCACTGTAATAACACATCACTGTCCTGTCCAAATAAAGGCATACAAACGCCCCCAAATGAAATATTTAAAAGATAAGAAAAGGGAAACAAAGTTCATAGTCCATTTGCTTTTATTCCAGGGTATTTAGAAACCGATGAACAGCCAGTGTACAGGGCAACAGGCTCAAAACAGGTGTTGTAGCAAAAAAACCTCTTCAAATCTTTGAGTTAATACTCATTCAGAGTCAGAAGACCGAATGCGATAAACTGTTTTACTGTTTTATTCAATCTTGCAGACATTTTCATTCAAATCGAGAGTGGTGGTCTATGGAGCAGCTCTGTCAAAAACCCAGCACACTAACTTTTAAAGGGCATATTTCTCACAAAACACCCACTTCTGCAGAAGGGCCTAATGCCGCAGGGTTGTAGAGGTTCTGGACTTTAGGGTGGCTGGCTTGAGACCAAATGGGGGTGTCGGTGAGAGCACGCTGTTCTCATCTGCGCTGTGCATCGAGGCCAGGTTCCCTCCCATCAGCACACAGTAACGCTGAAAGAACAAGATTCTGATGAAGTGTTGTTGATGACATTATGGCACATGATAAACAATGGATGGACAAAATGTCAGAAACACCCCTGAAAATATACAAGCCTTCTGATTTATAATAAATTATTGTGGTAAAATAAGAGTGAATACAAGTTCATGACAAACAAAAATGTCTTCATGTGATAGAAATAGGACACACCTCAGTTTTGGCCCAAGTTCTTGCTGTGGAGACAAACTTGAAACAGCGGGTACCATAGACATCATATAGGCGTCTACCTATATGATGTCTATGGCGGGTACCATAAGGAGTCCAGTCCTGAGGGCAAGTCCCCATACTGTTCCCCACACGGTTTTCTGTGAACAAATCTGGATAGAGATGTGGCAACAACCAAAGTTATTAAGGAATTTCAGTTTTTTTTTATTCCTCCTGAAAATATACTTTCTCAACTAATGCTCAACCATGCTCAACCAATGTTTGGGACTAAATGAAAAGACCACTCAAATAAAATACAATAAAAAAATAGAATTGAAACAGAGACCTTTGTGGGACCAACGAAGAATTACTAAATTGCACCTCAACCTCCTGCTCTGAGCCCTCTGTGCCTTCAAAACCAAATATATACTATATATATTTAAATCTACACGCCTGTGTATGATCAGTTGATTGTTTATTTATCATTAAGGAGAGTGCACAGGAGTAGTTAATAACCTACGTCTTATGTCAAAATTGATCGATAAGAGTAATAAATGTGTGAGAAATGTGTCATATATGATGAATGTACACTTTGTCGTGTGGTGGCTATCTGATCAGTTGTCCTGTTCTGATATATGTAGGATGTCCTCTGACAAGCCATAAATCTAGGCCAAGATTTCTACCCCTCCTCAGAGTCAGTTGAGATGTGATAACAGTGAAAATCACTTTGTTATTTGGTTGATAATTGTGGTCATGTCAATTTCTGATGTATGGGTGCCCTGTTCTGACAAATCCGAAGTTAAGACAGCAGTGACCCAGGGAAAAGAGTGAGTGCACACACACACACACACACACACACACACACACACACACACACACACACACA
>NC_137917.1:27257812-27272812 GCF_963457725.1 Sprattus sprattus | reverse complement strand
CAATGATTTATACATTTCATCATAAAGTATAACAAAATCACAACTTAAAACTAGCATGTGCTTCTTCTGAAGCTGCAGGGGGGATTCTCGTCTTAAAGACCAGTCAAACACGCAGCAGTGAGCAGAAGTCTCATCTTTATTACCTCCGCCAAGGAGGCTATGTGTTCGCCCCTGTATGTTTGTTTGTCTGTCAGCAGGATTACGCAGAAACGCATGGACCGATTTCCATCAAACTTTGTGGGGAGATTGGGTAATATAATGGCAATAATTGATTCAATTTTCAGATGTCAAGGCCAAAGGTCATGTCAAGGTCAAAGGTCAAGGTCACAAAGCGGAGGTTTGCATTCTCTGAACGCTCCCATTCTTGTTCTAAACTGGGGAATTGCCATCAGAGGAATCCGTATAGTTGGCCCATGCTTTACAGTTGCATTTCTGCAAGCTACACAAAACCCAAACCCACGCAAGTCATGCAGACATTCCTTTTTAAACGTTTATTTATTTATCATAATTTAGATAGATACTAATAAACATATAAACGATCATCTAAAATGCGCACATATCAGCCCCCAATTATCTAACAACCCAATAACAACCCAATAATCAGTAGTCAGAAAAGATACATTTTAGGCAAGGCAAGGCAAGGCAAATGTATTTATATAGCACATTTCGTACATTATGCCAGTGGTCCCCAGTACCGGTCCGTGAGGCATCTGTTACCGGGCCGCGCAGAAAGAATAAATAATTTATATAATGTCCGCTGTATTTATTATTAGCGTCTGAAAGGTGTTTTATTTTTTTTAAAAACGACTGGATTTTCTAGGATGTAATATTCGCCTGTGCCTCTTGTCACGTCAAGACGCTTGTCTTGTTCACGTGATACGTCACTCAAAAAATAGCGAAACTAGCGAAAATGAGTACAAAACTAAAATCTTTGGAGAGCTTCTTTGCAAAGGTGAAAAGGCCCACTAAGGAGCCAGAAGAGGAGCCTACGACCTCCAAAAAAGAAAGCTTATTTTAACAGACAATACCAGGAGTCATACTTAAATTACGGGTTTATCGCAACAGTTGATTCTCACGCACCAAGTCCGCTCTGTTTAATTTGTGGCGACAAGATAGCAAATAAGCTAATGAAGCCTTCAAAACTGCTTCAGCACATGGAGACCAAACACTGATTCAGCGTTATGGTGAGTTGTATTTGTCATGCATTAACATTCGTAATACAATGGTGTTGGTCGCAAGTTAACGCCACTTCACGTTACTGTTAGCTTTTGTATATGAGTAGACTCCATTCTATCGAACTCGCGCTTGCCTCACGGGTATGAATATATGAATGGATGACATGACTAACAAGTGGTGGAAAATTACACCTTGAAGCCGGTCCGTGAAAAAATTTCCTACATTAAACCGGTCCGTGGTGCAAAAAAGGTTGGGGACCCCTGCATTATGCAATTCAATGTGCTTTTCAGAAACAAACAGTAGCCTAATAGAATTTAAATTGAAACACAAAAAAAATACGGAAAAAATCGGGGTTGAGACGTTATGAAAAAAAAAATTAAAGATAAAAACAAACAGAGTTACTAACAATAAATCAAAATAAACCGAGTTGATTCGTACGAGGACACACTGGGAATCAAAACCAAGGCCTTGCATTAATGTACATCTTACTCAACCATTCTGAGCTAACGGAACACCTTTAGGCCAAACCAGGCAGGTCATAGTTTAGAGGATAGTACCTCAACACCTTTAGGTTAGATCACTCTGGTAAGGCACAGGTGGCCAGGCAGGTGATGTTACCTGAGAGGAGGCAGCCGATCCTCCTGTTGGCCATCAGGCGTTTCTTGACGGCGTTCTCAAACAGCGTCCTGATGTTGCTCTTCACCGTCTCCAGCTGGAAGCCTAAGCAGAGGGGAGTAGTCAAGATGGTCAGTGGTTACACCTCTGGACATCTCCCAGGCCTACAGCAGCACCACTAGCAGCCCAGCACCAACTGACAGCAGATCCTCTCGCCTAACCGGTGCAGCTCTACGGATGCCCACCCGGAGCATGGAGGGAAAAGCCCCGCACTTAAAGCTTGGTTTATGCTCAGAGGCGTAAGCGCAAGCGCAAGCGCAAGAGGCCGCGCAAGCCCCTTGCGCGACCCTTGCGCGACTTTTCACGTCTTGCGTGCGTCGGCCCCTTTTTCTAGACTTGCGCCATTTTACGCAAGCCTATTGTTCTGGGTGTAAATTGCTTGCAAAGCGTAAGCACCTAGCAATTCATACTCAACGCAGAACCAAGCAAGGGCCTTAAGGCTTACCTGAGGGCGGCTTTCCCTCACTGTCAAAGAGGGCGTGAGCCTGGCACTAGTGTTGCACCGATGCCATTTTTTGGCTCCGATACCGATACCGATACCTGGCTGTGCAGTATCGGCCGATACCGATACCATACCGATACCACTCTGTTTGAAATTTGAAAAATATATATATTTTTTTTTTTTTGGTTTGGTTTGGTCCCATGTATAATACTAGTGTAACAGTAAGAAAGGCAGTTTCAGCACTTCAGACATAACTGAGGACTACTCCTCTATAATTGATGGTTTACCTTACTGAGCAGCACAGTGGCTTTTCTGATTTTGAACACAATAGAGTTAAAGTTTGGTCAGTTCTTTTTTTTTTTTTCTTTCCCTGTATTGTTTCTTTGTGTGTTTGTTTTGTTTGTGGACCAAACCATTGATAAAAAAAAAAAAAAAAAAAAAAAAAAGTATCTGCACTATTTGTTGGTACTCGCCGATACCGATACCACCATTTTAGTGCTGTATCAGGGCCCTATCCGATACTGGTATCGGTATCGGTGCAACACTACCTGGCACATAAGGCTTACTTAATGGCAGCTTGTCCACGCTGTCGTAGATGCTGTGAGCCGGCTCGTCCACACAGTTGTGGAACTGGTCCATCTGGATGGACTCCACCTTCCCAGACCGTTTCAGGTTGAACGCCTCAAAGTGTCCCGGGGGAAAGGGCACCACCCTCACCCGAGAAGCCATAGAATGGGTGACCTCAGTCAGGCCTGGCGGAGAGGGGAGGGGAGAGAACATCCTTCAGCACAGGGTTTCAATTAGGGGTGGGAATCTCTTGGCACCTCGTGATTCGATTCGATTCCGATTCAGAGGTCAACGATTCGATTCTAAACCAATTAACGATTCTAAACGATTATCGATTATCAATTCTAAACCTATAAAACGATTATTGATGCATTTTGACTTTAAAACATTTGAGTTCACTACTCAGAGTCTAAAATCACTTCCTACTTTGTGTTTGATAATTAAAAATTATTTTTTTATTAGAGAAAAAGCTTTTCCTTGTCACAATTTTGTCTTTCGATGAACAATGCAATAATCGATGTAGCTTGCATTTCAACATAAAATTGATGTGTTAAAAAAAAAAAAAACGATTCTGAACTTTTACGAATCGAGAAAAATCGAATCATCGATTTTTTCCGCCCACCCCTGGTTTCAATGGACTGATTCAGCATGCAGCTTCAGTTACAGAAGTGAAAGGGTTTTGTCTTGTTTAGAAAGGGTGGGAATGTGTGTGCATGTACAGTAAAGTAAGTACACCGCGCGTACACCCCTTCTAAAGTATTTAGAAGTGTTTCACCTTACAGTAATTGCATTACTTATTAGCTGAACAGTACAGTATTTTACACTTCATGTGTGTGTGTGTGTGTACACATCTATCCATGAGTATCAATGTAGTCATCTTTGATCAGTCTGAATATGGTCCTGATACTGTATACTGTATGTCTCTGTTAAGGAGTGCATGTGTGCGTGTCTGTGTGTGTGTGTGTGTTTTCACCTTTGGCCTCGGAGGACACAGCAAGGAAGCCATCGTCGGTGAATAGTTTGAACATGGGCTTGACGCCATACGTGTCTCTGCCCAGGAACACCTTCTTGTTTGCCGTGTCCAGCAGCACGAAGGCAAACACTCCATCCAGCAGAGACGCCATCTTTTCGATGCCGAAGCGATCGTAAAGATGCAGCAGGATCTCTCCGTCCCCTTCAGGCTGGTGCTCAAACTCAAACACCTCCTTCAGCTGAAGACAGTTTGTGGGAGAGAGAGAGACAGACAGTTTTCTATTTCAAGTCTTATATTAGGTTAAACCTTAGTCCCACAATCATATTTCATATTCATATTACCACCATATTTCTGCTGGGCTCATCCAACATATTAATGGCTTCCTGTATCTGCTAACTTTATGTTCGAATCACTTCCGGGGACGTCCCCAGGACGTTAACAGGACATTCGCAATGTCCCCAATCGTCCCCAATTGGTCCCCGCCACAACGTTCGCTAGAGGACGTTACCAGAACATTTTTGACGTTCGTAGCAAGTCTACGTTTGGTCCTTCTGTGACGTTCCATTGAGTCTTAAATCGGACTTTTAGGGAACGTTCTTATTTGGTCTCTCAGCATACGTCCCCAGGACGTCCTTCAAAAACGTCCCCGTTACCTTTACCTATGGTCCACTGCGGGACGTTCGCATGAGCTTTAAATCGGACTTGCATGCATGCGTTTATCTCAAATCGGTTATATTATTGAAACGCACTCTATGCTGGTCTAACATAACAGATGTTAAACAAACTTCAACGTATCCAAAATGCAGCTCCTAGAATAGTCACTAAGACTTCAAAATTCAATCATATCACCCCTGTTCTTAAATCACTTCACTGGCTTCCTTTACAACAAAGAATTGAGTTTAAAGTACTCCTTCTTCTTGTCTATAAATCACTAAACGGCCTTGCCCCACCCTATATTTCCGATTTGATTTCTTTTTATGATCCATTGCGTTGCCTAAGGTCCTCCAATAAATGTCTTCACACGACGAATAAACACCAATGCTGCACACTGTAAGAAATGATGGAAGTTTCTTTGTTTCTGATGCAGTAATCTTTATTCCAGTAATGTGCAGTGACGAAGCAGCCTTACTCTGGATTCAGCGGTGTAGGACTGAATAACAAGCATCCACAATTCTAGGCATATATACTGTTTTAAGACCACTCCTAGGCCTCCAATGTAAATGAGCTAGGCTTGTAATGCAAACAGGTCTGGCAACCTTTTGTGTTGTATATGATAATCTGGTTTCTCTGTCTGAGATGGTTCTCAATGGCTTCCCCCATTCCCATACTATGATTAATTGCAGTCACTCACACCTCAGTTTGCTTCCTGACCCCAGGTGTCTGAGGAAATCCAGTGTGGGGCCTTTTCCTTTGTGACCATGATAAGATAACCATTTTGGTTATTCCGCTGGCCAACTTCTGGTGGTCACAGCAGCTGCTTGATCATGAATCTTACAACACGGTGCCTTTAGTCATGTGCGACAAAAACGGTTGTTACCCCCACCGTGCCTGCTACGTCCGCGGTGCGTCCTTGAATAACTTCCCCAGGACGTCTAAAACACGTTTCCCAGTAGTCACCACAATGCCCTCAGGACGTTCTTGCAACTTCCCTCAGAACGTCCCCAGGACCTATAGAAACACATTTTCCAGACGTCACCGCAATGTCCTAGGGACGTTATTGCAACTTCCTGCAGAACGTCCCCAGGACCTATAGAAAACGTTTCCCAATTGTCACCGCAACGTCCTCGGGACAGTCTTGGAACGTCGTGCAAAACGTCCTAGAGTTGTCAAGGGAACCATACACATTTACGTTTTTAGAACGTTCAGAGAGACCATTACAGGACGTTGATACACAATACATAATGTACATACATACACGATACATAATGTAACTATAGCCTTCATTGGGTTTCTGCTATGACTATATAGTACACGTGTAGCCAACACTTTCCCCTTTCATGCAACTGCGAAATTAGTTATATAATATAGTTTAGTTATAAATATAATATTTTTACTTTTCCCTGTCTGTAACATAGACATTAAAACTGCAGTGAAAGGTGTTAGTTATGTAATGTGCTTGTATGATGTCAATATGATGTCAAATTGCAACCGCAATGCATCTGGTGTGAAACGGACCCTCACTGGACCAAAGGACAGGAGACCAAAGGACAGTATGCTTCCACCTACTCTGTGATGGTTGTAGATCTCGCCGTTGTAGCAGAGCCACAAGAAGGGGAACTTCTTGATCCGCAGCGGCTGCATGCCGTGCAGCTGGTCCACGATAGCCAGCCAGTGGAACCCGAAGCAGCAGTTGGTGTAGCCGTTGACATTCTCGAAGCGGAACGCATCCGGCCCGCGATGCGCTATCTTCACGGCACTGGTGCACTGGACCGAAAGAGATTCATCGCTGCCGAATACTGCCCATATGCCGCACATCTTGTAAACTGTGGAAGGTAAAGATAGTTCACCAAGCAAGACCACAGATACTTACACGGTCGAGAGAGGAAACTCAGAAGTTAAATCAATACATTCCAGCCACTTGCAATCTGGGGACAGAAGCAGTAAGACGCCCCCACGACAGCTGCTACATCTGGGCCAGGCTGGTTTATCTCATATGTGTGTTCACAAACGTGTACAAACGGTTACACACACACGCAGAACACGCAGCAAGGGCAACTGTACATTCTTTCTGGCACACACCCAGACAGACACAAGCACATATGCACACACACACACACACACACACACACACACACAATCCCCTTTAATTCATAAGTAACATACATTTGGTGTTTTATTTCAGATAATTTTGTGAATGAATGCTTTAATTGTATATACAGACGTGGACAAAATTGTTGGTACCCTTCCGTTAAAGAAAGAAAAACCCACAATGGTCACTGAAATAACTTGAAACTGACAAAGGTAATTATAAATAAAAAATGAACTGAAAATTAACATATCAAAATCAGACATTGCTTTTAAATTGTTGTTCAACATCATTAAAAAAATAAAAGTAATGAAACTGGCCTGGACAAATATGATGGTACCCCTAGAAAAGATTGAAAATAACTTGACCATAGGGACATGTTAAACTAAGTTGTGTCCCCTAATTAGCATTACAGGTGTCTTCAAAGCTGTTATCAGTCAGTCTGCCTATTTAAAGGGTGAAAAGTAGTCACTGTGCTGTTTGGTATCATGGTGAACATGGACCACAGAAAGCTAAGGAGAGAGTTGTCTCAGGAGATTAGAAAGAAAATCATAGACAAGCATGTTAAAGGTAAAGGCTATAAGACCATCTCCAAGCAGCTTGATATTCATGTGACTACAGTAGAACGTAGTAGAACGTAGCTATTCAGATGCTATTTCTTGCATTAAATAACTTTAATTCATATTGTTTACTCTGATATCCTCTCTATCTGTCCCTGCAGTCATGGCCTCCTCATTGCACATTTCGGGCTCATCATTTTCAACTTTGAGTTTTGTTATCAATTTGCATAATTGCAAAGTCTATGGATCGCCATATATTGTTTGATATAAAAACGCTAATATTTCAATTCAATGTAATATTTTGCTTGCGAATACGTTGACAACGCTTCAACAATATTAACGCGGAACGTGTGTAGCAGAAGAGGGACTAACGTGACAAATGTCAAAAAATTTAATTCTCGACCAGCCCAGAAGTGAATCAGCCCAGCGGGAACTATCCCGATTTCCCACCCCTGGCCTGCCCTTCAACCTTTACTCGTAATTATTAAGGTAACTTTGGTTGTAGTTATTCATTTAATCATTAATCTTAGTTCCAAATTGATAGCAGAATCTATTTTATGAGACTGATTTATGAGACTGATTTGTGACTGATCTTTATTGTGCCGACAATTCTTAATTAATACATCTGATGTTGTGTTGAATGGTTGATGCCTGTCTGAATATATTATATCGGTCATAATAACATATTGTTGGTGCTGTTGTCAGGATAGTAGCCTACCAATGTTGTATAGCCTCCTGAAAGTATAACTATTTATGCACAATTGCACCCACATTTATACGCGACTGCTCGCAAGGTAAGGTACTTACATTATTCTGGTGCCCGTGAGGCTGGTACCTATGCCTACAGCGCAGACAAGATACCGATGAGAGATACTTCTGAAAAAGCACCAACTGTACAATTGTGTTACTGTGTTGGTATGAGTCAAGGATCACACCGACTTTATGCGACTGTAGGCTATTTAATCCAGACCACTGGTAACTGAGAGGCTCGATGCAGAGATAACGAGGGAACATGAGCACCCTGATTTGCTAATACAAATACAGTACGGTGGCTCATGACAAACAATTGCTTAACAAAACATTAACAAACTTTCTGTAAAACATGCAAACTGATGTACGATCATTACAGTGCATGGAAAATAACATATCACATGGGATTCGTCAAAGTTATCAACTTAAACATCAATTTACTTTTAGAAAACCGATATACTATAATCTTACCTGACATCAAAGTCGACTTTCATCCAGCATTGAGAGATTTGGCTATGACCGAGCGAGTACGAAAAACGCAACAGTCGATGCTGCTGATTGGCGGCTCACTGCCTTGTCCCGCCTCCTGCCTTTGGCCTGCATAGACATGAATAGAATAGGAATAGCCTATTCATGTCTATGTTGGCCTGTACTTCCTGCTGCCACAGGCCACTGAGAGTTTTAACTCCCTCTCGCGCACAGTGGTGTAGTCCAGGGAATACGCAGGTATACGGAGTATACCCACTTATTTTTCAGTCAGCATTGAGTATACCCACTTCTCAAAACAGGGCGTTTATCCTGTGCTGTATGGGCTGCTAAAAAAAAATAAGAGTCTACCCACTTCTCCAAGGACCACTACACCACTGCTCGCGCATGGTCAAAAATTGTGAAATTTGGCACACTCTTTGGTACCAGTCCCCTCATCATTTTCACAGCAGTTCCAGCCAGTTACACAGAACTGCATAGGGCATATCTTGGATAGATAGTGGGGAAGACACAGGTGTTTATCTATCCTTTACATGACCATATGCTTTTTAAATTAATTTGAAGATGGTAGCCTATCAAAATGAGTTGCCTATAAAACCGTACCTCAAAAAGTGTCAAATTGTTGCATAGTGTTACTGTAAGCTTCCACCTGCTCTGCCTGAGCCCAGCTCTAAAAACACAGGAGTCTATGCTGTTTGGTTGTTGATTGTTTTGAGACAATAAATCAGTCACAGAGAAAATATAGACTGACATTTTTGCTTTTTTATAAAGAAGGACATTATTGGTGTCATCTTAAGATAACTATGAAATTGGCGAGAAATATTGTGAAACGAATTTCAAAGGTCAGTGCTTTCCAAGTTTCAGTCGCAAAAAAAAATACTTCTTCAACCATTCACTTTTCATGCATCGTTCGGTTACGTGGCAAACTACAAAAGAATAGACCCTAGTCTCAGACTGCAGACCAACTCTTCATGAAATCCTTTCTCTTGCTTGTCCAGTGTCTGATCACAAAAAAACAACAAACAAACAAACAAGGCTGACTTCAGTCAGGTTTTATTCACACAAACGACACAGTAACACACACTGGATTCATGGCAGCAGGAAGTAAAGTAAAGAAACACTACAAAATTGAAGATATTCACCAATGTTTATTTGGAGCAATCTCTGCACACATTCATCTAGTGTGAAAGTGCATGAACTCATCTGACCTTGTTACTTGATTTTACTATTGCCACCACTATTGCTAATTTTCACCTCTTCAGTTTTTTTCTCTCTGGCTTGTTTTGTACCGAGAACACTGATAACCCATCAGGTGTGGGTCGCAGGTGAGGGTATAGGACCAAGCGAATCCTCCCCCTCTCTCAAGATCACAACTACCGCTGTGAGTGCCCGCAGACAGTCGAGTGTAGCACGTTCCAAGCTTGTCGTCATATTTCACGTCCTTGTCCCACACCTCAAACTTAAACTCATGATGAGCTCCCACATGGCCGAGATCATAATATGAGTTCCAGTGGGGATTGGCGTTGTTTTTGATCCAGTGTGTCTGACGGAAATGCGGCGGGTACCACATCTTGACATAAGGATCAGGTGGTCCTACAGCGTCCAGACCAGACTGAGGCAACCAGGCATTTTTAATGGTCACTTGAAGACGTCCCTTCTTTGGGGAATGCGGGCAACATTCAGGGGATAGGTTGGGCTTGCCAGTGCACTGCTGTGAAGGTTGTTCTTTGGGCACAGCATTGTCCCTAAGATACTGCCTCACTATGTCCTTCACATTCCTCCTAACGGTGGGGTCAGCAACCAGCTCATGGAGAGGAACCAGAGCGTAGGAGACAATGTCAGGGATTTCCTTCAGGGTCTGCAACCAGCTTCTGAACTCAACAGAATCGTTTTTATGGAGCGACACCTCTCCCAGCCACTTGTTTCCTCCCAGCACCTCTGTGACATGGTTCAGGTAAGAGAGCTGGGACTGTGTTTGGGAGTCCTCATTCTGTAGAAGTGATTTGCAATTGTTGGTGGTGAACGATGGATCGACGTAGCCCAGACCAATGGAAAGCCCAGTGTTGATGCAGTCCTTTGCCTTGGAAGCCGAGTGACCATTCACTGTGGCCAGACAGGAGCGGATTGAGGTGAGGCGGGTCAGACGGCCCCCGAGGGTTACCTGCTGGATGTAGTGGGTGCCGTACGTTTCAACAAAGCGACGGTAGAGGGGTTGAGTGTCAACAGTAAACTCTGCTGGAAGAGACTGCATATGCTTCAGGAACTCTGAGCTGAGAGGGGGACTGTTTGGCACACGATAACTGTGAAAAGACATACAAATGATAAGATGAGATAATGACCCAGTGTGGCTTGTTCATGCACGTTTAGAGGGATTACTAGGAAACAAGGCAGACAACCTTAGTGGTTTACAGCTAAAGCAGGGCATATTCAATAAAAACGGCCAATCAAAAAGTAACTGAAAGTAATCATATGTAATAATTTACATTACTTTGCTGAAGCAATCAAAATAGTCACATTGCTTATTAACAGGGTAACTATAGTAATCTGTAACATTTTGCATTTCAAAAGTAACCTTCCAGAGCCGTCTCATAATGTACCTGTAATGGGAACAGCTGAGTTGGTGAGAGGTGAAGGCAGACTTGTCTACCCTAGACTGGGACATGGCAAATTCCACAGCATTAGAGTGGCTGCCCCCCACATTCATGTTCACCAGGTCAGCAATCTCTAGTCCTATGCTCCAATCATTCTCTATGACAGAGGTGGCACTCTCTGCCACACTAGTGGCCGTGCTGAGTATTGCACTGGTGAGCTCCTGCTTACAGTTGCTAAAAGAGCGCCAGTCTAATACAGAAAGGGGCAACTTCTGCAGCTGGTTGCCCTGAAGTTGGTTCTCACATATTGTGCAGGTGTTGGTTGGGGTCAGATATGTCTGGAAGTCTAACACATAGGCTCCCTTGTGCTGCAGTGTGACCACATCAAACCCCTCCCCAGCCAGGTTATGGCCTGGGACGAACGGTGCATCAAGGCATTCCTGCAGAGTCCCTGTCCGACAGGTATGGACGACACACAGGTGGCTTAACAGGAGGAGCAGGGCCAGCATGGTGATGTGTACCTTAAGACAAAAGTTTATACATTGTATTTTAGGAATAGGACAAACACAAGGAGTTATGTCCATGTAATGTTATTTTAATAAAACAGTTTTGACCAAGAGGACAAGAATTGTAAAATTGTAAACGTTTGAAACAGTCAACATGATAATACGAAAAGCATACATTTTTCTGATAATTTCTGGAGTTATCAGCCATATAAAAACGTACCCTTTCGTTGATTATCTCTGTGTTGTAAGTCTGTCTGCTTCGAGGTGCTACAAGTTATGAAGCCCGTTTCCTGATCTTTTAAATACAAGAGGTCCAAGGCCAAATTTAAACAGATGGACCATTCTCATTTTGTGGACACGTGGGAAATATTTTTGCAGACTGAACTAATTTAACAGATGCACCGTTCTCATGTTGAGGGCAAGTGGAGATTATTTCATTTTTTTTTTTCGTTTCTGGTGTATAATTCAAGACTACCACATAAGTATGGTCGTGCCGACCATTATGACCCAAAAAATGTTTTATTATGGTCAAGAGAATCAAGCATCCCTAAATATCACTGTTTGCTTGCTATTTTCTAAATTATATTGTAAGATGAATATGGACTTGTCGTGGTGTAAGTTTAATAAGTAGTAATTTAGCACACTGTTGTTTGTATTTCTCAGGTAAGGCTAGGTAAAGGCCGCCTTATCGCCTGTTCACTTCTCAAATAGAGGCTACAGACTGTCCTTCCCACTCCGATTTAACTTCCCAATATGATTGGAGTTTTTGGGAAATTGAACCTCATGACTTTGAATTAGACAAAAAACAACCTTTTTTCTGGGTTAGGGTTGGTATTGTTAATAATTCTGACCTAATTAAACACAATGCATTGTATTGATTGTGAGGATAGTCCAGTATTGAATTTTCATAATCCATCTAGACCTTTCTGTCTTTTATGCTGTTGTGAATATGTTTTGATTACAGTGCCTTGCAATAAGTATTCACACCCTTGGATGTTTTACCCTTTTATTGCTTTTATAAATCAGTCATGGTCAATATAAGTTGGCTTTTTGGACAAAAAAAATCACAAAAAAGCCCTCTTTAATGTCAAAGTGAAAACAGATTTCTACACAGTTATGTAAATTAAATAAAAATATGTAATGAAAATAAGTGATTGCATAAGTATTCACCCCCTTTAAATAGACTGACCTAATTCAACAGAGGTCCAGCCAATTGGTGCTAGAAGTCTCACAATTAGTGAAATAGGGATCAGTGTGCAGTGAATGTGTCTCAGGAGATTGTGGTATAATGATACCTGTGTCTGCAAGGTCCATTTGAACATGACAAATGTAAAAAAATTACATTTTGGACCGGCCCAGAAGTGAAGCGGCCCACCGGGAGCTCTCCCGATTCTTCCGATTACCCACCCCGGGCCTGGGCCCTACAGATAGTGGCAGAAGGGAAACAGAAATTCCCTTTAAACTGCTGCTAGCCCTTCTTGTATTTTAAATTGCTGTTACTTGTTAATGTTATAGTGTTATATGTTGTATGTTATAGTGTTGTATGTTATTTTGGTATATGTTCTTTTGTTCTGTATGCCATCTACTGCGTAGATGTTGGCTGCCAAGTCTTAAGAATTTCTCTGCGCTAAAGCAATTTGGTGCATACAACAATAAACACTTTGACTTAACTTGACTTGAATTCAAAGGGGAACTTTATATGAGTGCTACCAGGCCACAAGCTGATGTTGACCTCACCGGTTTTTGTCAGTAGAGGGCACAATTGTGAGGGTTTTGATAACGGCATTGTGATGACGACCAGCGCGCACTAACAAACATACGGCGCTGCAATCAAAGACATCTGAGTGTAATTGCTGACATTGTACATTGTCTGCAAATTGGACGCACTAGGATAGAGAATCGGGCGCATCTGAGTCCCCAATACACGATGCACGAATAGCATTATACAACTAATACGACGCTGGGTACATAAATTAGTAATCCCAAATGTGGATAAGTGATTGGACTGCTCACCCAGGTACCATTCCGAACACAGGCCAACGCTTGATGTAGGCAGCCAGCTTCTTGCTAGCTGAGCTCAGCAGGACTGTTATTCGTGGAGATTCAGGCAAGGTATTCTTGCTTGAACGGCACAAAACGAGAAGCGGACGTATATTAGATCGTACACTGGATTATAATTATTATTATTAGAATACATGATGTAATTCATGTATCTGGCGGTAGTTGGACTTTACAGCCATGGAGATAAAAACATTGGATTTGGTGAGTAATGTTATAATCATAATGTCAACAACAGTGATGGGAACAGCTGGTCGTTAGCTAGCTATGATAGCATAGTTAGCTAGCTCTAGCTCCACAATATCCGCAAGACGTTTACTGCCATATCTCCGTAGTTGTGTGTGCAATTTGGTATGTGAACATTGGTACATTTAACTATTTAATTATCGATGTACTGATAGCCACATTTAATTATAGCAAGCTAACTAGCCAGGCAAGAAGGTCTGCTAGGTATGACATGTCTTGCTACCTTAGCTAGCTAGCAAAACAGCTGGTTAAGCTACAAACGCTAATGCAAGCTAGCCGTTTAAAGAGACAGTAATGTGGACCAACGTTAACGTGGGCTAACCTAACGGTTCTTAGATTTAAATGAAATAGCTTCCAGCAAGAGAAGGTTTATAATGTTAACGAAGAACTAACTCTATTGCTTTGCACTGATCCGTTATTCCTGGAGGTAGTTTACTGTAAATCCTAGCCATCTAACGGTGCAATCGACATTATGCTTAAGTTAGCTTGCTAGTCCTGTTTTCATTATTCTGGCTGGGATGCTAACGGTAACTTTTACGTTGGTCTTCATCGTTATGATATTAACGCTGTCTTCTGCTGTTGTTGGGTGATTTGCGAATTGTCTTAGCTGTATTAACAAGCTTAGATCAGGACCAGAATTTTAGCTGTCTGACGATGTAAATCATACAAATCAAGGTATTTTATACATCTGTTTGTTTATCGTGTGCCCTTGCCCCCCATTACATTAAGAACTGCAAGGACTTCGATACCAAAACACATTGCTTAATGCAACACGGCTATGCTAAAATGACTGTGATATGGTGTATCCCTCTCTACGTATCTGACCACTGTTGGACGTGCTGGTGTGAGATATAATATGAGATATTATAAGACATAATAATATGCTGGTTAACAGGGAATTGATTGATTGGAACTGCGCTTGCCGTTGATTTGCTATGGCAGTTTTCTTAATGAAGACATACCAACCACTTTTAGGTCTCAAAAGTCCATTTGGCCAAAACTGGCCTTTACAACACTAACAAGTTTTCCTTTCTTTCTGAAGGTTGCTAGCCTGTGAACCAACTTCCTCTGGCATCTCATCCACTTCACCCAGCTCTGCTACATCTCCCCCCCCTCTTCTCCCTCCTCCTGTCCTGGGGTGGAGGAGAGGATGGCGGTCCTTTTCCTTGCCCTTCTGTGGATGGGACTGCTCAGCTGGGTCCCTGGCTGCCTTGCCGGGGACTG
>NC_137917.1:27225312-27240312 GCF_963457725.1 Sprattus sprattus | reverse complement strand
ACAAAACCATCCGTCTAGCAAGGAAAGGTTATTTTTCCTACATTATTACAGAAAATGCCGGAAATTCCAGAGTTCTGTTCTCCACCATTGACCGGCTGCTAAACACTGTCCCTGCCCCCCCACTATCCTCAGCAGCTAAATGCGAAGAGTTTGCTCAGTTCTTCAAGAACAAAATAACATCGATCAGATCTAGTATCACTACTACTGGAGGTGAAATTGACATCAGTAGATCTTGCAACTTAACTATGAGCACTTTCACATGTATCACACTAAGTGAACTCTCTAAAATCATCATCGAATGTAAATCTACAACCTCAGATATTGATCCCATTCCCACTGCATTCTTTAAGCGAGTGTTTAATAGTGTCTCAGGTCCGGTCCTTGACATCATAAACACATCCCTTAGAACTGGCGTTTTCCCAGATGCCTTCAAAACAGCTGTTGTAAGGCCCCTATTAAAGAAACCCAAATTGGATACCAGTACACTAGCAAGCTATAGACCCATATCCAATCTTCCATTTATTAGTAAAGTCCTGGAAAAGATAGTATTAGTCCAAATAAATTCATATCTGGAAGAAAATAACATCTTGGAAGTCTTTCAGTCAGGTTTCAGAAAATATCACAGTACTGAAACCGCTCTCACCAAAATAATTAGCGACCTCAGACAAAACTCTGATGCAAATAAAGTTTCTATCCTTATCCTGTTAGATCTTACTGGGGCATTTGATACCATTGATCATGACATCCTAATCAATAGACTTGAAAATCTTATTGGGTTCTCTGAGTGTGTATTGAACTGGATCAAAACATATATTAGAGGAAGGAAGTTTTATGTCAGTCTAGGAGACCATATGTCCGAGAAACATGAAAGCTGCTACGGGGTTGCACAAGGGAGCTGTTTAGGTCCATTGCTCTTTTCTCTTTATATGTTACCACTCAGTGACATCATCAGAGAACATAGTATAGATTTTCATAGCTATGCGGATGACACACAATTGTATATTTCCGCTGAGCCAAATGATGCAACAGCAATAAACTCCATTACCAACTGTTTATTGGCAATAAACAAATGGATGAACAATAACTTTCTAAAACTCAATGAGGACAAAACTGAAGTCCTACTTATCGGCCCTAAATTAAAAAGAGAGATGCTCACCAAGAATCTAGGAGGTTTATCCCGGTGGATTAAACCTGAGGTGGTTAGTCTTGGTGTCACCCTGGACTCAGATTTGAATTTCAACTCCCACATTAACAAAGTCACCAAAACAGCTTTCTTTCACCTCAGGAACATAGCAAAGGTACGATCATTCTTAAACCAAAATGATGCCGAGAAGCTTATTCATGCTTTCATATCGAGCCGGCTAGACTACTGTAATTCACTTTTTACTGGTCTTCCCAAGAAAACAACTGTAAGACTCCAGCTCATTCAAAATTCTGCAGCTAGACTATTAACCAAAACTAAAAGGAGAGAACACATTAGTCCTGTCCTAGCTACTTTACACTGGCTTCCTGTTACCTTTAGAATTTACTTTAAGGTCCTCCTCCTCACATACAAAGCTCTAAATGGACAAGGACCTAGCTACATTGCTAACTCTCTTACTAACTACACACCAGCTAGAACACTGCGATCATCAGATACAGGTCTGTTACAGGTCACCAGAAGCAGTCATAAGAAGATTGGAGATGCAGCCTTTGTCAACTACGCCCCAAAATTATGGAACACATTACCCGTTAATATTAGGGAAGCAAACACGCTAGACACCTTCAAAAGGCAGCTTAAAACCTATCTTTTTACCAAAGCATTTTATTAATTTTATCTGGCACTTTTTATTTCTCTGTTCTCTTTGAAACTGTTTTACTTTTACTATTTCTCTGTAAAACTGTTTTGAGGGTACCATGGCACTGTCGGAAACCATATTGTGGCTCAATATATCACATATTATTCTCAGAGATATTTCCATAACAAATGTTCTAGTCCCCTAGGTGCAGTCACCTTCCTTAAGCCTGTAAAAGAGAGCTAGTGTCTCTCCCGAAGCCCTGAAGTGCGTTCGGTGGAAGAAGACGAAGAGGCCTCTGAAGGAAGGGTATAGAAGGAAGGGTGGCCTTTGGCCGGGGAAACATAGCTAGGGAAAATATTTAACAGGGTAGGTCGGAATCTATGGAGCAGCACTATGGTTTCGACTGCGCTAAATACCAGGCAGAAGGGTTTTATTACTTTTATTATGATTTTAATATTTTAAGCCTATCGGAACATCAGGTTCTGATACGATGTTGACCAATATTTTATTGCTCCTGCTGCTTGCTCTTATTGATTTTATGTAAAGCACTTTGAATTGCAACTCCTGTACGAAATGTGCTATATAAATAAAGTCTTACTTACTTACTTACTTACAGAGTTCCACTCACACCAGGACAATTAGCCTTTTCTTGCCAGCATACAAGTCAGTCACCCTCCTCTCCAGAGCACGTATGTGACTGTGACCTCATATGACTGTCCTCTCCTCCCCTCTGTCTCTCACTCACACGTATGTGACTGTGACCTCATATGACTGTCCTCTCCTCCCCTCTGTCTCTCACTCACACGTATGTGACTGTGACCTCATATGACTGTCCTCTCCTCTCCTCTGTCTCTTGATCACACACACACGTATGTGACTGTGACCTCATATGACTGTCCTCTCCTCCCCTCTGTCTCTCACTCACACGTTCAGTTGACTGTGACCTCATATGACTGTCCTCTCCTCTCCTCTGTCTCTCACTCACACGTATGTGACTGTGACCTCATATGACTGCCCTCTCCTCCCCTCTGTCTCTCACTCACACGTTCAGTTGACTGTGACCTCATATGACTGTCCTCTCCTCCCCTCTATCTCTCACTCACACGTTCAGTTGACTGAAGAGGTTAGATCGAAGTGTAGTCTGTGTCCCATTGATGTCCTTCAGAGCTCCAGGCTTTGATCGAGGCCCTTCAGAGCTGTGGTTAGTGGTTACAGGAAAGATTTGGTATGATGGAAGCCTTAACCCCAAAGACAACATGTGGTTCAATACTAAATGTTTCACTTAGAATAGATAATAGATAAGATAAGTGTCTAATCTCTCTCTCTCTCTCTCTCTCTCTCTCTCTCTCTCTCTCTCTCTCTCTCTATCTCTTAGGAGGCAAACATGTGGGGAGTGCCTGGCTAACTCTAGTCAGTGTGCTTGGTGTGAATCAGCCCAGACGTGCTTCTACTTTGCGGCGTACCTCACCAAGTTCCCCTATGGAGAGTGCCGGGATTGGTACGACAGGTAAATGGCACCCAGCAGTTCTTGATTAACCAGCAGTTCTAAGCATGAGATTAATAAACTAATCAATCTGATTTAAACATCTGATGCCACATTTGTCTGTCAGTTTACATTTATAGTGAGTGACGTTGTCTTTTCTTCAATCACTTTCTTCCCTGCTTTCTGTCGTCTTACTTCCTCTGCCCCCCTGCCTCTTGCTCTCTCTCTCTTTCTCTCTCTGTCTGTCTCTCTTTCTCTCTCTCTTTCTTTCTCTCTCTCTGTCTCTCTCTCTCTCTCTCTCTCTCTCTCTCAGTGTTCACTCCGTGCCCCAGTGTAAGGAGTGTTCCGCTCTGAACACGTGCTCCGAGTGCCTGCAGACATTCCAGTGTGGCTGGTGTGGTGACTATAACAACCCCACCATCGGCAGGTACAGGAACACACACTCACACTCACATTCTCGCACACACACACACACACACTCACACTCACACTCACACTCACACTCACACTCACACTCACACTCACACTCACACTCACACTCACACTCACACTCACACTCACACTCAACCCTTGGCAGGTACAGGAGCACACACACACACACACACACACACACACACACACACACACACACACACACACTCACACACAACCCCACTTTTTGTGAAGTTCTCCAAATTACTCCTCACAGTCCTCTAGCAGGCGCTTAAGTAAACCTTGGTGTTTGTACCCAGTCATGGCTCTGTAAATGGGAAGCAAACTATTTGATCGGCCTTTCAGCTCAAATATCAAGAACCATTCACCAGAATCGCAGACTCTACCTTTAAAATGTGCTTTTGCTGTATGTGTCTGTGTGTGACAGGTGTCTGAAAGGTGATTGGTCAGGGATGGAGGACCCGTCGGCCAATAACTGCAGCGTGGCTGTGGCAGAGGTCCGAGCCTCCAGGTAAGACCACCGACGGGGGTTTCAGAGTCACACACAGAAACGTTTCTCCCTACACACACACACAGACACTCATGAATGCACACACTCTCTCTCTCTCTGTCTTACACACACACACACACACACACACACATACACACACTAACCTTATCCATCCACACGGTGACAACTTTTTCCCTCTCTCCTGTTGCCTCCTCTCCTCCTGTCTCCTCCCCTCTCCTCCTGTCTCCTCCCCTCTCCTCCCTTCTCTCCTGTCTCCTCCCCTGTCTCCTGTCTCCTCCCCTCTCTCCTGTCTCCTCCACTCTCCTCCTGTCTCCTCCTCCTCTCTCCTCTCCTCCTCCCCTCTCTCCTGTCTCTTCCCCCCTCTCCTCTCCTCCTCCCCTCTCTCCTCTCCTCTTCCTCTCTCCTGTCTCTTCCCCTCTCCTCCTGTCTCCTCCTTCTCTCTCCTCTCCTCCTCCTCTCTCCTGTCTCTTCCCCCCTCTCCTCCCCTCTCTCCACTCTCCTCCTGTCTCCTCCTCCTCTCTCCTCTCCTCCTCCCCTCTCTCCTGTCTCTTCCCCCCTCTCCTCCTGTCTCCTCCCCTCTCTCCTCTCCTCTTCCTCTCTCCTGTCTCTTCCCCTCTCCTCCTGTCTCCTCCTTCTCTCTCCTCTCCTCCTCCTCTCTCCTGTCTCTTCCCCCCTCTCCTCCCCTCTCTCCCCTCTCCTCCCCTCTCTCCTGCCTCCTCCTCTCCTCTCCTCCCCTCTCTCCTGCCTCCTCCTCTCCTCTCCTCCCCTCTCTCCTATTGAAGGCCGGAGCCCCCCACCTTGTCCCCTCCGCTGCCACAGGAGCTGGAGATGGAGGAGTTTGAGGAGCTGCTGGAGGGCCTGGAGGGCATGGGGGGCCAGAGTGACTCCGTGTGGTCGTACCCCTCCTGCCCGGACGTGGAGGAGTGCCGCCTCGGCCTGCACAACTGCCACCCCTCCGCCACCTGCATCAACACGCCCACCTCCTACGAGTGCCACTGCGACCGCGGCTACACCGGGGACGGCGTGCAGCACTGCAACCAGACGTGAGTGTGACGTGTGTGTGTGTGTGTGTGTGTGTGTGTCTGTGTGTCTGTGTGTCTGTCTGTCTGTCTGTCTGTCTGTCTGTCTCATTCTCTCTCTCTCTCTCTCTCTCTCTCTCTCTCTCTCTCTCTGGCTATCTCTCATACTCATCATACCATGCATATGCCTCTATTCTCTTTATCATTAACACCCACACACTAATGCATCTGTCTTTCTCTCTCTCGCTCTCTCTCTCTCTGTGCCATTTGTTTTTTTCTCTCTGATGTTAACACTGGTATAGCAGTGAAGTAATGTGTGTCAAGCTGAATGCAGCTGATGAGCTGAATGTAAAGCTGCTTTTGTCTGTGTGTGTGTGTGTTTGTCTGTGTGTGTGTCTCTGTTTGTGTCTGTGTGAGTGTGTCTGTGTGTGTGTGTCTGTGTGTGTGTGTGTGTGTGTGTGTGTGTGTGTGTGTGTGTGTGTGTGTGTGTGTGTGTGTGTGTGTGTGTGTGTGTGTGTGTGTGTGTGTGTGTGTGTGTGTGTGTGTGTGTGTGTGTGTGTGTGTGTGTGTGTGTGTGTGTCCAGCTGCTATAATGAGTGCAGAGAGGGCCGGTGCAGTGGCAGCCCCAGGTTCGAGTGTGAGTGCTCCCTGGGCTGGACCTCGGACCCGGCCACGCTGGTGCTGAGCGGGGTGGAGTGTGACGTCGACTGCGGCTGCAACTTCCACAGCACCTGCATCACAGCTCCTGGCATCTGTGACGACTGCCAAGGTAAGCCTGTGTGTGTGTGTGTGTGTGTGTGTGTGTGTGTGTGTGTGTGTGTGTGTGTGTGTGTGTGTGTCCGAGCATGGGGCGTGTGTGTGTGTGTGTCTCTGTATGTATGAGTCAGCTGGAACTAACCACTGATGACGTACTTAAACCACTGCTGTCATGAGATGATCAAATTTCCAACGCATTGAGTTTTGCCCAGAGAACATTTGCTCTCCTTTGTTTTGGAGATCGAAACACTTGGCTAGATAAAAGGTTCTTAACAGTTTTCTTTCCCAATGTGTTGCAAGGCAAAGGGAGGTTTATTTTTTCTCCTCCTAGATCCAGTGTCAATAGTTCTCCTTTAAGATCCAGTGTCAATAGTTCTCCTTTAAGATCCAGTGTCAATAGTTCTTCCTAGATCCAGTGTCAATAGTTCTCTTCCTAGATCCAGTGTCAATAGTTCTCTTCCTAGATCCAGTGTCAATAGTTCTCTTCCTAGATACAGTGTCAATAGTTCTCTTCCTAGATACAGTGTCAATAGTTCTCTTCCTAGATACAGTGTCAATAGTTCTCTTCCTAGATACAGTGTCAATAATTCTCTTCCTAGATCCAGTGTCAATAGTTCTCTTCCTAGATACAGTGTCAATAGTTCTCTTCCTAGATCCAGTGTCAATAGTTCTCTTCCTAGATACAGTGTCAATAATTCTCTTCCTAGATCCAGTGTCAATAGTTCTCTTCCTAGATCCAGTGTCAATAGTTCTCTTCCTAGATACAGTGTCAATAGTTCTCTTCCTAGATACAGTGTCAATAGTTCTCTTCCTAGATACAGTGTCAATAGTTCTCTTCCTAGATCTAGTGTCAATAGTTCTCTTCCTAGATCCAGTGTCAATAGTTATCTTCCTAGATCCAGTGTCAATAGTTCTCTTCCTAGATACAGTGTCAATAATTCTCTTCCTAGATCCAGTGTCAATAGTTCTCTTCCTAGATCCAGTGTCAATAGTTCTCTTCCTAGATACAGTGTCAATAGTTCTCTTCCTAGATACAGTGTCAATAGTTCTCTTCCTAGATACAGTGTCAATAGTTCACAGCCAACATACCAAAGTGAATGTAAATGGGACAAAGTGTCCTGACATCACAGACTATTTCCCAGCACCTGTTATTTGTCTCCATGGTTATTTGTATCCATTATTTGTCTCCATGGTGACTGTCCCCATGACGCCATGACACATCTTGTAGAGGCCAGGTTGCAGCTCTCCTCTCCCAAATAACTGACCACCGCCGCCAGCTGTGTGCGATGCCTGTCCCGTAAAGAGTCAGATGAGCGGTCAGCAGCTCCTCGTGGCTACATTGCTTAGCACAACAAAGCCATTTTTCAAGGGTTCTTCTTTCAGAAGGTTTAGCACCTACTCTGAGTTAGCTAACACAGGTTTGTCCCTAAACCACGTCCTTGGAATACTCCCCTAGTTTCTCAGACTGCCAAGAAAAAGAGGCTCTATTTACCCAATTCACTAAAGACACTTGTCAAGCCATTTCAACACTTACTTCAGTAAAACTCTGTGATCACAAGTTAAACTCCTCTCCTCTCCCCTCCCCTCCCCTCCCCTCCCCTCTCCTCTCCTCTCCTCTCCTCCCCCTCCCCTCCTCTCCTCTCCTCTCCTCCCCTCTCCTCTCCTCTCTCCTCCCCTCCAGACTGGACGACGGGGCCCCACTGTGAGGTGTGTCGGGCGGGCAGCTTCGGCTCGGCGCTGGCAGGGGGCGGGGGCTGCGTGTCATGCCAGTGTAACGGCCACGGCGACCCACTGCAGGGCTACTGCCACAACCAGACGGGCCAGTGCTACTGCACCCACAACACCCAGGGCCCGCTCTGCGACACCTGCCTGCCCGGTTACTACGGCGACCCCAGGTATGGGGGGGGGGGGGGGAAGGGGTCACAGGGAGGGGGATTCAATTGACCAGAGAGGGGGGGGATCATTTGTTTGTATTTATGTTTGTTATTGTGTTTCTTGTAATCAACAACAAAGTGTCTCCCTTCAAGCTTTGATCAGCTGCTTGGGTGTTGACCAGTTCATACTGATAGGGGTCAGCTAAGCAATACAGCTTCACTGGACAATGATAGTGTCAGGGTAGTGGATCAAATCACACTATGAGACTTCCCTCTGCTGTGTTATTTCCATCCTTTCTGAAAAATAATATATCTCTCTCTCTCTTTTTTTATTTCTCTCTCTCACACTCACTCTCTTCTTCTCTCTCTCTCTCTCTCTCTCTCTCTCTCTCCCCCCCTCTCTCTCTCTCTCCTTCTCCCCCTCAGGAACAACGGCACGTGTTTCCGTCAGTGCCAGGGCCGCTCTGTGGTTCTGGCCCCCTCCTCGTCCTCCTCCTCCCCCCTGCCCCTGTCCTCCTCTCTGGGGTGGCACCGGGCGGTGGGTGAGTACGGGGCTCAGGGCGGCGGTCTGTCCCACTGCCTGTGGGTGCTCTCCGTCTCCCAGGACCTGGTGCCCTGTGCGCCCGGCCAGCCCTGCCCGTCTGTGGCCCTCACCCTCCACCCCGACTCACACACACAGTGCAGCGTGAGTATACACACACACACACACACACACACACACACACACACACACACACACACACAGTGCAGCGTGAGTACTGAGTGAATACACACACACACACACACACACAATCTCTTACACACACACACACACACACAGACACACACACAATCACTATGCTGGCATCTATGGTTATTTATGTCTACTTGTTCTGTTTGTGCACTCAAACACATATGACCACTAATTAGGGCTGTAACGATACACCTACCTCACGATTCGATTCGTATCACGATTCTTGACCCACGGTTCGATACACCCCACGATATTATTATTATTTTTTTTTTTTTTTTTTTTTACCTCGCAATTTTTTAAATATATTTTCTAATTCACATTAGAATAAGTATGAGCTATACAACAATGAAGAAACAATTTATAGCCAAATATTGAGGTTTTTATTACTCAAAGCAATGCTGTTGAAAAACATTCAACAAACTTCGGAACCTGTTATCTATCTGCAGAGCAAATGTCAGGCTCATACAAAAACATTAACGTGAATTAATTGATGCTAATACCTAGCGCGGTCTCTATAGGATTTCCCATATACGTTAGCATTAAGCTAACGTATTTTCTACCACAGTAAAACATGCAATACTATGTGATTGTTTTTAGAAAACGAATGTTACGTGATGAGATTACTAAAATGTAGTCTGCATGTCTGCTCAGTTTAGCAGTACACCCAAGCAAAGGTTTGAAAAGAACTTCAAGCTTCAGACTTTCTGTTAGGGAAACAGCTTTCTATCTGCCAAGCAAATAGCAGGCTCATGACAACACGCGCAACCTTTGGGAGCATGAACTGCACTGAGTAAATTTTGCGCAACAATTAACCCCAACGCTGAAGCAAGCAGCCGCCTTTACTAGCGAACCAAACTTTTTGTATCAAGTGACCGCTGAGGGCATGTCGCGGTTCTGCCTCCTCGCATCGCGATGCAGGTTCGTGACCCAGAGTGTCGCGATTTCTCGGTTCGATCCAATATCGTTACAGCCCTACCACTAATCCATTTGTCAAGAACCAAGTCGTTACATGTTGACTTTCAAACTCTCTCTGTTTCTCTCTCTCTCTGTCTCTGTCTCTGTCTCTCTCTCTCTCTCTCTGTCTCTGTTTCTCTGTCTCTCTCTACGTACATCTTTCTGTCTCTCTCTGTCCCGCAGAACTCTTTTGTGTACGTGTTCGACGGCCTCCCTCGCTTCCTGGGAAATGGAGTGGTGCACTCCGATCACAACCTGATTGGAGCATTCTGTGGCACAACGCGCTCTCAGCCAATCACAGTGGAAGCCGTCTCTGGTCAGTCACCTCCCCAGTGATGTCTCTCTTTTGATATGTATACGTGCCGTCCGCTACACAGCTTAGGTTCTTTTCTTATACGTGTTATGTTCGAAAGCTAGAGCCGTTGGCTACAAAGCTTGGGCTATTATCTTATGTGTGATATGTTCGAAAACTAGAGCCGTCCGATACACAGTTTAGGCACTTTTCTTATACGTGTTATGTTCGAAAGCTAGAGCCGTCCGCTTTACATCTTGGGCTGTGATCATCGTTTTTTTCTTATAATTAAATGCTTTGACCTGCGGTTTTCTTATAGAAGAAAGCGATAGCATTAACGTTAGGTAATAGGCTAGTTTAGCTTGCGATTGAAATAAACACAAAGACAAACCAGAAACTCTTAGGACACATCCAGTTTTTCTCGAATTAATATCGGTGATACAGCTTAACCGGCATGTCATAAATTTCACTGTGCTCTGACTATAATAAGTGTGTCCACTCCTATCTTTCCAGCTATGGGACACGACAGGTCTTGCTTTACTCTTGCTTACAGCTTGATGTAGGGTGCTGTTTTTTTCCTGAAAAGTTGAACTTTTTTCAACCAAAACAAGCAAAAATCACACAGCTTCAGTAAGAAAATGCCACTGTTGTTAAACCGGTGTTTAAAAAAAGCTCAGGATGTTTCTGAAAACACGGTCTACACCATCATTATGTGAAACAGACACTGACAGCTTCAGAAAAAAAAGACATTACGTGAGATGTAAACACATCCATAAATGTGTGTCCATTCAACATTTCCCCCATCATGTACAGTACCAGTCAAAAGTTTGGACACATCTTCTCATTTTTGGAGAAGTTATTTCTTTACTTTTATTATTTTCTGCATGGTAGATAACTTTTTTTTTGTTTAGTACATCATTCCATATGTGTTCTTTTGTAGTTTAAATGTCTTCAGTAATAATCTACAATGTAGAAAATAATAAAAGTAAAGAAAAACGCTTTTCTGGTACTGTATTTCTGAGGCTGAGTCGATGTCTTTGTACCTCCCCCTCCAACCCCGTCCTGTGCCAAACGTCCCTCATATACATTCACATTCAGTCATTTAGCTGCATATGCTTTTATCCAAAGCGACGTACAAGGAATTTGCATTTATACATCAGGAGCAGTCTGGGGTTCCGTTAATTGCTCAAGGACACTTCCACACTTGGTAAGGAGGAGTGGGGAACTGAACTAGCAACCTTCCAACCTTCGATTACTAAACGACTCGTCTACCCCCCGCTGTCCCCCCCCTGATGTCCCCCCCCAGGTGTGATCTCCGTCTACTTCGAGGCCAACGTGTCCTCCACCCAGCCGCAGGGCTTCAACGCCTCCTTCTGGGTGCGGCGCTGTGAGGTGGGGGCTTCTGGGAAAGAGGAGGAGGAGGAGGACGATGCTCCGTCGTGCCCGGCCGGCGCCCGCTGCCACAAGGGCCTGTGCCAGTGTCCCCGTAGTTACGGAGGACCCCAGTGTGACCGACCCATCTGCCCCAAGGACTGTGGCCTAGAGGACAACAGAGGAACCTGCAACATGGTAAGATAGGGCTCTTGGACTGTGTGTGTGTGTGTGTGTGTGTGTGTGTGTGTGTGTGTGTGTGTGTGTGTGTGTGTGTGTGTGTGTGTGTGTGTGTGTGTGTGTGTGTGTGTGTGTGTGTGTGTGTGTGTGTGTGTGTGTGTGCTGCTTGTTTAATCTTCCCCCTGTGGTCCGCAGACGCTCTGAGTGTGTGTGTGTGTACTGCGTGTTTAATCTTCTCCCTGTGGTTTGCAGACGCTCAGAGAGTGTGTGTGTGTGTGTGTACTGCGTGCGTAATGTTCTCCCTGTGGTTGGCAGACGCTGGGAGTGTGTGTGTGCGCTGACGGGTGGGCCGGTGCTGACTGCTCGTCCCCTTCCACTCCCAACACTCTGGTGTGGAGGACCCTGCTGGACACTCAGCTCACAGCCGTGAGTCAATGCAGAATACACACACACACACACACACACACACACACACATCCTTCCACTCCCAACACTCTGGTGTGGAGGACCCTGCTGGACACTCAGCTCACAGCCGTGAGTCAATGAAGAATACACACACACACACACACACACACACACACACACACACACACACACACACACACACATCCTTCCACTCCCAACACTCTGGTGTGGAGGACCCTGCTGGACACTCAGCTCACAGCCGTGAGTCAATGAAGAATACACACACACACACTCTCTTCCTTAGACCAAGGGCTTGCAGGTACTAAGGCGTCTCCCCTGTCCCCCACAGAACCAGGCCCATCGCTTCCTGCACAGGATGGGTCACTCCATGGTGGCCGGGCCTCAGAACACGCTCTGGATGTACGGCGGCCTCTCGCTCTCACAGGGCATTCTGGGAAACGTCTACAGGTAGGAGAGCTTGGCTCTGGGTGACGTCTTTAAGCCTCATTTAACCAACTGCCCTGTCAGACTCTGTGTGGTCTTTCATTTAACCAACTGCCCTGTCAAACTCTGTGTAGTCTGTGGCGGAGGTTGAAATGAATAGCAGTTAATCGCATCAAAATCCTGCTCAAAGTCTTGTAGAATAACAAATAGTGTTTTATCTCTGTAGTTATAATATTAATATTATTGGTTGTAAATGGGCATAGGTGATTTGGTGACTTATGAAGCTCAGTTATTTTCTGATGTTGAATGGTATTGTTTTCTGATTGGTTGACATGTGGTTGAATGGTGCTGTTTTCTGATTGGTTGACATGTGGTTGAATGGTGCTGTTTTCTGATTGGTTGACATGTGGTTGAATAGTGCTGTTTTCTGATTGGTTCAGGTGATTGAATAGTGCTGTTTTCTGATTGGTTCAGGTGGTTGAATGGTGCTGTTTTCTGATTGGTTCAGGTGATTGAATAGTGCTGTTTTCTGATTGGTTCAGGTGAATGAATGCTGTTTTCTGATTGGTTCAGGTACTCCGTGCCTGAGAGGCGATGGACTCAGATGCTGACGAGTTCCGTGGGGGAAGGCTCCGCCCCCTCGGCTCGCTACCACCACGCCGCCGCCCTGGTGTCCAATCACGAGCCCATGTCAGCCGCCACTCACAGCATGATGCTGGTGGTGGGCGGAGCCACGCAGAAGGGCGTCGCCTCGGATACGTGGAGCCTGAACCTGAGCAGCCTGGTGTGGAGAGAATACAAGGTGCTCACTAACTCTTATTTTCATCTCCTTTTTTTTTATCTTTTATTTTTATCCCCCCTTTTGTTTTCATGTCTGTTCACGTTCTACTGTCAGAGAATGGTTCAGCTCCAATTGCCTTTCCGGTTGAATCAGATTACCTTTTAGGATTTAAGAGATAATAAAGTCAAAAGTACATTTTTCCTATTTTTCCGTCATCCTCTCCGTCTTGTAGAGCTCGCTGGTGCCCCCGGTGGCGGGCCACACCCTAACGGTGCGCAGAGACTCCTCTGTGCTGCTGATTGGGGGATACTCCCCTGAGAACGGCTTCAACCAGCTCCTGCTGGAGTTCAGCCCGCAGACGGGCAACTGGACCATCGCCCAACACACTGGAACTCCACCCACAGGTACACACACACACACACACACACACACACACACACACACACACACAGGTACACACACACTGGCACTCCACACACAGGTACACACACACACACACACACCCACAGGTACACACACACTGGCACTCGTACAAACACCGGCACTCCACGCACACACACTGGCACTCCACCCATACACACACACACACACACCCACAGGCACACACACACACCCACAGGTACACACACACTGGCACTCCACACACACCCACACACACACACACACACACACACACACACACACACCCACAGGCACACACACACACCCACAGGTACACACACACTGGCACTCCACACACACCCACACACACACACACACACACACACACACACACACACCCATAGGTACACACACACACCCACAGGTACACACACACTGGCACTCCACACACAGGTACACACAGGTACACACTTCATGAATAAAAATGGGTTAGTCCTGAAACCTTAAATGATCAACAGGAGCAGCGCTCCATATTAAGTAAGACAATAAAGGATTTCAATTCAATTCCAATTCAATTATGTGTCCTTACAACTATCCAATGTTTATTTTATTTCAATGTGCAGTGATTAAAAATCTCCTGTCCTCCATATTAACTCTCTGCTCTCTGGTCTCTGCGTCAGGTCTGTACGGCCACACGGCAGTGTATCACGAGCAGACGGACGCCGTCTACGTGTTTGGAGGATACCGCTTCCACGTGGAGGCGGTGGAACCATCCGGAGAACTCTACACCCTCTACTACCCCAACCTCACCTGGTCCCTGCTGGTGCCCTCACAGGGCAACAAGGTATTACCCCCCTCCCCCCTCTCACAGGGCAACAAGGTATTACCCCCCTCCCCCCTCTCACAGGGCAACAAGGTATTACCCCCCTCCCCCCTCTCACAGGGCAACAAGGTATTACCCCCCTCCCCCCTCTCACAGGGCAACAAGGTAATACCCCCCCCTTCCTATCACAGGGCAACAAGGTAATACCCCCCCCCCCCCCCCCCTCTCACACTCTCTACTACCCCAACCTCACCTGGTCCCTGCTGGTCCCCTCACAGGGCAACAAGGTATTACCCCCCTCCCCCCTCTCACAGGGCAACAAGGTATTACCCCCCTCCCCCCTCTCACAGGGCAACAAGGTAATACCCCCCCCTTCCTATCACAGGGCAACAAGGTAATACCCCCCCCCCCCCCTCCTCCTCTCACAGGGCAACAAGGTAATACCCCCACTCCACCTCACACTCTCTACTACCCCAACCTCACCTGGTCACTGCTGGTCCCCTCACAGGGCAACAAGGTAATAACCCCCCCTCCCCCCCCTCCTCTCACAGGGCAACAAGGTATTACCACCCCCCCCCCCCCCCTCCCCTCACAGGGCAACAAGGTAATACCCCCCCCCCCCCCCCCCCACAGGGAAACAAGGTAATACAAACCTTCAAACTTTGTCGCGTAGGTCTTGTAAAGGACACTTATGCTATGTATTTTTCACTTTTCTAAACTTTGTACTTTTTAAGTTATTAAAGAAAAACGAATCTAAATTTTCCCATTGACTTACATTGGGCC
>NC_137917.1:27217812-27220312 GCF_963457725.1 Sprattus sprattus | reverse complement strand
GTAAAAAAAACGATTATCAATTGTAAACCGATAAAACGATTATCAATCCATTTCGACTTTTAAAACATTCGAGTTTGCTACTCAGAGTCTTTGCTACACTTCCTACTTTGTGTTTGATACAGATGAATTATCTTTTCATTCTTTTTTTATTAGAGAAAAAGCTTTTCCTTGTCACAATTTTGGCTTTCTATGAACAATCCAATCATCGATGCAGCTTGCATTTCAACATAAAATGGATGCGTAAAAAAAAAAAATTACAAAATCGATTATGAACTTTTCTGAATTGAGAGAGAATCGTTTTAGAGAGAATCGAGAAAAATCGAATAATCAATTTTTTCCCACACCCCTAGTTCATACGCACCGTAGAGACTCAGACATTTTGTGTCTTTGGTGTCTTGTGACACCGGTACACAGGGAATATGATCACAAGATAATCATTTTTTTAACGTCACATGTTTGGCCAAAACAAAGCCGGTATTTAATAAGAGCGCATCCTTCGTTCTGTTCAGTTGAATGTATTTACAGTAACTGCCAGGGCCGTCATTTAGGGGTGAAAGGTGGTGACGATGCTAGGGGCCCACAGCCCAGGGGGGGCCCACAAAAACCCCAGTAGCCTCTTATGTAGACTTCCCTTTCTATGACTAAAGTATTATGCAAAGGCCTAACTAATACTCATACTAATGCATCAGAGTTAAAACAAAGCCACTAAAAAAAGTTTCTATTTTCCGAGCATTACTCCCTTCTTTAAAAAAATGGTTTGGCCCATGGATCGCTTCTGTTTTGAGAATATGCGCGTAACGTAATTGCTCTCGAACTGCAGAGCCAGTTGGTAGAGGAGCAATGCCAAAACAGAAACAAAAACGGGACGCCAAAAAAGAGAGGAGAGGAAGAAAAGAGAAGCCAGGAGCACATCAGTAGCCCAGAATATCACCGATTTTTTTTCCGAATAAAGTGAGAGTGTTAAGCTAGTTGCACAGGCGCCCTGTAGTTCATGAGAAATAACATAGCTTGCCTCGTCCAACGTCCTGATGTTCGACTGGCTAATGTTAGGAGCTAGTGCTATCCAACTATTAACATTTCTGCGTTAACCGAATGATACTAATGTTTAACGTTACGTGTGGTCAGCAGTGTAAAATAATCGCCTGACGGGGCTGACATTTCAAATGTATCCACTAAATATCATCCACAGAAAAGATCAGTAAGGTTATAATTCGCCAAACGTTATAATACGCTATCAAAAAACTCCAGTAGCAGTTGGACACAATTTTCAATTGTAGCCTATTGACATGAGTCTTGTTAATGTTAAACAGGGGCTAATCTTACAGCTTGCCGTCCTCATACAATACTAAAATGAAGCTGTTTGTCTAGAGCTATGGCATTGATAAGCCAATTTAGTTTTTTTTATTTAGTTTATGTCAAGACTAGGGAGGTTAGTTCTTCATCAGCTGTTCCGTAAATCATAACCATAAATGTGTACAAAAGCAATATGAAATTAAATAATTAAACCTTTGCTGCTACTCCAGAATCAGCTGTAGCCTCCTCTGACCCCCACCCCCAGCACTCCAAAGATGCTGATGATGGTGAGTGAGCGAGATAGACACTTGTTGGCTATTTTAACTTTAATTAGTGAACTGCTGTGCATTGGCAATTACTTACACATAAGTCTCAGCTCTTTCGCTTCTGTAATGAATGGCAAAATGTAGATTTATTTATAAGTCTACTTGTCACTGACTGCCCTTGCTGTCTACAGAGCCAGGACCTCTACCCAACAAATATTAGAAACCAAAGCTACTACAGACAGTGAAGGGGATAGTGAATAATAATAACATGACATAATAATACCCAGTGACTCTTTGTGAAGTGGTTAATTGAAAAAAAGAAAAATTGCGTCAGGCACTGTCAAGAGGAACAGAAAAATAAATAAAAAATTATAATACATGGTCTAAGAAAAAAAGTTGTGTAAAATTGACGATGAAAAGTCGATGAAAAGTCGGGGGGCGGGGACCCACACCAATATTCTTTCAGGGGGCCCAGAATTCCTAGCAACGGCCCTGTGTGGACGCGATAGTTCAAACGCACCGGTGAGACTCGGCCAGTGACTGACCCTTACCCTAACACTGCAGCATCTTGGCTGTCCAAGAAAGCCATTTGTGAGTTTCCCACTCCTTTTTCTGATTGTGTGTGTGTCTGTGTCTGTGTGTGCGTGTGTGTGTGTTTGTGTGTGTGTGTGCGTGTGTGTTTGTGTGTGTGTGTGTGTGTGCATGTCTGTGTTTGTGCTGTGTGTGTGTGTGTGTGTGTGTGTGTGTTTATGCGCCTGTGTGTTTGTGTATTTTGTGTGCGCGTGTGTGTGCGCGTGTATGTGTGTCTAGGCGAGACCCGGCGCATCGTGAGCGTCAACCCCACCTACGACTGGACGTGCCTGAGCTACGGGCTGCTGAATGTGTCGCCCATGCAGGTGGAGTCGTCCCCACCGCTGCCCTGCCCCGTGCCCTGCTACCTG
>NC_137917.1:27180312-27207812 GCF_963457725.1 Sprattus sprattus | reverse complement strand
GAGCCGCAGCTCATCTTCCTGCCGTCCACCGGCGGAGGAGGCGTCGGCAGCGTCGTCGGCAGCGTCTCGCTGGCCCACGCCCGCGCGGGGAAGCTGGGCGGGGTGGTGATGGGGCAGAGGGGCCGCTCGGGAGCTCCGTCCTACAACAAGCAAGACCCCGGCTCGGGCACCACCGCGCTCCACCACCACCACCACCACCACCTGGCGGCGCTGAGCTCCGGCAACAGCGGGCAGCACCTGCCCCTGCACTACCTGAACGCCCATCACCACTACGCCCCCACGTCCACAGCCAACCCGCCCGCCCACCACCACCACCACCACCACCCTCCCTCCACCCACAGCGGCTACCAGCACTTCTGCCGCTCCGACCCCTTCCTCTCCCAGCTCATGGGCTTCTCCTACTCCTCCTTCAAGGTGGGGCCCATCACCCTGGAGCCCACCGACGACGGCATGGCCGGCGTGGCCACGGTGCTCTTCCAGCTGCCCGGGGGCATCCTGGCGCCCAACCGCGCCTGCCTGGGCTCGGCATTGGTGACCCTGCGGCAGAACCTGCAGGAGTACTGTGGGCACGGCGGGGGCGGCACGCACCAGGGCGCGGGGGGGCGGGCGCAAGGGGCTGCTGGGACACCAGCACCTCACCACCATGGCCATGTGAGGAGGTGTGGTGGTAGACAGTGGAGAGAGGGATGATGATGAGGAGGAGAGGGCGAAAAGAAGGGAAGCTGAGACTGAAATAAGCTGAGAGAGAGAGAGAGAGAGAGAGAGAGAGAGAGAGAGAGAGAGAGAGAGAGAGAGAGAGAGAGAGAGAGAGAGAGAGAGAGAGAGAGAGAGAGAGAGAGAGAGAGAGAATAACTGAAGCTGAAGGCTGAAAGTCATTAGCTCTGAAATGATACTTGAAGAGTGTCAGTGAAGTGTAGGCCAAACAAGAGATGGCAGAGGAGTGAAATGTGATGTCAGAAGGCTAAATGTGTCCACGCACCTGTAAATACACTGTAATTAATGAGTTACTAAGCAACCTCTTTTACATAACATGTCTATTTATGGCTTTTCTGCTCATTTAAATGTCACATGACCAAGGCAGCCTGCAGCCTACAGAAATGCACTACGTTTGGCCAAGGACTCGCTGACCAATGGGCTCGCTCCATCAGACAGACTGCTTAAAGACTGACCAATGGGCTCGCTCGATCAGAAAGACTGCTTAAGGACTGACCAATGGGCTCGCTCGATCAGACCGACTGCTTAAAGACTGACCAATGGTAAAAGTGTGCACTTGCATCAGAACCAATACGTGCTTTATGATCCCTTGAGAGACAATCTGAACAGCCAATGAGAGCAAAGATATGGTGGATATCAATTCCACCTGAATGTTCAAAAACCTGATTGTCCAACACAAGGGGAACAAACAAAACAGAAAAAAAAACACATTTGAAATGTGTTTGTCTAGTAGTGCTTTTTTTTATGAGAATGATGATACTGCTTGTAAATTGAAACCTGTTACTGCTCACTTGTGCCCACAGTTTTATACATAGGAATCTCTGTCTACATGCAGCCCTCCTTGGTGTAGGTGGTGACAGTGTATCTTGAGTTACCCAATCGTAAGCCTTCTCTGCAAATGCCTTGTGCTCCTGAGGTGCTGTGACTGAATGGCGTGGCATGGGCTAGACTTGTGGTGGATATCAAATGAAGGGTTAGTTTAAGTTTTGTAAGCCTACCTGTTTTGGAGGTGGTTTTACTTTTTGTTTTATTTTTTTTTGTGCTCAGGACGGTAATATTTCTCGTCACCATGGAACTTCTCCATCACGTACACTACATGAAGGAGCTCTGTCTTCTCTGATTCGGGAGCCCTCTTTTGTTTGGTTGGTAGTTTTTTTATTTGTTTATTTGTTTTGGTATGATTATCTTTCACATAAACACATTTGATGTGCTTGATAGACTAGTCTGGACATGTTAATGCTACACTGTGATGTTCTTTTCTTTTTTAGCTCTTTTTAATTGGATGATTGAGTCAGCCAATGAGAGCAGCCAATGACAGTGGTTCTTTCTCACGTTCTGATTGGTTAAACCCACATCAGGCAAAGGAAATCGAGAACATAACCACAATATAGAGAAATGTAAAATAAATTAATATTTCTAATTGGTTACGTCCATTTCGAAACGTGAAGTTAAGTTGCCTCCTGGTGAGAGATAATTAAAATTGTCACGAGAGAAAAGACCTAATCATGAAATGACTTTATCAGTATTTTCATTTGCAGGAGTTTGTTACATTGTTGTTAGTTATTTTATGTATGTGCAGTTCTAATACTAGTTACTAGATGCAGCATTTGATGTAGGCCCAAACCTAGAGCTATTTCATCACACACTTATGTTGATCAGATGAAATGTGACTGACACAGTCAACATTATACTACCAAATGCTATGGTAAATTATGTATTTAAGGACTGAAAAGTCAAAAAGATGATCAATGACCATGGTTATCCTACTTTTTCTTTAGAATTCAGCATTACATAAGTGAACTCCTAATGTTGCTATATCTAGGTTCCACAAGAGCTCAGCTCAGTCTGCCTAACTCACTCTGTCGATGATGCACATCGGTTAGGCATTATCCACAGCTGGTGTGTCTGTGTCGTTTGGGTTTTATATTATTGATATTTTGTGTTTGCTACTGTGTTTTTTTCTTTTTTTTCTCTCTCATTTTTGTACATTGCTTTGGTTATCTTGTCTCTTTAAGGAATAAGGCAGGAACTCTTGTACAGAATATGGTTGTTATATGCCTGACTTGCTGTCCTGGTCTGCAGTCGGTAAATCTAATAAAACACTAAAATGTTTGTCTCACTCTACAGCCTTTTTTTTCTGTCAGTTTACTTTCTCACTTTCTTTCCATCTACAGTTCAGGATAAAATACAACAATAAAACTAAAGAAATACTAGTACAAATGCTATGTGTAATTTTCTCAGCATGTTCATCGGGAAGACTAATCTTTTGCTTTTGGGACTATAGTATTGTAAGACAGAACGTGAAGAAGGCTAACAGCATTTGTCAGTATGACCTATAGGGGCGCTAAATCGGCTTTGTCGGAAATTGTTCGGTGGGATGAATTGTCTTTATTTACTTCTACACTAAACTAAATCATACTGCTTCCGTAGTTATTTCCAGTACCTGGACTAAGTACCAGTCGAGCATTTCCCTTGTCAAATGTATTTTTAATTTCAAATTGTTTAGTTGTTACTTTTACCATGTTATATTCATCGTCACAACAGCAGAGCGATGTGGTTGGTTTAACGTCCCATGCGTATTGCGAGACGCGACGCAATGAAAGACGGCTCTTCCGGTATCAACACTGGATCAGATGGAAGAGTGTACAGGAGGTTGTTATTTGACAGATTTTGCAAGGTACATATTACAGATACACAACCTTACGGTTACCATAAGGAGTCATGGTGTTCCTTCTTTCAGTGCCATTGCAAGCAGTGAGCAAGTGACGACTGGCTGTGAGAAATTTGATGGTTTCTTGCTAGCTATCAGTAGTCTGACAAACAATAAGACTTTGTTTAGCTTGCTAGACAACTTAACTTAGCTGCTTAATGGCAGTCCCCGTGTCTCTGTGCTAAACACAAACTTAAATATTAAGCTGAGTTTCGTCGTGTTGAGTTTGAGTTGCCCAAAACGAGTTGCGCTTGGGCTGGTACTTCTAACCTTTTTGTCTCAGGGTTAACAGCTTGCCAATTTGAATTACTAAGGGGAATTAACCATTAGCCAAACTAACCAGAACCGATCATGTTGGTCTGTTATATATGGAATTGTATTCGGCTGGGTACACGGAACATGCGGCAGTAGTTAGCAGTGGTTGTGCACAAGGTCCAGCAGGAAAATGAATGTTGTCTCAACAACAAAGAAGCCACTAAAAGCTACTGGGATAAAGGGTCTCAAAGACTGCCCTGCCCGTGTCCTCTCTGAGGCTACTGCTGGCTGCAGTCTACCCCACAGTATCCAAGTTAAAGTAGAACCAAGTCACGATGAGACGCAGACAATCAAAGAAGAGGTGACATCTGTAGAGCCCTGTCCCTCGGAAGCCGTCTCTCCCAAGCTGGAGCCGGACTGTGAGGGGATGAGTGTGTGGGCAGTGCAAATCAAAACAGAGCCAGAACCCGACTTTGAGATCCCGCAGCCAGGGGAGACAGATCTAAAGCCTGTTAAGAGAGAAGATGAAGAACATCAACACGTCAAGCTGGAAGCAGCTGAGGATGGTGCGTCATTGGCTACAGGTAGGACCAGTCCAGGCCGCCCCTACCTAGACTTACACTCAGGTCACCTGTTGCACCCAGAGGCACCAAAAAATAAATACTCAAAAATATATTTAAATATATAAGAATAACCTTCAATCTAATTTTCAGATTACTACACCATTAAACTAGTGTGGTTCTGGTTGTGCCTAACTACCCTCATGGTGTTGTTGATGTGAAGGCTACAGTTTACGAAAGCAAATTAAATGCAAACAAATGCCCCTTTGATAGTACACTGCCACACCTAAGAGAAGAGAAAACGTGGAGGAAGCTGGACTGTTTTTTTAAATGTTTTATGTGTATGTTTGATTCCCATTTCTGTTGTCCCTTTTATTCACTTCATAATCTTGCTGCTTTGACACCTGGATTTCCCTAACAGGATTAATTAAAGTTTATCTTATCTTATCTTATCTTATCTTAAAAGATCAATACACAGAAACGATACACAGAAAGAAGAAAATCTGTAAATCCTCGTCAGACGTCATTGTATTGCAATTCATGATGCGATCTGCATAATGCCTACCACAGTGGCCAATACACTGTTCTGATTATTTAGCTAAACTAATTTGAAGATTGAATTGTCACCTGTTCTCTTGATAATCACTTAGATGCTACAATGGCTCTCTGCTAATGTCTTTTTCTTGGTTTTCACTAAAACAATTCCTTGGTTTTTGTCTTGGAGTTTTTTCTTGCCCCTGTTGCCATTGTGCATGCACTAAGGGGGTCTAGGCTCTGGGCTCTGTTAAGCGCCTAGAGGCAATTGAATTTTTATGGCGCTATACAAATAAAATTGAATTGAATTGAATTGAATTGTAATTTCAGATGGCAAAATCAGGTGTGGCAGACCAGTATCCTCTCCGGAAGCGCACGCCACACCCGCTCGTAAGAGGCCCAACTCCAGTGTCCCTCCGGACGTGAGGAAAGACGGCATGGATCATTTCCCCGCGTGGGGAACTCGACAGAGATGCAAGTACTGCACCGGCAATCACTTCTCACACGTGTACTGTGGGAAATGCAAAGTCCATCTTTGCCTGAACAAGGACAGAAACTGTTTTATTGCCTACCACAAGGCCAAATAAAAAGGTTGTATAAAGTTTCCAGTTTAGAGAAAACATGAGCTAAGCCCAATTAAATGCAATTTTTTGTTACTAATAAAAAACGTTGTTATCAATAAATTGATTGATAAAGACCCGATGAATCAAATATGATGTAATATATGGAAATGATGACGATTTTTTTGTATTTTGTAAAAAATTAAAAAAGGTTTAATAAACACACACAAAAAATATTTTCTGACTGTTATTTGATGTGTCAGGATTCACAGGGTTAAGACATGGTGAGCACATTATGTCCATTGAAATGCTAGCCTATGCATCAGTCTATTCTGTTTACGATGTCATTTTCTAATTTACCTATCATTTAATTTCAACTTAAAATGATTTCATTATTTAATTTATATACATACATTATAGTAATTTTTGTCTTAATGCATTTTTTAAAGGTTATACTGGACAGTCAAGTGAAGATGGCAGTGTTGTCCAGGTGAACTTGCCATCTGTGGAAAGTGATCTATCAGGAATTCTTGAGATGAGGGACAAAACATGTCCGTGAGATAAAACTCATTGTTATTCTTAAAATGTGTTTTAAAAATGTGAAATAATTAGATCAAACAATAAAACAAGAACTTATTTATACCACAAAACGTTAATTAATGTTTTTTTACAAATATTTTATTATTTTACATCACCTAGTGTGCTGCCTGAACCTAAAAATACCCTTGTCCGAAAGGAAGATTCATGACTACAATACTTAAATAATAGTTTTAAATAAAATAAAACAAACACAATAGCTACTGTGATCATGTATTTTAAGTAATTATTCAAACTGTATAGAAATTTACTACTTAAAAAATATATTTATGTACTTTTTACGTGATTGAAATTGTGTCCGGAGTTTCTGTCAACACCATAAGATTTTTCTAAAAATGCAAAAAATCAGGCATTATATTGGCCAACTCACTCTCTAAGGACCCCTTTTCCACTTCCTGTTTGGTGGACATGCCATGAGGCCACTGCTCTGGTTAGTAAATATTTCTAATTTTTTCCTGAATTATCTTTCTTATAAAACCAGCTATGTCACTCACAACCATAGAGTGTTAACACCGTGGACGATAAAATTCAAGGCTTATGTGATTTTATTAAGAAATAAAAGTTTAATCTAACTTTATTGTTGAGGCCACATTCAGCTAGTGAAAAACAAGATGGCTTCTGCAAAGAAATCACATGTTATGATGAAAAATAGAAGATTTCGTCAACACCGTAAGACTCCATTAGACGTCAACACCATAAGACATTTTGTCTTATGGTGTTGACGACTTACCTTATGGTGTTGACAAATGGGACTTAAATGTACCATTTGCCCATTTAATTACATTTTATACATTACTATTGTAGTGTCATTACTTCCTATTTTAATAATATATCTTCTGTGTATTTAACATTTCATGAATATCATAATTTCTGTTGTAATGCTGAATTCAGTGTGTATGTGTGTGTGTGTGTTAAGTAAGTTACAATTTCACATTTACTAGGGCCTATTTATTATTTACTATTTACTATAAGTTACTATTTCACATTTATGGAATATGGTATATTTATTACTATGCTGATTTCAGTCGACCTAGTTAGTCAAGCAAGCACACAACATGTATAAATACATGTTTTAGTCTCTCTCTCTCTCTCTCTCTCTATCTCTCTCTCAACACACACACTTACATACCTACAGTGTGTGTGTCTGTGTGTCTGTGTGTGTGTGTGCGCGTGCGCTCCTGTCTGTGTTTGTCTTCCTTACTAACTACAACATTGTACATTTGTACATTTCAGGCTAGAATGGCAAAAGGGAAGCTTCCAGTAGAGGAACGAAAGAGAAGGAACAGAGAGTATCAAAAGAAATGGAGGGAGAAACTTAACAGCCAGCCAGATAAAAAAGAGGAGTTTCTGAGAAAGGAAAAGGAAAGATGGGCAAATAGAGTGAAAGATGGAAAATTAAAGACCATCGCTGATCTGAGCAAAAGAAAAGTACGGAGGAAAAGGAAGTTCTGGAAACAAGCACAGAGAGAATCAAGGAAGCGTAAGCAGTGGTTGTGCACAAGGTCCAGCAGGAAAATGAATGTTGTCTCAACAACAAAGAAGCCACTCAAAGTTACTGGGATAAAGGGTCTCAAAGACTGCCCTGCCCGTGTCCTCTCTGAGGCTACTGCTGGCTGCAGCCTACCCCACAGTATCCACGTTAAAGTAGAACCAAGTCACGATGAGACGCAGACAATCAAAGAAGAGGTGACATCTGCTGAGCCCTGTCCCTCCGAAGCCGTCTCTCCCAAGCTGGAGCCGGACTGTGAGGGGATGAGTGTGTGGGCTGTGATAATAAAAACAGAGCCAGAACCCGACTTTGAGATCCAGCAGACAGGGGAGGCAGATCTCAAGCCTGTTAAGGGAGAAGATGAAGGAGATCAAGACGTCAAGCTGGAGGCAGCTGAGGATGGTGCGTCATTGGCTACAGGTAGGTCCAGTCCAGGCCGCCCCTAACCTAGACCTGCACTCAGGTCACCTGTTGCACCCAGAGGCACCAAAAATAAATACTATTTAAAAAAAGAATAGAATAACCTTCAATCTACTTTTCAGATAACTACACCATTAAACCAGTGTAGACCACATACTGTATATTTTACCGAAATACTAACATGAAGAGTTGTGTTGCCACTCCTCAGTGTGGTTCTGGTTGTGCCTAACTACCCTCATGGTGTTGTTGATGTGAAGGCTACAGTGTACGAAATCAAATTAAATGCAAACAAATGCCCCTTTGATGGTACACTGCCACACCTAAAAGATCAATACACAAACAAATGCCCCTTCGATAGTACACTGCCACACCTAAAAGATCAATACACAAACAAATGCCCCTTCGATAGTACACTGCTACACCTAAAAGATCAATACACAAACAAATGCCCCTTCGATAGTACACTGCCACACCTAAAAGATCAATACACAAACAAATGCCCCTTCGATAGTACACTGCCACACCTAAAAGATCAATACACAAACAAATGCCCCTTCGATAGTACACTGCCACACCTAAAAGATCAATACACAAACAAATGCCCCTTCGATAGCACACTGCCACACCTAAAAGATCAATACACAAACAAATGCCCCTTCGATAGTACACTGCCACACCTAAAAGATCAATACACAAACAAATGCCCCTTCGATAGTACACTGCCACTCGTAAAAGATCAATACACAGAAATGATACACAGAAAGAAGAAAATCTGTAAATCCTCAGACGACATTGTATTGCAACTCATGATGCAATCTGCGTAATGCCGACTACAGTGGCCAATACACTGTTCTGATTATTTAGTTAAACTAATTTGAAGATTGAATTGTCACCTGTTCTCTTGATAATCACTTGGATGCTACAATGGCTCTCTGCTATTGTCTTTTTCTCTTGGTTTTCACAAAAACAAGTCCTTGGTTTTTGTAATTTCAGATGGCAAAACCAGGTGTGGCAGACCACTTTCCTCTCCGGAAGCGCACGCCACACCCCCTCGTAAGAGGCCCAACTCCAGTGTCCCTCCGGACGTGAGGAAAGACGGCATGGATCATTTCCCCGCGTGGGGAACTCGACAGAGATGCAAGTACTGCACCGGCAATCACTTCTCACACGTGTACTGTGGGAAATGCAAAGTCCATCTTTGCCTGAACAAGGACAGAAATTGTTTTATTGCCTACCACAAGGCCAAATAAAAAGGTTTTATAAAGTTTCCAGTTTAGAGAAAACATGAACTAAGCCCAATTAAATGCAATTTTTGTTACTAAAATAAACGTTGTTATTAATAAATTGCCATTAAGACCCGATTAATCAAATATGATGTAATATATGGAAATGATGACAATTTTTTGTATTTTGTAAAAAATTAAAAAAGTATAATAAACACACACAAAAAAATATTTTCTGACTGTTATTTGATGTGTCAGGATTCACAGGGTTAAGACATGGTGGGCACATATGTCCATTGAAAGGCTAGCCTACGCATCAGTCTATCCTGTTGAAGGTGCCATTTTAACATTCCTTTATCATTCCTCAGAGTACAGCATGACTTACTGCACTCCTAAACGTATTAAAGATTCAGCCCCATTCCGTTTAGTGCAGTGGTTCTTAACCCTATGGGAGGTACTGAACCCTGCAAGCTTCATCAGGGCATTCGCCGAACTCTTCGTATTTGAAAAATTAAATACGATTTCTTCAAAACGTAGGTAAAAAACGTCTTGACATTGCTAGTGTGGACCGCGCTATACTGTGTGTGTCTTGACTCCTGCCGAACCCCTGAGAGTGACTCAACGAGCCCCTGGGGTTCGATCGAACCCAGGTTAAGAACCACTGGTTTAGTGCAACATTTTATGGATTGTTTTTGACATCACTTTGACTGAAGGTCCCAACCAGAGTCCATGGCCTAAACTCTAGAGGTGTTGCGACACACTGCCGTCTGAGTGTTTTTAAAACTATTTGTAAAAACTGATTTGCAGCAAATAATGAATGGCCCACTGCTATCAGGCATCTCTCCAAAGTCACTAAAAACATCCGCCATTAAACCACCCCTCAAATTGAGAACTCTGATGCCTTTGTGTTAAGTAACACTATGCAACAATTTGACACTTTTTGAGATTTGGTTTTATAGGCAACTAGTTTCGGTACCATCCTCAAATTCATTTTGAAAACATATGGTCATGTGAAGGACAGATTAACACCTGTGTCTTCTCTGCTAGCCATCCAGGATATGCACTATCTAGTTCTGTGTAACGGGCTGGTACACCCTGCAAAAATGGAAGAAAAGCTTTCTCATGCATGACATTGACAGCTAAACTACCAAAACACATAATTTAGTGTGGTGGCAAGCTTCTATCAGTGTCAGCTGGACTGTTGCTGGTGTTTGCAAGGTTTTTGCATGCCTTTCAGGTAGGCAGCTAACTATTTTTGGAGCAAATATCCGTATTGCTGCTTTAAACAACTATAGATGTGTGTCCTCGGTGATTGTTTTCAGTCAACTCAACAATTTTTTTTTTAAACTCAAGTGGTCATTTTGACAAATTTTGATCAGGCTTCCATCCTCACTCCAGTGCTTCAACAGCACTTATAAAACTGTTTAATGATAAACGGCTGAATACTAATTCATCATCTTTTGTTCAATCTCTTTATGATGCCTTTGTGTTAAATTCTATAGAATAACAACATTGATTACAATAGTAATGCAGATGATACTAACTACTTACTAACCGAGAGTGAGGTCATGCTGGTAAATATCAGACTGATGACTACAGCCCAGAAAACACTGACAATGTTTAGAGCAAATACATAATTGGATGAGCCAAAATGTTCTTCAATAAGCATAAAACAGTGAGCATAAACCCAGATTATTGTGATTGGCAAAAAAAGAGACGAGAATAAGCATTAGTAATCACCTTGATTTAAGATTTAGCCTAAAGACCAAAGACCAAGTCCGAAAACTTGGCATTCTAACAGACTCAGATCTCACTCTTACCAACCATATCAAAGCAACCTCCTATCATCTGAAAATATAGCCAGAATCTTAAAGTTAATTATTTAAAATGTAATATTATTATCTTTTAATTATGTATGTACTGTGTACTTTCTTGGTATACTATATATTTACATACATATACATATATTCTGTACATAGTTATATATACTGTACGTAGTTGGTGTTTCTGTGTTTGTTTGGATTGTATTATTGATATGTTGTGTTGTTTGCCACTGTGCTTTTTATTTCTCTCATTTTTGTACATTCCATTGGTAAGCTTGTTGGAAGAAACTGTTGATGGTTGTTTTATGCCTGATTTCTGTCCCGTTCTGCAGTCGGCAGATCATTTAAAACACTAAAATGTTTGTTTTACTCTGCAGCCTTGTCTTTCGGTCTGTTTTCTTTCTCACTTCCTTTCCATCTACAACAAAAGATGCAAAAAATGCCCTAACACAGATGCTTGGTGTAATTCTCTCAATATATTCATATCATAAAAAAACACCAATATTATGTTTTGGGTATTATACTATTGTAGGACAGTCCAATTGTGAAAAAGGGTAACGACCTATAAAGGAGCTTATTCGACTCTGTCGGCAATTTTGCCGTGAGAAGAATTAAACCAATGATTTACTTTACTAACTGAACTATATTGTTATATTAGACATTTGCAGTTGCTGGACTAAGTACGGTAGTTACTAGTCCCCCACCCCCTCATCGTCACAACAGCAGAACGACATGGTTGGCTGAACGTCACATGCGTATTGTGAGACGCGACGCAGGCAAAGACAGACCTTCCGGTATCAACACTTGATCAGGTGGTAGGAGTGCACAGGAGGTTTTTATTTGACAGATTATGCCAGGTACATTATTACACAAAAACTAACAGTTACCATGAAGAGTCATGGTGTTTCTTCTTCCAGTGCCATTGCAATGCGTGAAGAAGGGACGGCTGGCTGTGAGACATTGGATGGTTTCTTGCTTGCTTGCTAGATCAGTAGTCTGACAATACTTTGTTCAGCTATGCTAGCTAGCTAACGCTACTTATTAGCTACAGAATGACAGTCCCTGTCTGTGCTGTACACACACTTAATTAGCAAGCCGAGTTTCGTTGTGTCGAGTTTTTTCTAATGCCCTTATGGGGTATAGTATGTTCTTTTCTGTGAAGTTTTCGATGCACATGGTCTGGCACTTTTAATCTTTTTGTCTCAAGGATAACACCTTGCCCATTTTCATTACTAAGGGTAATTAGCCAAGCTAACTTGAGCTGGTCATGTTTGTCTGTTATAATTTATTCGGCTAGGTGCACGGAACATGCGACAGTAGTTAGCAGTCGTTGTTCAAAATGTTAAGCAGAAAAATGAATGTCACCTCAGCGGAAAAAACGCTACTTAAAGCTAGTGGCATTACAGGCCTCAAAGACAATCTTGAAGTACGTGTGAAGTTAGAACGCTCGCCTCAAGTAGATGAACTTGTCAAGTGCGAAAACAAGCGAAACCCTGCCCGTGTCTACACCGTGGCTAGTGTTGGCAGTCGCATTTCTCACGGTATCCGAATTAAAGAAGAACCAAGTCACGATGAGACGCAGACAATCAAAGAAGAGGTGACATCTGCAGAGACCTGTCCCTTGGAAGCCATCTCTCCCAAGCTGGAACCGGACTGTGAGGGGATGAGTGTGTGGGCTGTGAAAATAAAAACAGAGCCAGAATCCGACTTCGAGATCCCGCAGCCAGGGGAGACAGATCTAAAGCCTGTTAAGACAGAAGATGAAGGAGATCAAGACGTCAAGCTGGAGGCAGCTGAGGATGGTGCGTCATTGGCTACAGGTAGGACCAGTCCGGACCACACACACGCAGATCATGCCATGGGCTGCACCCAAAGCACCTACAATACATTCCTGAAAATACATTTAAATAGATAATAATAATATACAATCTATTTGTCAGACTACTACATTATTAAACTAATATTGGCTATATATTTGAACAAAATAATAGCATAAACGTGGTGCCCTTCCTCTGTGTGTGTGTGTACCTCTCTCACTCATAGTGACTATATGAAGGTTGTTGGCTACAGTTAACCAAAGAGCCAGAATGCCTGAGAGGCAACCAGAGTTGGGAGCAGTGAAGAGAAAAAGAAAAACTGAGATGCCCTCTTGCATCTTTCGAGCATATTTCAATGTGAATACTGAAACATAAGCCTACTTAATTCATGCATACCAGACAAAACATGTCAAAGTTAAATGTTAAGCTAAAGACATTATAGGCTTGATGTTAGGAGCCTATTCTATGTGTTAAACTATAAAGCAAGCCAGCATGGAAGTTAGAGAGTGTGGCTTATTCTAAGAAGGTTGTATAGGCTAACACCAGTTTGTGGTGCAACTCCAGCACCCCAGAAAGCTCTTCTGTCCAGGGCACCCAAACGGCCCTCAGCGACCCTGGACCTAGTCATCAGTCTTTTACACAGCCCTTGGCTCTTTACGTTGATAGCGAGGAGATATTAGTCTGATAACCTGTAAAGGTCCTGCCAACTGAAGTTGTTGCTGTATTATGTATTATTCAATGTTTTATTCACTGTTGTAAGGCGACCTTGGGTTTCTTGAAAGGCGCCCTTTAAATAAAATGTATTATTATTATTATTAGTATTATTAGTAGAGCCTCATCATCAGCGTTCAGTGTAGGCTTACAATGCTCCCGAGACTGCCAGCAAACTCCACCCCTAAGAGCCCAGGAAAACACAACTGTACAGACGAGTCCCATACACCCTTCTTGTACACGCCTCTTTTACATTGATACACATAGATGTTCCTCCTGTAGGCTTTTTTGCTGTGCGAAAAGAGGTTGAAAATATATTTCCAAATGTTTTGGACATCGTATGAAAACATTCCACAGGCTGCTCAGGGTCAGGGACACCCAAAATTAAGTTGTTAAAAAGACGATCAGCTTTATTGAAGAAGCAAAACATCCGGTTATCTTTAGTACGGGACGAATGACCTGTGCTTCAATGAGAATGTGCCTTTTATTTGTGTGTGTCTGTTTACAGATCCCTTGGACTATGTCGTAAAAATTAAAAACTTCTAATCAAAGCTGACAGAATTCTCAGAAATATTGAAGTGTAACAACTAATACAATTAAGTATTTATATATACTGAAGGAATAACATTGAATGAATTTGAATACAATTCTCATAAATATGTTTTTTTTTCCTCTTCACTCACAGTCCACTCTGGTCAGTTCTTCCCCTGTGCACACTGCTCCATGTCCTTCACCGACTGCTCCTACCTGGACAAGCACCTGAAGTGGACCCATCAGCTGGAGTACCACGCCCTCCTGGAGAAGCAGGCGTCCGAGGCTCCCGAGGGCCTTCAGCAGATGGTCCAGTGCGCCCGCTGCAGCAGCCGCTTCTTCACCCTGCGGCAGCTCCAGGCCCACGAGCGGCAGGCTCACCCCAAGCCCCTCGCTCCCCCGCCCCGCAAGCGCCACACCTGCCCCCAGTGCGCCCGCAGCTTCCACTACCTGGCCAGCCTCCAGAAGCACTGCGTCCGCTGGCACAGGCTGCAGACGGTCTGCGCAGACGGCCAGCTCAGCTGCGCACGCTGCGGGAAGAGCTTCGCGGGGACCTGGGGCCAGGGGCCGCACCTCTGCCAACTGCCAGGGGCCCCGGTGGAGTCGAAAGCCAAAACCGAAGTGGACGCTGATAGTGCAGATGCGATCGCAGACGCAGATGCAGACGCAGACAGCAAAGGTCCAGCTGAAAGCGGTCCCGACTGCAAGGAGCTGCTCTTTCCGTGCCCCGACTGTGGCAAGAGCTACCGGACGATGCAGAGCATGCGCATCCACATGCGCTCGCACACGGGCGAGAGGCCATGCGTGTGCTCCGACTGCGGCCGGCGCTTCAAAGACAGCAGCAGCCTGCACAAGCACGCGCGCATCCACTCAGGCCTGAGGCCCTTTGCCTGCCCGCACTGCGCCAAGCGCTTCGGCCGCATGACGCACCTCAACTCGCACCTGCTCACACACACGGGCCTCAAGCCCTTCCCCTGCACCGAGTGTGGCCACAGCTTTAGCCACCGCACAGAGCTGCGCAACCACCTGCGCAGCCACTCGGGTGAGAAGCCGTTCCGCTGCGCCGACTGCGGCAAGGACTTCGCCATCATGGGCAACTTGCGCGTGCACCAGCGCATCCACAGCCAAGAAAAGACGCACCAGTGCGGCGAGTGCGGACGCAAGTTCGGCGACGCCGGCGTGCTGAAGAAGCACCTGCGCGTGCACACGGGCGAGCGGCCGTACCACTGCACTACCTGCGGCAAACGCTTCACCCGCGTGGCGCACCTGAAGAACCACCAGCGCACTCACACCGGAGAGAGGCCGTACGTGTGCGGCGAGTGCGACAAGAGCTTCGCCCAGTCAGGAGACCTGACCAAGCACAAGCGCACGCACACAGGGGAGAAGCCGTACGCGTGCCCCGACTGCCCGCGCCGCTACAACAACTCGGGCGACCTGGGCAAACACCGGCGCAGCCACACGGGCCTGCGGCCCTACGCCTGCCAGGAGTGCGGCAAGAACTTCCTGATGGTGCACCACCTGAAGACCCACATGCGTACGCACACCGGGGAGAGGCCCTACCTGTGCCCACACTGCCCGCTCACCTTCAGCCGGGCACACCACCTGAGCGGGCACATCCGCAAGAGCCACTGAGGCACGAGGGCTGGGCAAAGGGCTGTGGGCATCGTGGTGATATGGTCACTGGTCACTCAAGGGCTGGAGAACCGGGATACCAGAGGGCCCCTGGAACAGGCATATTATTTATTGTTACGATTCAAGGCTCTACTTTGACTACACTCCTCACTATTTTTAAACAATGACTGACACTAACAGCATGAATTCTGCTAATGATGCCTCCTGTCCGAAAGCACTGAATATTAAAATATATAGAGCATTGGGAGTAAAGTTAAGCAATAAATCCCAATTTGTCCTTGAAGTGATTACTGACAGGATTGCTGATTTGCACTTTGGGATTGTTCCAATATCGGTTTCAGTGAGTGTGTGCCCTATCTGACCACGGATGTTGGAGGCCTTTTCTGATCTCACAAAGGCAGGTGGGATTTGGCCATCCCTTATGAACTGGTAAAAACAAAATAACAGGTTAATTTATAAATATATGCAGTAACTTACTAACAAGTAGAGTAGGGTTGAGGTTGACTTCCTCGCAGTTTTGGTGTTGATGTTAATGTTCCCATTGTTGCATGACAGTGATCACTTACCACAACACCAAAGCATTGATTGTTTGAAATACCAAATGTGGAGATGATTGTGAATTTGCCGCAGATGACGGTACTTCTGGCCGACCTGAGGCCTGATGCTGTGTTCATCCCAGTGATCAACTGTCATTTAATCTGCTGCTCATATGATTATATCCTAACTATTACTGCTATGACATGCAGAGCTTTGACTACAGTGTGCATTGTAATGGCTTAGTTATAAGTGCTTACATCCAAAAGCTGCGTAATTTATTCCTGTCAGATTGAGGTGGAGAGAGGAGTGATGATTGTTTGAATTTTGTATCGTATTTATGATTATGAAATGAAATAAACATGAGGGGCCCATCTTGACAAACCCTTTTTTTGTTCTTGTTTTATATTTACTGTTCATAGAGCAAGTAGTTGGGAATTATCGTGTTACTAGTATTTATCAATAAGTTGACCCCATGGACTTAGGTAAAGGTTCTAATACTATTTTCTTGGTTCTAGTTTTCCTTCCTTTTTCTTTATACTTTGTATTGCAACAATAGATTGTATTAAATGGTAGTATACATAAAAATCACTGATTCATTAATAATTGGCCCAATCATTAATTATATAAAAAAAAAAACGTTAACTATAACAATGCAGGCCTCGGTTGTTGAAATGCTTTGCCTATTGTGTACACAAAGCAAATTTAAATTCAACGCAGACTACCGTTTGTGTTTGCTAGCCCACTGGTTGGATCTGCTACTATCACTAGCTTGGTTAGGTACGCTAGACGTCCTTCAGCCAGTGACACTGTGTTTGTATCTCTGTCTGCTGTGCTCTCTTGGTTCCCTCCACGCAGTGCTCTCTCCTGTTCATTGCCTGGTGTGATATCACCTTCAGTTGGGGAAACATCTGATGGGCAGTGTATTTAGAAAATGTGGTGTGACAAGGGGGTCTATATCGTGTAGTCTTGGAATGTTGGGAGATTGCAGACATATAGAGAGGAGACAGAACTTTTTTAATGTGTTGAATGTGTTGAATGTTGATTGTTTAAACGAATGATAAGCATGGTTGCAAATCATGTCTCAACAGTTTTCTCTGAGGCTGAGACATCTTGGTTGATAAAACAAGAAACAGAATCTCATCAGTCAGCTGTCAGTCTCATCCAATATACTGTTTTGAAGTCAATATTTCTGTGCCGGGGTGGACTGCCCATCTAGCATACAGGGCAGTTTCCTGATGTGTGCAGGGGCTGCGTCGGCTCCCGGCCCTAATGGGGTACCTTAGAGTATCATGTCTGTAAAGGAGCACCTGATGTTTTCAAGTAGCTATGGAATCTTAAAGTGATTATATGCAGTGGTGTAGTGGTCCCTGGAGAAGTGGGTATACTCTTAATTTTTTTTAGCAGCCCATACAGCACAGGATAAACGCCCTGTTTTGAAAAGTGGGTATACTCAATGCTGACTGAAAAATAAGTAGGTATACTCCGTATACCTGGTTATACCCTGGACTACACCACTGATTATATGGGAAGAAAGATTAATTCCAAAGATGAGGTGTCAGGTAGGTTGTATTTTAATTCCAAAAGAGAAGACCGCCGTGACCATAGAGACATTTTCAGTCTTCACTCCTCTTAATGTGGAAGGAAAGATGTTCTTTAGCAGGGATGGTGGTCTCCTATTAGAAGGCAAATAGCTTGATAAATATTTCTGTGCAGAAAACAGGAATGCTAGGATTTTCTGGATGTTTGGAACATGGTAAGATGATTTGGCATCAAATCCAGGCAGCAACGACAGAACAGAAGCCAGAGACCTCAGTGTGGTGTTTTTGGACCTCACTAATGCCTTTGGGTCGGTGGCACACAGTCTGCTGCAGAAGACATTCAGTTACGTTCAGGTCCCTGAGAAGATTTCAGCGCTAGTCAGTCATAGGCATATATTGAGGATATTCAGTTGTACTCCAACACAAGTAACTTCACCATGTCCTGGAGATTGGCATCATGGCTGGATGCAACGTTTCACCGTTGGCTTTCACAATGGCAATGGTGGTAATTATAAGGGCATCTAAATAGATTATTGATGGTGAGATGCTGCAGGACAACACCCGGTTTCCTCCCATCCAAGCTTATATGGATGACATGGCGATGTTTGCAACAACTACTCCATGAACCCTTCAGCTGTTAACCAGTTTGAATGACATCTGATATGGGCAAGGATAAAAGTGATACCCAGTCGAAGTGTATCTATCAGTAAGGGAAAACTGGTGGAAGAGAGGTTTTATATTGATAATGAGATAAGGTTGGAGGTTGTACAATTCTATGTTGAGTGACAGAGAACAGGTTAAAGAACAGAATTCATTGTTAACAATACAATTGAAGACCTTCTTGCTTGGTAAATTGAAATTGTAGTGCTTGCAGGTTGGGCTTTTGCCATGTATTATGTGGCCTTTGACTGTGTATGAAGTTGCTATTTCAGAGGTGGACAAATTTGACAGAATCATACATAAGGCAGCAGGGAAATGGAGTTTTCTAAGGACTGTAGAACTGTATGGAAAGAGAATGTTGGAGTTACCAATAGCCGTGATTGGCTATCAGGCCAGTGTGAGCTTGGGCCGTGATTGGCTATCAAGCCAGTGTGAGCTAGGTCTATCAGGCCAGTGTGAGCTAGGGCCGTGATTGGCTATCAGGCCAGTGTGAGCTAGGGCCATGATTGGCTATTAGGCAGTGTGAGCGAGGGCTATCTTGAGGCCAACCGGGGCTAATGGCCTGAGGCCTCAAGCGCGAGAACAAAACCATTTGCGTTTCTACTATTGAGCCAATGACCCCACCGTTTTACCCTAAAACCCGCCCATAGCATGCTGCCTTGGTGTTAACGTCACCCATTTCACAAGCGAGTGGGAATGTCAAGTTGTCTGGATGCCCAGCACTTACGACAGAATAGGTTAGGAAAAGGAAAATAATAAAAACCAAAGTCACTGCAGTTTCTTATCTTCGTTTTGTGGAATGTACAATACACACATTCAAATAATGCATCTTCCTTCATGAGGTAAACAGATTCATCACAGACTCCTTTATTCCTCAAAGCTGTCATGGAAGGTACTGGAATAGTTTAGCAATCCGTCTCACAGGAAGCCTGAAGACCTGGCTCTAATATAAGTGAGCCATTGCTTATGGCTGAGGCATTCATATACTACTTGGGCACATGTAAATGAACCATATAACATGAGGAAGCCTGGCCTCGTAATCCAGGTTCCTAATCTCAGGGGGGTCTTACAACCCCAACCTCTTCTCTTACATTAACCCGGGTTCATACTTCTGAGATTGACACTGAGAATATTAAGAACAGAAACCTCCAATACCAACGTGTCCCTAACCACTAGGCCCTAAGTTTTATTTAAAGATGCTTTTTGCACATCAGGGAATTCAATAATCTCGGATCTGAAATGTTAATACCCAATTATCTCTCTTCAAAAAAATTACCTCATGGGTCTTTTCAAAATCTTTGATCTTACAGTTGTATTGTCCACTGAAATTGTTTAATCAGTGCAAAGCAGTGTGGTTTGGGTATCTGGTCCAGTGGGCAGCTACACTGTAACACATTTAAGGGAAGTGAGGTGCGTCTGTGGTGGGCATGTCTGAGTCTGAATGCCAGAGACGATCTTTTGTCCCAGTTCAGCTGAAATCAATCGGGTAAAACAATATATTGCATGCTTTTATTGCCTTCTCATTTTTTATAGGCAAAATACAAATTAGATAAACATTAACATTTTCAGTTAACAACTTCATCCACTGATAATCTTTATTTCATTCAGTAATACTGAATAGTATTAATAAATAAGTAATTATTCATTAATATCTTTTGTTCAGTCCCCAAGCTTCTTATATGATGTTTGTGTTAATGTAAGAATCATTTCCTGATTAATATGTATCTTTCTGCATAGAGTAGATATGAGCCTCATGAATTTAAAAGGAGAAGAACGTCGCTCTTGGCAACAAACTTCAACCGAGGCCCGCAGACGTTCTGTCACACATCCTCTATCTCCACGGCGACGAGATGGTGGAGATGGATCACTCGGTCAAGGCCCCAAAACAAGCCTGTCTCGGTTAATACATGGGGAATTGGCCTATTATTTTTATGTCTGTGATTACGAGGACCAGGCCGTAACTGGCACTCCAACACAGATAACAAAGATGTATTTAGGGCTAAATAATATTGAGTGTACCTTTGTTTAAAGCTGGAATCAATACTTCTTAAAGCGTGTCCATTTTTCATTTAGCCGGCCTGATGTCTTGGTGAGGGGGAGGGTGGGAGAGATGAATGGGCACAGTGTATTCTTTAATTCTCTGTCTCTGTGTCGCCGTAGTCATAGTAATAATTGTTAGAACAAGCGCGGTTCTTAAAGATCGGGTGCCGGCGAGAGCCAGCCGTACAAAGAAAGGTAATAGATTTTTTTTAAATTGAGATAGATTGCGCACCAAACATGTTTTCGGGAGTTTCAATGGGAGCACTGAAGGAAGATGGACAGTTCGAGATCAGGTCATCAAGGAGGAAAAGAGCATATGCATCCGCCAAACATGAGGGCAAATGCCTATGGAGATTTTTAACGGCACGTCACCGTCCTTCTGCTTACGATCATACTGGGAGGATGTGACACCGTTTGTCCCCTTGAGCGGCCGTAATGCAGATAAGTTACCCCGCTGGGCCTGTCACCGGGGTCTGCTAATGGGAGTAGTTCCTTCTTTGGGGCACCAGGGGGAAACAGATAGCTGTCCACAGAGGCAACTGGGAATTTGAGGTGAGAAGCAGTGCCATCTGTTTCTCGTGCGTTTTCTCTCTCCCTCACGCGCCGCTCCTTGCACGAGCCCGAGGGCACGCCGAGCGTGTTGCACGTTCCACGACGAACCTCTCCAAGAATAAATAAGCATGTGTTTAGTTTTTTAGTTGTTGGGGGGGAGGGATTAGGGGGTTGTTGACATCCGTGCTGTATGTTCATCAACCTGGTGGAATCTAAAAAAATCTCCTTTTGTACAATTTGACAGATGGGTAGAATTTTCAGTAACTGTGTTTTTTATTTCCTCATGAGGCTACGCACACAGTAGTTTAATGTGACCTTAAGAGTCTTTTTTCCATAGTTCAGTCAGTCACCTTTGACCTCTTACTGGTGTTCACACTTTAAAGTGTGCTTGACGTGGTAATGATATATAAAGATAAGGGTATAGCGGTATATGATAGCCTAACAGTAGCCATGAATGAGTTTCAATAAGGGAAACATGTATTGCATTGTAGCCCTACTAAATACATCAAGGATGTAGCATGTTATCTTAAATGACTTACGAAAAATGTTTTGTTTTTGTTTTGATTGACAGCCAGTCGGCTCTCGGGTTCAAAGGGGAAAATTGAATTACCCCAACATTGGATCCCATAAAAATCTAGTATGTCTTTTTTTTTTCTGTTGTGGCAGGGATAGTGTATGTAATTTGCGCCATCCAATTTTGGCCATATTTACTGTCTATGCTTTTGTCAATTTGGCAGGGAGGAACACGTTGCTGAATAGCCGCGCCAATGTCACTCGTGTCGTCACGCAACGCTGCCTCTGGCTCCGAGTGGCCCCGGAGGTCAGTGTGTGTGGGAAGAGCCCAGCATCTGTGTGTGTGTGTGTGTGTGTGTGTGTGTGCGTGTGTGCGTGTGTGTGTGTGTGTGTGTGTGTGTGTGTGTGTGTGTGTGTGTGTGTGGGAAGAGCCCAGCGTCTGCCGGGGTCCAGAGGGGCTTAGCCGTGCTCCTCTCTGCGTCCCTTTGGGCTCAGGCCAGCCCATATCCACTTCTCTCATTCATGAGGGGGTCAAACGCACAGGTCAGCTTCTTTGGTCCTTATAAACACCCCTCTTGTGAGCGAGACAGAGAGTGCTTGTGTGTGTGTGTATTTTGTGTGTGTGTGCATTTGTGTGTGTGAGTGTGTGTGTATTTTGTGTGTGTAAACCTTGTATGTGTGTGTGTGTGTGTGTAATCTGTTTTGTGTATTTTGTTTGTGTAAACCTTGTGTGTGTGTGTGTGTGTGTGTGTGTGTGTGTGTGTGTGTGTGTGTGTGTGTGTTTTGTGTGTGTAAACTGTGTGTGAGGACACAAATGAAGCGGAGTATAATTTTGCCGCTGTTTGTCCAGAATGAGAGGCAGTAATAGCCAGTGTTGATTGCAGGGCCGAGATGGCCCAGAGCTGTGGTGGTTGCAGCTAAGAGATCTGAGGCACTGGGGAAGTGAGATGGTCCAGGTGGTGTGTGTGTGTGTGTGTGTGTGTGTGTGTGTGTGTGTGTGTGTGTGTGTGTGTGTGTGTGTGTGTGTGTGTGTGTGTGTGTGTCTGTGTCTGTGTCTGTGTCTGTGTCTGTGTGTGTGTGTGTGTGTGTGTGTGTGTGTGTGTGTATGTGTATGTGTGTGTGTGTGTGTGTGTGTGTGTACGTGTATGTGTGTCTGTGCGTGTGTGTGCGTGTGTGTGTTGGTGGAGAAGGTGTGTGCGTGTGTGTGCGTGTGTGTGTTGGTGGAGAAGGTGTGTTTGTGTGTGTGTGTGGGGGGGGGGTAATAGTTAGCAGAAGTAAATGGAGGAGGTCAGCATTGGAAAAAACAAAGTTCGTCATTCTGCATTTACCCCACAAACGTAACGCAAACGACCCAACGCAAACGACCCCAACCTGTGCTATATTCCCACCCTGCCTTCTTGCCCCAGCCCTGCCACTAACATCACAGGTAGCTACTTGAGACCTCCACGGCTGCCAAATTACGGCACTGCGGCCACTCTGGGCCCCTCTCTCCCTCTCTCCTCTCTTTCCCTCTCTCCTTCTTGTCCCCTTCCACTCTCTCCCTCTCTCTCCCTCTCTTCCTCTCTCCCTCTCTCATCCTTCTTGTCCCCTTCTACTCTCTCCCTCTCTCTCCCCCTCGTCTCTTTCCCTCTCTCATCCTTCTCCCCTCCTCCCTCTCTCCTCCCTCTCCCTCTATCCTCATTCTCCCCTCCTCTCTCTCCCTCTCTCCTCATTCTCCCCTCCTCCCTCTCCCTCCCTCCTCTCTCTCCCTCTATCCTCATTCTCCCCTCCTCCCTCTCCCTCTATCCTCATTCTCCCCTCCTCTCTCTCCCTCACTCCTCATTCTCCCCTCCTCCCTCTCCCTCCCTCCTCTCTCTCCCTCACTCCTCATTCTCCCCTCCTCTCTCTCCCTCTCTCCTCATTCTCCCCTCCTCCCTCTCCCTCCCTCCTCTCTCTCCCTCACTCCTCATTCTCCCCTCCTCTCTCTCCCTCCCTCCTCCCTCTCCCTCTCTCCTCATTCTCCCCTCCTCTCTCTCCCTCTCTCCTCTCTCTCCCTCCCTCCTCCTTGTCCCCCTCCTCCCCCTCCTCTCTCTCCTCCTTGTCCCCCTCCTCTCTCTCCCTCTCTCCTTCTCGCCTCTCCTCTCCTCTCCTCCGCCCCCAGTCTAACCTTTGGCTCTGTGTGTCTGTTTAGCGTGGGGATAGAGCTGTGGAGGGCGAGGCGAGGGAGCTGACAGTGAGCGCACCCCTGCTCAGTAAATATGAACTGCACCCAGCAGACAGCCTCATTTATCACAGGGGAAAGAGCGGGAGTGTGTGTGTGTGTGTGTGTGTGTGTGTGTGTGTGGAGCGGGAGAAGAGGGGAAGGAGGAGGAGGGGTGGAGGGGGAGGAGGAGGGGTGGACAGACGAACGGGTGGAAGAGGCAAGGATCTGTGGGAGTGAAGAGGAAGGGAAGAGAGGCGAGGAGAAGGCAGTGGAGGAAACAGGGAGCGTGTGGAGGATGTGGTTGGACTTGTGGTGGAGGAAGGGGAAAAAAGAGGAGAGGAGAGGATGAGAGGAGAGGAGAGGAGAGGAGAGGAGAGGAGAGGGGAGGAGAGAGGGGAGGAGAGGATGAGAGGAGAGGGGAGGAGAGGAGAGGAGAGGAGAAGAGAGGAGAGGAGAGGAGAGGAGAGGAGAGGAGAGAGGGGAGGAGAGGATGAGAGGAGAGGGGAGGGGAGGAGAGGAGAGGAGAGGAGAGGGGAGGAGAAGAGAGGAGAGGGGAGGAGAGGAGAGGAGAGAGGGGAGGAGAGGGGAGTTGAGGAGAGGAGAGGAGAGGAGAGAGAGGAGGAGAGGGGAGTAGAGGAGAGGAGAGGAGAGGAGAGGAGAGGAGAGGAGAGGAGAGGGGAGGTGAGGAGAGGAGAGGAGAGGAGAGGAGAGGAGAGGAGAGGGGAGTTGAGGAGAGGAGAGGAGAGGAGATGGAGAATGGAATGGAGAAGTACTGCGTCAGAAGGCAAGAGGCTGATAGGCACGAGCGGAGACGGAGACACAGTTAGCAAACATGACCGTTCAAAAATAACTAAAAACCAAGATGACTGGAGGAGAGAGTAGAACAAGCACAATGAAAAAACACAACAATGAAGCTAATACACAAATGAAGTAAAAAAGGAAGAAATGTATATATTATATTATTGCTGAGGAACCTTACTTTTAAGTTTATGTGTCGGCTGGACCGCTCTTCAAATGTTATAATTGATCTGATGACAGACCCTGGCCGCAGCTCAGTCAAGTACACATCTAAGATCTGGGAACACAGGCATAAGTGCCTTTTTTAGCCCTTCTTTCCTAGTGTATTTATATGTATTTATGATTGTATGTATGTATGTATATTTATATGTAATATTTTGATAATATGTATTGTGCATCTTCCATGTGGGCCTTGAGCTGTATATTACTATAAAGTAGATAGATAACTTTTAAATACTATGACAGTGTTATTACCTCACCTGAACGGGTCCTGCTGGTGTTGGTCCTATGAACTAAAGACCGGTCAGCAGTTACTGTAGGAAGGTAGGCTGGTTTCCCTGGGAACCACAGAGAAGAATGCATACAGTATGTTTACTCTGTGTATGTGCGCTCCGTACACTTGGCAAACAAGGAGGCAGTAAAGGTGGAGTAAATGGAGAACACAACGAGGAAATTGACAGGGAGGGGATGGTATATGTGATGTCAGTCAACAGCATGACAGTGACACTGACTTCAGTCAGGTGTGTATGGAGCAGGAATATAGACTATTTTTTTTAGTACCGCAGCAGACTCAGGAGAGGAATTAATTTCGTCAGTTAGCAGACGCTTTTATCCAAAGCGACTTACAAGGATGTATACACATTAGAGATTCAGAAGCCTATTATGTGCCCCAATGCAAACGAGACCCGATGCTATTAGTTTGTGGAAGATTTCATTGCTTTAATGATAGCTTCACAGTCTTTTATGCTATGAAGAGGGCTTTAAATGGCCAGTGGGTATTGATTTTTATAAAGGCTCTACTCTTCAAAAGGTACAAAATAGACATAGCTCAAAGGAATGGAAGGGCATTGATGTAATTTGATACTTCATTTCAAAAGAGCCATAAAGAACAAGAAACAGATTTACAACAACACAAAAAAAAAATCACATTTAATTCAACTGTGGAACTGAATCTACAACAAAAACGTTTATATAAAAAAAAGTTGCATTTCAAATATATTTGGTTTTCTATGATCCTTTATAAAAACATGAAACCACTCTTGCTAAACCTCGTGGAAAGACGCACAGCCACTGTGGAACATGTGGCCCTGGTCAGCTCAGTATAGGAATCAAAAACAAACTATGAAAATAATTCTACTGTGCACAGGATGTCTGTCACATCAGGCCTCAAAAAACTCTATTTTGTGTCTCCTCCCCACAGTCACTGATCTCTCTGGCACCTATACCTGCCGTCTGCCAGAGACGATGCTGAGATGTTGTGGATATAGACACACTCTTTAGTTTATGAAAGTCTGTATTTAGAGTTTTTTTCTGACAAATGAAGTTGTCTCATTTCATAATCTCGGGAGTTCATAATTTGTGTTAATTTTTGACCTCAGCAGTAATCCAGCCTTGAACCCCATTTAATTAGTGTTGCTGTTCATTAACAACCCATTCCTCTGGTGAATTGAATATGAAGTCCTCCGAGTCCTCTGGGTCGGTTCTCGAGGAGCAGCCTGGATCCGATGACCGTAGAACTACGCAGAAGGTCCATAAATTAAATGGAGAACACACACACACACACACACACACACACACACACACACACACACACACACACACGCACATAAATTAAATGGAGAGCACAACGAGGAAATTGACAGGGAGAGAATGGCGCCTCAATGAAAGCAATTGGATGCTCATAAAACGCATAAACTGATCCCCTGTGTGCTCCCTCAACACCCCCCCCCCCCCCCCCTTCCTCTCGTTCTCTCCATACATGCAACGTGTCGTCCCTGCACTCACACGGGAAATACACCTTCCTCTGGTGTCCATCACCTTCCCCTCTCCTCCACAGACCCTCCATCTCCTGTACCTGCCCGTCTTCCTCCCACACAAAACTCCCAATATTCATACCTCCATCAGCCTCTCTCTCTCTCTCTCTTTCTCTCTCTTTATTTCTCCCTCTCTCTCTCTCTTTCTCTCTTTCTCCCACACAAAACTCCCTACATTCATACCTCCATCAGCCTCTCTCTTTCTCTCTCCCTCTCTCTCTCCCTCCCTCACTCTCCCTCTCTCTCTCTCTCTCTCTCTCTCTCTCTCTCTTTCTCCCACACAAAACTCCCTACATTCATACCTCCATCAGCCTCTCTCTCTCTCTCTCTCTCTCTCTCTCTCTCTCTTTCTCCCACACAAAACTCCCTATATTCATACCTCCATCAGCCTCTCTCTCTCTCTGTCTCTCCCTCTCTCTCTCTCTCTCTCTCTCTCTCTTTCTCCCACACAAAACTCCCTATATTCATACCTCCATCAGCCTCTCTCCTCTCTCTCTCTCTCTCTCCCTCTCTCTCTCTCTTTCTCCCACACAAAACTCCCTATATTCATACCTCCATCAGCCTCTCTCTCTCTCTCTCTCCCTCTCTCTCTCTCTCTCTCTCTTTCTCCCACACAAAACTCCCTATATTCATACCTCCATCAGCCTCTCTCTCTCTCCCTCTCTCTCTCTCTCTCTTTCTCCCTCTCTCTCTCTCTTTCTCCCACACAAAACTCCCCTATATTCATACCTCCATCAGCCTCTCTCTCACTCTCTCTCTCTCCCTCCCTCTCTCTCTATCTCTCTCTCTCTCCCTCTCTCTCTCTCTTTCTCTCTCCCTCTCTTCTTCTCTCCCTCCCACAGTCCAGACAGCACCGAGAGAGGATGATGTGTGACAGATGCTATCTTTCGATCTTCTGTCAGGGAGATTAATATTGACACAGTGTGTTTCTTACCGGAGGCTTGTTGACTCTGTTGTGTTGTGTAGTCCTTTCATTTATTCTGTGCCGGGTCACTTTTTCTTAAGAATCACACAATAAGTGACGTGGGGGGACCCTAAAGAGACTCGGCGGCACAGTATAGGGACTGGGTG
>NC_137917.1:27167812-27172812 GCF_963457725.1 Sprattus sprattus | reverse complement strand
ATTTAGTTGTTTAGTATACAACTACTGCTCTATAATGCAAATACACTAATACAGTATTCTTTTCTTTCTATTCTGCTTTTATTTTTCATTCCTACAATAAACTTCAGAAGCTAGTATTCGACTGTCATCAGCTGTATGGAGAGCTGGTCAATGCCTGAGAAATGATTAAACAAAGTAAAAACAAAATTAAAAAAGTAAAACAAGTCTTCCGTATTGCCATCCATGCTCACCAGACCTCAGAAATACTAGAATTGTGCCAATTGTTTTGTGCATTCCCTCACCTTTTCCGTCTGCAGGGAATATAAAACAGGTTACAGTTAGTCATCCACACCTGCCAAAGTACTAAGCACGGGATCATTGGGAGTTGGCAAGCTGGATGGAGTTCGAAGTCGTCTCACAACAGTCAATCGCACCTGCCAAGGCGCCCAATCTGCAATTTGCTGGAACAATTTGTTTATTGGACAGGAAGTCCTTCCAACACCGTTCCCTATAGGTAACCATAGAACTCCCTGGGGCCCTACTGCAGAAACTATAGTTGCAGTGATCCCAATCTGGCAAGAATGCACAACTTCATCAGCAAAAATAAAGAGGATAAAGAGGGACTAAGTAAAAAGGCATGACCACCTAATATGTGCAAGGTCTGGGTCAAGACACACAGAGAGAAAATGAAAATGTCCCTAGACTGTCAGGTTTAGTTTCCATTGTTTACTTGTCTGTTAATGAAGTTCTGTATCTGCCGTGGTGCATGCTCATGCATACTCCTGGCGGTTAGCTTATAGAAATGCCTAAAACTGCTGGCGTACATTGATTCAGCATGTTGGCTGCTCATTGCACTGTGCTGACACTCAATGATGCCGGAGCTTTGCAGTCGGGGCGAACGAACGACTGTGAAAACCCCTCGTCTCCGATTAGGGTGCACTCACAGAGGCTTAATAGTGATGTGCATTGCAATTAAGATGTATGAGCTGGTTGCTTTAATCACACCTCACTTTTAATGAAAGGGTGACTCTAATGGTCAGGACACAGACGCAGCCATACTCCTGATAGGCCTGTAGGAATACTACACAGTGCAGATATACAGATCCAATACAGACTCCGTCTACCGCTTGCCTCACAAGGCCATTAAAAGACCACCCCCCAACAGTAAGTTGTCCCAAACAGATGACTTTAAGTACTTGTTTTATGAGATGCCCTACAACAATCATTGCTGAGTGATAAAGGCATAAACCATTCTGCTAATTGTTTCACTTGTTAAATGGTCTTGTATTTCTTGGAGGCTGCCGTGGCTATTTAATTTTCCACTTCATGCGGAGTAGACGTTATATGGCGGCATTCATTATTTCTGTTTGTGAACGGGGGAACGTCGTAGGCCTCAAAATAATTAAATAATATCTTTAAAGAATTATACATTGTCTAGAGCTGCCTAGCGTTGATTGATGTCTGTTTATGATCCGTTCCGCTAAGAAATTCCTACAACACTTCTTTCCTGATAATATATCAATTTATCAGCCGAGATTTTATGTTAATTTCTTACCCTGCCCCCCAAAATAAAGCGACTTACTCCTAAACGATCTCGAACTAATTAAGCAAATGTTAATTAAAAATTCCAGACACTATGAACGCGGAGAATTGTTATGGAAACGTTGAAGTTAATCAAGCTTTCAAATTATTGATAACATCCTGAGAACAGTGATCGATAGATAACACATTAAGTGGCGCAATAAAGCACTCTCAGATGTGTCTGTCTTTCTGAGCGTAGGCTATGTATATGTGTCTCTGTTTTGCTGCTTTTGAGGAAGAACTGAATTTGTCTTGCTTGGTTACAGTATACATGTAGGCCTACTTATTATATTTAATAGTTCACATACTACTGCAGACAACAAATCCTTTATATATAATGACATGCTATGACCATTATGAACAACAAACATGAAGATGAGTGACATAACGTTTCATCTATTCATGTCGAAGCACGGAGCAGAGATGATATGGATGACTACGAAGCATGTGGCCAGGCTCATGTCTAATCTTTGTAAGGAAAGGTATTCATGTAGACTTGTAGACGGATATTTTCAGCTCGAACATTTTGCCTGTCAGTATATGTGTATTTTTTGTCATGTTTACATTTTTCCGTGTGTTTACCTGTGCGTCAATTCCTGGATGTCGTGTACTTACAAGGCGCTTCATCATACGGCCAGCAATAGGAGCAATTCACCCATAAACTGCGGGGCTTTCGCCCATAAATAATGTTCAAGTCGCTCTATTGTTAAGTGAAAAGTTGACTGGTGTTTGATTTTTTTTTCTTTCTTTTTTTTTTTCTTCTTCTTTTCCGCGGCGACCTCGGGTTAGAACTCATACATCACGCGATGACAGCTATAGAAAGGCCCTAAATTAGCAACTAAATCGAATATTGATCAGCTATGTGCGGCCCTCCGCGTCGCGCTGCCTGGCTCTTTTTAGAGAGAGAGCGAGAGAGAGAGAGAGAGAGCGATGGAGGGACAGAGAGAGAGAAAGAGAGAGGGAGAGAGAGAGAGATAGAGAGAGAGGGAGGAGAGAGCGAGAGAGAGAGAGAGAGGAGAGAGAAAGAGAGAGAGTGAGAGAGCGAGAGAGAGAAAGAGAGAGAGAGAGAGGGAGGAGAGAGAAAGAGAGAGAGGGAGAGAGAGAGAGAGGGAGGAGAGAGCGAGAGAGGGAGGAGAGAGAGCGAGAGAGAGAGAGGGAGGAGAGAGAAAGAGAGAGAGGGAGAGAGCGAGAGAGAGAGAGAGGGAGGAGAGAGAGAGAGAGGGAGGGAGTAGAGCGAGAGAGTGAGGAGAGAGAAAGAGAGAGAGAGGAAGGAGAGAGAAAGAGAGAGAGCGGGGTGCTGGAGGAGATATGTGAGGTGGGGGCAGCAGGGCATGTTTGAGGGCCCTCCTCACACGCGCTTTCTCAGTCCCTTAGTCCCTCTCCTCCTGTGATCGGGTTTGTAGTTTATGTGGCCGCGGTTCTGTTGTACAAAAACAACACAAGACGCCTCAGTTGTCCATCATTCATTTAATAATCAAAATAATTGTGCCGGACTCTTGTAGCGTCATCCGTACTGCCGCCTGCATTATATTTGCATTATTCCGATAGATCAGCTAAACATACTCTATTTTCATCCATCGCACACGCATATAGGCAACATAAACACACACACACACACACACACACACACACACACACACACACACACACACACACACACACACACACACACGCGCAATCATAAAAATACACGCGCCCATTCCTCAATCTTCATATGTAAAATGTAGTTTCATGGATTTGTGGTTATTAATGACGCAGTGACAAGTATCGTACCCTCCAATTAGCCCCACTGTAAACTTCAAATAACCCCCTCCACTCCTCCTATCAGAGAGAGCAAACTTTCCATCATCCCACCGTTTTCAAAATCATTCATCCATTCATTCATCCATCTATCTATTAACCCATCCCGACGCCTCCACACACCCCATCTCATTTGCTCTGTCGTGTTTCTGCACTGAATAAAACTGAATAAAGGGTCATAAGTTTATTCGTCACTGTTTGTAAATAATCTCCCATCGACGTCTTCGCTGTTGTCTCCGCTGGTGGGAGGTCGACAGACAGCGCTCGGCACGCAGCTGGGCGGCAGTTGATGAAACGATCAAGGCATTTCTCACGGGAAGCCTTCGTGTCCGTGGCACAGTGATCCAAAACCAAGCCCGTGGTGTAGGTGGCCAAGGTTACGCCGGGTCAGTCGGATTAGCTCTTTCACAATCCTTAACAAAGAGTCGGAGCGTCAGGGTTCCTCAGTCCAGATCAAAGTATCGAGTGCTGGTATCATGGTTGGACAAGCTGTGCATAGCACCGAGGAGCTCCGCGGATTACAGCGGCTAATTGAAATGGATGTTCCTCAGTCCGGCCGCTAAATGAGGCCACAGATATTTCTGACGCTCGTTAACGAGATGGGGCCAATTTTATCCGATGTTTTTTCCATTTTCCATCGGCAGTTTTCCAGTTTAATGAAATGTCATTTAGTTTCACAACAGTAATTGTATTGGTCTGCTGTAGTATTTTAAGCACCGTTAAGACGTCCTCAAACAGCAGCATATCAGTACCAAGGACAGCGCCCTTTAAAAACCTGTCGAAGAAATGTCCCACTTAAACAGCAATCGCTGATAGTATGATACACTATATATATATTAATGTATGTCGGTGATACATTTGAATATTAGGAGAAGAGAATGAAGTGAGTGTCTTTCACTTTCAACCAGCTTTTGTGGTAAAACTGCATACGGAGTATAAGCAGATAGCTCACCCGTGTTCTTGGCAAACTATATTAGAACTTCGGTCGCTCGAGGACAATTCCATTTCCAGCAACCATCTGTTTATGCGCGCGGGGCAGGAAGCTGATTTCACAACTTTTCTGAGAAAAGGTGTTTGTCAGCCAATGAGCTTGTTTCTGTGAAATTGCCCCGTTCTGTTTACGTTCACGACCTTTCCAACTTCTCTTAAGACCGAACAGGAGGTAATGGGAGGAATGTTTTCCTTTCCACTTTTCCTTGGCACAGCGTGTCGGTTTTTCCTGTTGGAATGTTTAACACTAGCAAACACCACTGGCTCATCACCGTTTGCGAATTAATCAGGAGTTTTTCGAAATCTAATTTGAGGGAACAGTGACAGTTGCAACCAAAGTATGGCACCTATGAAGCTCGCGGGCCTGGGTGTGGACTGATTGCATTTACATTTACATTTAGTCATTTAGCAGACGCTTTTGTCCAAAGCGACGTACAAGGGAGAGAACAGTCAAGCTAAGAGCAATAAAACAATGGTGTAACAATAAATACTGCTTTTTTTTTTTAAGAAATAGAAAACGACATAGAAAGAAAAAGAAGTGCGGGACTGTCACTGCTTAAGTGCAAGTTAAGCCAAGGTGCCGGTTAGGAAGGGGGGTGCTCTCTGAAGAGCTGGGTCTTCAAGAGCTTCTTGAAGGTAGAGAGGGACGC
>NC_137917.1:27161846-27165112 GCF_963457725.1 Sprattus sprattus | reverse complement strand
TGTGATAGCTCTCTCTCTCTCACTCCCTTCTCTCTCTCTCACTCCTTCTGTCTCCCGCTCCTTCTCTCTCCCACTCCTTCTCTCTCTCTCACTCCTTCTCTCTCTCACTCCTTCTCGCTCTCTCTCACTCCTCTCCTCTCTCACTCACTCCTTCTCTCTCTCACTCCTTCTCGCTCTCTCTCCTCCTTCTCTCTCCCACTCCTTCTCTCTCTCACTCCTTCTCTCTCTCTCACTCCTTCTCTCTCTCCCACTCCTTCTCTCTCTCTCACTCCTTCTCTCTCTCTCACTCCTTCTCTCTCTCTCACTCCTTCTCTCTCTCACTCCTTCTCTCTCCCACTCCTTCTCTCTCTCTCACTCATTCTCTCTCCCACTCCTTCTCTCTCTCTCACTCCTTCTCTCTCTCACTCCTTCTCTCTCCTCTCACTCCTTCTCTCTCTCTCACTCCTTCTCTCTCACTCCTTCTCTCTTCCACTCCTTCTCTCTCCTCTGTCTCACTCCCTTCCTACCTATTGTCATTGACCCCTGGCCTGTGTCTCAGGCTCTGCATTGACTGCTGGGCTCCGTGTCATCTGAGCCGCCTGTCGATACTTACCTGGTTTGGACACCCTCAGAGCTCGTGGTCATCCAGCAGACACGTCGGGGAGAGGGGGGAGGGGGGAGGAAGAGGAGGGAGAGGAGAGGAGAGGAGATGAGGGAGAGGAGGAGGAGGAGGAAGAGGAGAGAGAGGAGGGAGAGGGGGGAGAGAGGAGAGAGGAGAGGATGGAGAGAGAGAGAGAGGGAGAGGAGAGGAGGAGAGGAGAGGAGGAGAGGAGGAAGGGAGGAGGAGGAGAGAGGAGGGAGAGGAGGCACTCGGGAGAGAGAAACCAAATGGATGCAGAGAGATGGAAAGACAAGATGAGAAGTGAGATAAAGAGGAGAGAAGTTCAGTGCATAGGGGGCGTCTTTATATTTTATTTTTTGATAAACTCTTTTCACAAATACACATATTGACACGGTGCCCACATCAAGTTATTTTTCCAACACGCATGTCATTGTGAGAGATTATTTGCCGCCATTTCCATGCTTAATTTGTGTTGATCTGCATGGATTGTTTGCAGATTGCTGCTGAAATGGGATAACACCTTTGTAGCCTGTTTGAGAGTCTAGTCCACTTCCTCCTCCACGCTCCACCTCTCGTTCCCACCTCTCCCTCTTTCCTTTTTACGCTTTTCATTTCCGCTATCTTTCTCTCCCCCCACTCTCCTCTGCCCTGTCACTTTGATTTCCCTATCCACTGGTCTGTGCTGTGCTGTGTGTGTGTGTGTGTGTGTGTGTGTGTGTATGTGTGTGTGTGTGTGTGTGTGTGTGTCTGTGTGCCTGTATTGTGTGTGTGTGTGTGTGTGTGAGTGTGTGTGTGTGTGTGTGTGTGTGTGTGTGTGTGTGTGTGTGTGTGTGTGTATGTGTGTGTGTGTGTATGTGTAAACGTGTCTGTGTGTGTTTCAGCATTGCTGTGTCTTTATATTCTATATAGTATGCTTGTATTAGTGTCTGTCCTTGTAGTTCAACCTTGGACAGGGGGAAAAAAAGTGGGCTGTAAAAATGAATTTCAGGGTGATTGAATCTGTGTACATTATACATATGCCTACAAATTGAGTTACAAACCAGAAACAACAATATAAAGCTGCTTTGGGTTACACAGACACACACACACATTCAAAAACGACACCATTAACACTGACTTTCTTACAGCACGTGCATCATCATCTCAGAGACCCACCCCCCCCCCCCCCCCCCCCCCCCCTCCCCGGTGGCTTGTAGTCAATGTGTATTTATATGTATATCAGCGTGGCTGTGCACACGAGCGTCATCATCTTCATGATGTGTGTGTGTGTGTGTGTGTGTGTGTATGTGTGTGTGTGTGTGTGTGTGTGTGTGTGTGTGTGGCTTTTAGTCGGTGTGTATTTATATGTATATTAGCGTGGCTGTGCACACGTGCGTCATCATCTTCATTATCTAATGTGTGTGTGTGTGTGTGTGTGTGTGTGTGTGTGTGTGTGTGTGTGTGTGTGTGTGTGTGTGTGTGTGTGTGTGTGCATGTAGTCGGTGTGTATTTATATGTATATCAGCGTGGCTGTGCACACGTGCGTCATCATCTTCATGATCTGTGTGTGTGTGTGTGTGTATGTGTGTGTGTGTGTGTGTGTGTGTGTGTGTGTGTGTGTGTGTGTGTGTGGCATGTAGTCGGTGTGTATTTATATGTATATCAGCTGTGGCGGTGGCTGGTCACACGTGCGTGCCTGGTGTCTGGCTAGCCTTCTTGGAGAGCTGTGTCTATATGAAAGTAGACAGTAGTGTGTGTGTGTGTGTGTGTGTGTGTGTGTGTGTCTATATGAGAGTAGACAGTAGTGTGTGTGCAGGTCCGGGGAGCGAGCGGGGGGAGTGAGTGAGGAGGAGGACGGAGCCTCGGAGCCAACGGGGTGCGCGTGGAGCGGGAGCGGCCGCGAGGAGAGAGAGGGTGTGTGTGTGTGTGGGGGTGTGTGTGTGTGTGTGAGCGTAGGCAGAGGGAGCCCCCCCCCTCCTGTAGACAGTTTGACTGATGACATGCATTAAACAGTTAATCTGTCTGATTGAATGTTTGCTTCCTCCAAATTGAAACATTAAACAACAAGGCGGGGGAAAAGGCAGAGCGGCTGGGCCCGGGCGCCTTCAGAGAGGGATATGGCTTCATCTACTGCCCAAATCATGCAAAGCATCGGACTGGAATATATAATCCTGTCCTGCGCGCGGGGAAGAGAGAGGGGGGGGACAGGAAGAGGGAGATTGAAAGGGACAAGAGGGCAGAGGAGAAGGAGAGAGAGGGATCATGGAGAAGGAGAGAGAGGGGTAGAGGAGGGAGAGAGAGAGGGATCGTGGAGAAGGAGAGAGAGAGGGATCGTGGAGAAGGAGAGAGAGGGATAGAGGAGAAGGAGAGAGAGGGATCATGGAGAAGGAGAGAGAGGGATCATGGAGAAGGAGAGAGGGATAGAGGTGGTGGGACAGAACGAAGGAGAAAGAGAGGGAAAGAGAAAGTGGGAAGGGAGGGAGGGAGGGAGGGAGAGAGAGAAAGAGGGGAGGGAGGGAGGGAGGGAGGGAGAGAGAGAGAGAGGGAAGGGAGGGAGGGAGGGAGAGAGAGAAAGGAGAGAGAGATGAGAATGGAGAGGCAGATGGTGAAAGAGGAAAAGAGAATTGATGGGGGGGGGGGGGGGGGTACGGGGAACTAGAGGAAGAAAATAGGGAGAAAGAGAGAA
>NC_137917.1:27136846-27149346 GCF_963457725.1 Sprattus sprattus | reverse complement strand
GGTTGTTACAGTCAGTCTCTGTTCAGGGCCTCAGTGTTGCCGTGTGTATGGTGCTATGGTGATGTGTTCAGTGTTGCCGTGCGTATGGTACTCTGTTGATGTGTTCAGTGTTGCCGTGCGTAAGGTACTATGGTGATGTGTTCAGTGTTGCCATGCGTATAGTTAGTGTGCTTGCCCGAAGGGAAGCACAGTATTGTTATCGTCAAGTTTTCTTTATTAGTGTGCTTGCCCGAAGGGAAGCACAGTATTGTTATCGTCAAGTTTTCTTTATTAGTGTGCTTGCCCGAAGGGAAGCACAGTATTGTTATCGTCAAGTTTTCTTTATTTATTTATTTATTTATTCTCCCCGTTTTTCTTGCAGCTAACTCCTCCTCGCCCGTTTGAGCTAGAGACGCCATTCAAACACCAAAATGTCCGGCCCGATCCGGTGCAGGTTGCTATGACTTTTCGTGGCGATACTCTTTGCCACTCCTTTTTTATCCCTCTTTTTCATCCCCTTTTTCTCTCATTGACTAACATGGGGAAGGTTGAGCCATTGTGACGTCACGCACTCTAGCCAACTGACATTAGATCAGTTGACATAGGAGAAGCTCTCTTAAATGCCAGAAGTGGTTAGATAGAGAGTGCAAAATATTAAAACGAATGTAGTGGCAACAGTTTCAGGTACAGTTTATACACCCGCTCTAACAGTGTTAACCAGTATGTGAGTAACGTGGGTTTTATTAAGGCATAGCGTGTGTAATGTGTAGCTATTTCATTCCCTTTGTTAACCTTTCCGGCTGTCTGTATACCAGCAGCAGAGCGGAGCATTTCACTCCCCTGCAATCTCGGAATGAAATAGCTACACAATACACACGCTATGCTTTAATAAAATTCACGTTTTACGAGACACCAACAGAGGCACAACCGACAAGTCTTACCATTGAAGATCTTTGACGTTCGGTCTGAAACTTCATCCAGCCATCCAGGTTAATCCAAGTTGTTATGGAGAACGACAGTTGCATCAATCATATTTCATTAAAACTTCACACTTCTTACATTGGACATATCCACCAGCCTAATTAGAATCTGCATTGTCTACTGAGCAGAAAATTCTCCATACAGTAGATTTCCCTTCGTTTAGTATCATTTTAAACTTTCCAGATGACTGTATTGCCCTCGCTCGTCAAGTGATACGTGTCCAGAAACAAGGCTCCTTTGACTGGATAGCCAGAGCTAGCATAACTGCCATTGAAATCCAATGGTAATGCTACCTAGCTAGGTATGCTAATTGTCGGTATCCTTCGTTAACTCGCTAATCGTTAACCATCATGTCACTGGCTTTAATTTAAGAATGGCATGTTAGTAGTACATTTAGTAGTACATTTAATATCAGTACACTTGATTCATTACTGCTGATGTGTTACTTATATATGTTACTTATTAGCAGCTAGCTACCTAGCTAGCCACTGTGTTCCGATGTGTTTTCAGTTAGCGTTAGCGGCAAGCTAGCTACTGTAAAAGTTGAGTTGAGCTTCAGTTAAGACGCTGCGTACCGTACTTCATCATCACATTCGATTATTTATTACAAACAAATTCGAATTCAGCTGTAGGCATGAGACCTGTATCTTGGAGACTAATTGCATCCACAATGTAAGTACTGCAAGCTAGACTACTATGCAGTTGACACAACACAGGAGGTCCCTGGGCCTGAGAAGGGAAGGGAATGAGTTTAATGTGGCTATAATATGGAATTTTAAATGTGCCTAAAACTAGACTAAATTGTAATGAGTTTTCGAAAACTAGACTGAAACTAAGAAGGATAACTATGACTAAATGTGACTAAAACTAATATGCATTTTTGTCTTAAGACTGAATCTAAAAATAGCTGCCAAAATGAACACTGAGATAGGGGACCCCTTAATCTGCAATTCATGGTTGCTAGCTCTAATCAGATGTACTACCTAGGCTTATAAGAGAAGACTAACTTTGTATGGCAACGAACACCAATAACTAGAACTAATTTGACAGACTATAAACCAATGTGATACACGTGCTCTCTATCTATACAGTAAAAGTGTTGCTTACGTTTGATACTACACCTACAGACTAACTCTAACTGCATTAAGTCTAACATCTAGGCCTATCTTACAATAAACTTTAAGTAAAGCTGGCTATGTAACCGCATTCATTCTAATATTGTTGCAGAGATGTTTCCTTTTACCAAGATAGCAATTTCAACAATTCACTTAGCTCAGTAAGTCAGTATAACGAAACTCTGAGATACCCTCATATGTCTAAACGTCAGTGGAGCCAAAATATAATGGTTGAGCTTGGTTGCTTGCTAAAATATATTGGAAGAAGGCCCCACTACACTGATTGAGTAGATGTAAATACATGTTAATTCATAGGCACTTGTTCTCTCTGTCACAGAGCAAGCACACTCTCGCAGTTCGTTCACGAAACGCATTCTAGTTTATTTATTTATTCTCCCCGTTTTTCTTGCAGCTAACTCCTCCTCGCCCGTTTGAGCTAGAGACGCCATTCAAACACCAAAACGTCCGTCCCGATCCGGGGCAGGTTGCTATGACTTTTCGTGGCGATACTCTTTGCCACTCCTTTTTTATCCCTCTTTTTCATCCCCTTTTTCTCTCATTGACTAACATGGGGAAGGTTGAGCCATTGTGACGTCACGCACTCTAGCCAACTGACATTAGATCAGTTGACATAGGAGAAGCTCTCTTAAATGCCAGAAGTGGTTAAATAGAGAGTGCAAAATATTAAAACGAATGTAGTGGCAACAGTTTCAGGTACAGTTTATACACCCGCTCTAACAGTGTTAACCAGTATGTGAGTAACGTGGGTTTTATTAAGGCATAGCGTGTGTAATGTGTAGCTATTTCATTCCGTTTGTTAACCTTTCCGGCTGTCTGTATACCAGCAGCAGAGCGGAGCATTTCACTCCCCTGCAATCTCGGAATGAAATAGCTACACAATACACACGCTATGCTTTAATAAAATTCACGTTTTACGAGACACCAACAGAGGCACAACCGACAAGTCTTACCATTGAAGATCTTTGACGTTCGGTCTGAAACTTCATCCAGCCATCCAGGTTAATCCAAGTTGTTATGGAGAACGACAGTTGCATCAATCATATTTCATTAAAACTTCACACTTCTTACATTGGACATATCCACCAGCCTAATTAGAATCTGCATTGTCTACTGAGCAGAAAATTCTCCATACAGTAGATTTCCCTTCGTTTAGTATCATTTTAAACTTTCCAGATGACTGTATTGCCCTCGCTCGTCAAGTGATACGTGTCCAGAAACAAGGCTCCTTTGACTGGATAGCCAGAGCTAGCATAACTGCCATTGAAATCCAATGGTAATGCTACCTAGCTAGGTATGCTAATTGTCGGTATCCATCGTTAACTCGTTAATCGTTAACCATCATGTCACTGGCTTTAATTTAAGAATGGCATGTTAGTAGTACATTTAGTAGTACATTTAATATCAGTACACTTGATTCATTACTGCTGATGTGTTACTTATATATGTTACTTATTAGCAGCTAGCTACCTAGCTAGCCACTGTGTTCCGATGTGTTTTCAGTTAGCGTTAGCGGCAAGCTAACTGCTGTAATAGTTGAGTTGAGCTTCAGTTAAGACGCTGCGTACCGTACTTCATCATCACATTCGATTATTTATTACAAACAAATTCGAATTCAGCTGTAGGCATGAGATCTGTATCTTGGAGACGAATTGCATCCACAATGTAAGTACTGCAAGCTAGACTACTATGCAGTTGACACAACACAGGAGGTCCCTGGGCCTGAGAAGGGAAGGGAATGAGTTTAATGTGGCTATAATATGGAATTTTAAATGTGCCTAAAACTAGACTAAATTGTAATGAGTTTTCGAAAACTAGACTGAAACTAAGAAGGATAACTATGACTAAATGTGACCAAAACTAATATGCATTTTTGTCTTAAGACTGAATCTAAAAATAGCTGCCAAAATGAACACTGAGATAGGGGACCCCTTAATCTGCAATTCATGGTTGCTAGCTCTAATCAGATGTACTACCTAGGCTTATAAGAGAAGACTAACTTTGTATGGCAACGAACACCAATAACTAGAACTAATTTGACAGACTATAAACCAATGTGATACACGTGCTCTCTATCTATACAGTAAAAGTGTTGCTTACGTTTGATACTAGACCTACAGTCTAACTCTTAGTGCATTAAGTCTAACAAGCTATATCTTACAATACACTTTAAGTAAAGCTGACTATGTAACCGCATTCATTCCAATATTGTTGCAGAGATGTTTCCTTTTACCAAGATAACAATTTCAATAATTCACTTAGCTCAGTAAGTCAGTATAACGAAACTCTGGAACTATTATGACTATGACCACAGAAAACACAGTACTATACAGATTTTGTTCTCAGATATCAGTCTGTGAGGCCCCTCAACAACATATGCGCACTCGGCCACTGCACTGCAGAGCAAGCACACTCTCGCAGTTCGTTCACGAAACGCATTCTAGTTAGTGTGCTTGCCCGAAGGGAAGCACAGTATTGTTATCGTCAAGTTTTCTTTATTTATTTATTTATTCTCCCCGTTTTTCTTGCAGCTAACTCCTCCTCGCCCGTTTGAGCTAGAGACGCCATTCAAACACCAAAACGTCCGGCCCGATCCGGTGGAGGTTGCTATGACTTTTCGTGGCGATACTCTTTGCCACTCCTTTTTTATCCCTCTTTTTCATCCCCTTTTTCTCTCATTGACTAACATGGGGAAGGTTGAGCCATTGTGACGTCACGCACTCTAGCCAACTGACATTAGATCAGTTGACATAGGAGAAGCTCTCTTAAATGCCAGAAGTGGTTAGATAGAGAGTGCAAAATATTAAAACGAATGTAGTGGCAACAGTTTCAGGTACAGTTTATACACCCGCTCTAACAGTGTTAACCAGTATGTGAGTAACGTGGGTTTTATTAAGGCATAGCGTGTGTAATGTGTAGCTATTTCATTCCGTTTGTTAACCTTTCCGGCTGTCTGTATACCAGCAGCAGAGCGGAGCATTTCACTCCCCTGCAATCTCGGAATGAAATAGCTACACAATACACACGCTATGCTTTAATAAAATTCACGTTTTACGAGACACCAACAGAGGCACAACCGACAAGTCTTACCATTGAAGATCTTTGACGTTCGGTCTGAAACTTCATCCAGCCATCCAGGTTAATCCAAGTTGTTATGGAGAACGACAGTTGCATCAATCATATTTCATTAAAACTTCACACTTCTTACATTGGACATATCCACCAGCCTAATTAGAATCTGCATTGTCTACTGAGCAGAAAATTCTCCATACAGTAGATTTCCCTTCGTTTAGTATCATTTTAAACTTTCCAGATGACTGTATTGCCCTCGCTCGTCAAGTGATACGTGTCCAGAAACAAGGCTCCTTTGACTGGATAGCCAGAGCTAGCATAACTGCCATTGAAATCCAATGGTAATGCTACCTAGCTAGGTATGCTAATTGTCGGTATCCATCGTTAACTCGTTAATCGTTAACCATCATGTCACTGGCTTTAATTTAAGAATGGCATGTTAGTAGTACATTTAGTAGTACATTTAATATCAGTACACTTGATTCATTACTGCTGATGTGTTACTTATATATGTTACTTATTAGCAGCTAGCTACCTAGCTAGCCACTGTGTTCCGATGTGTTTTCAGTTAGCGTTAGCGGCAAGCTAGCTGCTTTAATAGTTGAGTTGAGCTTCAGTTAAGACGCTGCGTACCGTACTTCATCATCACATTCGATTATTTATTACAAACAAATTCGAATTCAGCTGTAGGCATGAGATCTGTATCTTGGAGACTAATTGCATCCACAATGTAAGTACTGCAAGCTAGACTACTATGCAGTTGACACAACACAGGAGGTCCCTGGGCCTGAGAAGGGAAGGGAATGAGTTTAATGTGGCTATAATATGGAATTTTAAATGTGCCTAAAACTAGACTAAATTGTAATGAGTTTTCGAAAACTAGACTGAAACTAAGAAGGATAACTATGACTAAATGTGACTAAAACTAATATGCATTTTTGTCTTAAGACTGAATCTAAAAATAGCTGCCAAAATGAACACTGAGATAGGGGACCCCTTAATCTGCAATTCATGGTTGCTAGCTCTAATCAGATGTACTACCTAGGCTTATAAGAGAAGACTAACTTTGTATGGCAACGAACACCAATAACTAGAACTAATTTGACAGACTATAAACCAATGTGATACACGTGCTCTCTATCTATACAGTAAAAGTGTTGCTTACGTTTGATACTACACCTACAGACTAACTCTAACTGCATTAAGTCTAACATATAGGCCTATCTTACAATAAACTTTAAGTAAAGCTGGCTATGTAACCGCATTCATTCTAATATTGTTGCAGAGATGTTTCCTTTTACCAAGATAGCAATTTCAACAATTCACTTAGCTCAGTAAGTCAGTATAACGAAACTCTGAGATACCCTCATATGTCTAAACGTCAGTGGAGCCAAAATATAATGGTTGAGCTTGGTTGCTTGCTAAAATATATTGGAAGAAGGCCCCACTACACTGATTGAGTAGATGTAAATACATGTTAATTCATAGGCACTTGTTCTCTCTGTCACAGAGCAAGCACACTCTCGCAGTTCGTTCACGAAACGCATTCTAGTTTATTAGTGTGCTTGCCCGAAGGGAAGCACAGTATTGTTATCGTCAAGTTTTCTTTATTTATTTATTTATTCTCCCCGTTTTTCTTGCAGCTAACTCCTCCTCGCCCGTTTGAGCTAGAGACGCCATTCAAACACCAAAACGTCCGGCCCGATCCGGTGCAGGTTGCTATGACTTTTCGTGGCGATACTCTTTGCCACTCCTTTTTTATCCCTCTTTTTCATCCCCTTTTTCTCTCATTGACTAACATGGGGAAGGTTGAGCCATTGTGACGTCACGCACTCTAGCCAACTGACATTAGATCAGTTGACATAGGAGAAGCTCTCTTAAATGCCAGAAGTGGTTAGATAGAGAGTGCAAAATATTAAAACGAATGTAGTGGCAACAGTTTCAGGTACAGTTTATACACCCGCTCTAACAGTGTTAACCAGTATGTGAGTAACGTGGGTTTTATTAAGGCATAGCGTGTGTAATGTGTAGCTATTTCATTCCGTTTGTTAACCTTTCCGGCTGTCTGTATACCAGCAGCAGAGCGGAGCATTTCACTCCCCTGCAATCTCGGAATGAAATAGCTACACAATACACACGCTATGCTTTAATAAAATTCACGTTTTACGAGACACCAACAGAGGCACAACCGACAAGTCTTACCATTGAAGATCTTTGACGTTCGGTCTGAAACTTCATCCAGCCATCCAGGTTAATCCAAGTTGTTATGGAGAACGACAGTTGCATCAATCATATTTCATTAAAACTTCACACTTCTTACATTGGACATATCCACCAGCCTAATTAGAATCTGCATTGTCTACTGAGCAGAAAATTCTCCATACAGTAGATTTCCCTTCGTTTAGTATCATTTTAAACTTTCCAGATGACTGTATTGCCCTCGCTCGTCAAGTGATACGTGTCCAGAAACAAGGCTCCTTTGACTGGATAGCCAGAGCTAGCATAACTGCCATTGAAATCCAATGGTAATGCTACCTAGCTAGGTATGCTAATTGTCGGTATCCATCGTTAACTCGTTAATCGTTAACCATCATGTCACTGGCTTTAATTTAAGAATGGCATGTTAGTAGTACATTTAGTAGTACATTTAATATCAGTACACTTGATTCATTACTGCTGATGTGTTACTTATATATGTTACTTATTAGCAGCTAGCTACCTAGCTAGCCACTGTGTTCCGATGTGTTTTCAGTTAGCATTAGCGGCAAGCTAGCTGCTGTAATAGTCGAGTTGAGCTTCAGTTAAGACGCTGCGTACCGTACTTCATCATCACATTCGATTATTTATTACAAACAAATTCAAATTCAGCTGTAGGCATGAGATCTGTATCTTGGAGACTAATTGCATCCACAATGTAAGTACTGCAAGCTAGACTACTATGCAGTTGACACAACACAGGAGGTCCCTGGGCCTGAGAAGGGAAGGGAATGAGTTTAATGTGGCTATAATATGGAATTTTAAATGTGCCTAAAACTAGACTAAATTGTAATGAGTTTTCGAAAACTAGACTGAAACTAAGAAGGATAACTATGACTAAATGTGACTAAAACTAATATGCATTTTTGTCTTAAGACTGAATCTAAAAATAGCTGCCAAAATGAACACTGAGATAGGGGACCCCTTAATCTGCAATTCATGGTTGCTAGCTCTAATCAGATGTACTACCTAGGCTTATAAGAGAAGACTAACTTTGTATGGCAACGAACACCAATAACTAGAACTAATTTGACAGACTATAAACCAATGTGATACACGTGCTCTCTATCTATACAGTAAAAGTGTTGCTTACGTTTGGTACTACACCTACAGACTAACTCTAACTGTCTAACATATAGGCCTATCTTACAATAAACTTTAAGTAAAGCTGGCTATGTAACCGCATTCATTCTAATATTGTTGCAGAGATGTTTCCTTTTACCAAGATAGCAATTTCAACAATTCACTTAGCTCAGTAAGTCAGTATAACGAAACTCTGAGATACCCTCATATGTCTAAACGTCAGTGGAGCCAAAATATAATGGTTGAGCTTGGTTGCTTGCTAAAATATATTGGAAGAAGGCCCCACTACACTGATTGAGTAGATGTAAATACATGTTAATTCATAGGCACTTGTTCTCTCTGTCACAGAGCAAGCACACTCTCGCAGTTCGTTCACGAAACGCATTCTAGTTTATTTATTTATTCTCCCCGTTTTTCTTGCAGCTAACTCCTCCTCGCCCGTTTGAGCTAGAGACGCCATTCAAACACCAAAATGTCCGGCCCGATCCGGTGCAGGTTGCTATGACTTTTCGTGGCGATACTCTTTGCCACTCCTTTTTTATCCCTCTTTTTCATCCCCTTTTTCTCTCATTGACTAACATGGGGAAGGTTGAGCCATTGTGACGTCACGCACTCTAGCCAACTGACATTAGATCAGTTGACATGGGAGAAGCTCTCTTAAATGCCAGAAGTGGTTAGATAGAGAGTGCAAAATATTAAAACGAATGTAGTGGCAACAGTTTCAGGTACAGTTTATACACCCGCTCTAACAGTGTTAACCAGTATGTGAGTAACGTGGGTTTTATTAAGGCATAGCGTGTGTAATGTGTAGCTATTTCATTCCGTTTGTTAACCTTTCCGGCTGTCTGTATACCAGCAGCAGAGCGGAGCATTTCACTCCCCTTCAATCTCGGAATGAAATAGCTACACAATACACACGCTATGCTTTAATAAAATTCACGTTTTACGAGACACCAACAGAGGCACAACCGACAAGTCTTACCATTGAAGATCTTTGACGTTCGGTCTGAAACTTCATCCAGCCATCCAGGTTAATCCAAGTTGTTATGGAGAACGACAGTTGCATCAATCATATTTCATTAAAACTTCACACTTCTTACATTGGACATATCCACCAGCCTAATTAGAATCTGCATTGTCTACTGAGCAGAAAATTCTCCATACAGTAGATTTCCCTTCGTTTAGTATCATTTTAAACTTTCCAGATGACTGTATTGCCCTCGCTCGTCAAGTGATACGTGTCCAGAAACAAGGCTCCTTTGACTGGATAGCCAGAGCTAGCATAACTGCAATTGAAATCCAATGGTAATGCTACCTAGCTAGGTATGCTAATTGTCGGTATCCATCGTTAACTCGCTAATCGTTAACCATCATGTCACTGGCTTTAATTTAAGAATGGCATGTTAGTAGTACATTTAGTAGTACATTTAATATCAGTACACTTGATTCATTACTGCTGATGTGTTACTTGTATATGTTACTTATTAGCAGCTAGCTACCTAGCTAGCCACTGTGTTCCGATGTGTTTTCAGTTCGCGTTAGCGGCAAGCTAGCTGCTGTAAAAGTTGAGTTGAGCTTCAGTTAAGACGCTGCGTACCGTACTTCATCATCACATTCGATTATTTATTACAAACAAATTCGAATTCAGCTGTAGGCATGAGACCTGTATCTTGGAGACTAATTGCATCCACAATGTAAGTACTGCAAGCTAGACTACTATGCAGTTGACACAACACAGGAGGTCCCTGGGCCTGAGAAGGGAAGGGAATGAGTTTAATGTGGCTATAATATGGAATTTTAAATGTGCCTAAAACTAGACTAAATTGTAATGAGTTTTCGAAAACTAGACTGAAACTAAGAAGGATAACTATGACTAAATGTGACTAAAACTGTTGTAATGTTTAAGATAGTAGTTCTCTGTTGTACCACCAGGCGGGGCTCTACTATAAAGTGACACTGGCATTATGCATTTCCTTTGTTCTGTGAATGCACGAGTAAAAAGACCTGTGGCTACTCTGTATGGCGACACTTCTAAGATTCTACATAAAGCTACATGTTGATACATCGTTCTCCGTTGTCCGTGTCTTTGGTCAGGTTACTACATAATATGGAATTTTAAATGTGCCTAAAACTAGACTAAATTGTAATGAGTTTTCGAAAACTAGACTGAAACTAAGAAGGATAACTATGACTAAATGTGACTAAAACTAATATGCATTTTTGTCTTAAGACTGAATCTAAAAATAGCTGCCAAAATGAACACTGAGATAGGGGACCCCTTAATCTGCAATTCATGGTTGCTAGCTCTAATCAGATGTACTACCTAGGCTTATAAGAGAAGACTAACTTGTTATGCCAACGAACACCAATAACTAGAACTAATTTGACAGACTATAAACCAATGTGATACACGTGCTCTCTATCTATACAGTAAAAGTGTTGCTTACGTTTGATACTAGACCTACAGTCTAACTCTAACTGCATTAAGTCTAACATAAAGGCCTATCTTACAATAAACTTTAAGTAAAGCTGGCTATGTAACCGCATTCTTTCCAATATTGTTGCAGAGATGTTTCCTTTTACCAAGATAGCAATTTCAACAATTAACTTAGCTCAGTAAGTCAGTATAACGAAACTCTGAGATGCCCTCATATGTCTAAACGTCAGTGGAGCCAAAAAATAATGGTTGAGCTTGGTTTCTTTCTAAAATATATTGGAAGAAGGCCCCAATACACTGATTGAGTAGATGTAAATACATGTTAATTCATAGGCACTTGTTCTCTCTGTCACAGAGCAAGCACACTCTCGCAGTTCGTTCACGAAACGCATTCTAGTTCTATACTGATGTGTTCAGTGTTGCCATGCGTATAGTTCTATGGTGATGTGTTCAGTGTTGCCGTGTGTACGGTGCTATGGTGATGTGTTCAGCGTTGTCGTGTGTATGGTACTATGCTGATGTGTTCAGTGTTGCCGTGCGTATGGTGCTATGCTGATGTGTTCAGTGTTGCCGTGCGTATGTTACTATGGTGATGTTTCCTCCGAATTGAAATGACAAAATTCTCCTGGTGCTAATTTGGATTTTCCTCATCATTTTGGCTCAGGATTCAGTCAGTCAACGAGGCGTCCATCTTTGCCTCAAACATAACCACAAGGGGACACCCAGCTGGCAATCGTTTCTATATGGTTCATGGCGATGATGGTTAACATCGTTTCTATATGGTTCATGGCGATGATGGTTAACATCGTTTCTATATGGTTCATCGCGATGATGGTTAACATCGTTTCTATATGGTTCATCGCGATGATGGTTAACATCGTTTCTATATGGTTCATGGCGATGATGGTTAACATCGTTTCTATATGGTTCATCGCGATGATGGTTAACATCGTTCCTATATGGTTCATCGCGATGATGGTTAACATCTTTCTATATGGTTCATCGCGATGATGGTTAACATCGTTTCTATATGGTTCATGGCGCTGAAGTTTTATTTAGGTGAAATGGGACAAGCATGTCAATAAACATGTGTTACACTTCAGCTGCCTTGGCACTCTGTCATCTACCTTCTTTGTAAAGGCTAAACATATTGCCTACATAGTTAGACCTAAGCAGTTGTTTGTGTTGTTGTGACATTGAAAAACCTGATCATTTGGTGACAGATAAATCCTTGCTCAACTGAAAGTGTCATCAAAAGGCTAATTTAACCGGTTAAAGCCATCAACACAAATGAAGTGGCACACTGTCCATAGCATGCTCAGAAAAGGCTGTTACTAGAGCTTTGGGCTGAAAGGATCTACAGCGTATCTTTTACCCGTAGCCACAGGGGCAGCCCCTTATGTGAATAATACTTCTCAACTTCTCCTTTTAAAACAAGCCACCAGAAGACCTGTTTGTGGAGGACAGGAGGACAGTCTTTCGTTGAGAGATTCAGTGCCTGTGTGCAGTGCGCATCTGCTCACAGTGTCCTACCGTCCCTCACTGTACCTCTCATATTT
>NC_137917.1:27132358-27134146 GCF_963457725.1 Sprattus sprattus | reverse complement strand
TGGCTTAGCTAAGTGTGTGTGTGTGTGTGAAGTGATTTGGCTCTGTGTTTATATATAGATATGTGCGCTTAATAGCTCTTAGATGACTATGTGTGTGTTTGTTTGTGCACTACACCATAGTCTCTCTCTGGAGCCACTCTCCAGTTGGACTGGTTGGATTAGTTGTGTTTGTCATTGTTTTTCATCCCTTGTTATTACTGCTTAGTCATACTCTCTCTCTCCCTCCCTTCCACTTTCCTATCTCCAACACCCATCTCCTTCTCTCTTTCTCCCTCCCTCTCCTTCTTGCTCTCCCTCTCCCTCTCTCTCTCTTTCTCTTGGCTGCAGCTCTGCTATCTTCACGCTGACATCCTGAGGAGCTTGAGTGCCAAAGAAGCGAAGAAGCAGTTTGTGGAGTTCTACAATAACTTCCTGGACAAGGGTGCTGTGAGTAGAATGTTGTTGCCCGTAATCCTACCCTGTTGTCACGGTTTCTGCCCCTCACTCTCCCCTCTCCCCATCATTCATGTTTTTGTCTGTGCTCCTCTTCCACACCCTGTCTCTCTTTCTCTCTCTCTCTCTCTCTGTCTCCCTCTCTCTCTCTGTCTCCCTCTCTCTCTCTGTCTCCCTCTCTCTCTCTGTCTCTCTCTGTCTCTCTCTCCCTCTCTCTCTGTCTCTCTCTCCCTCTCTCTCTCTGTCTCTCTCTGTCTCTCTCTCTCTGTCTCTCTCTCTCTCTCTCTCTCTCTCTCTCTCTCTCTCTCTCTGTCTCTCTGTCTCCATGTCTTTCTTCTTTTTCATGCCATGCCATCCCTGGCCCCCTATGTCTTTTTGCACAGGGTGCATTGCTCTCCCTGCGTCTGACCCCCCGCTTCCTGTGGGGGTCGTGGGAACGACCCCCCTGATGGAGAGAGGGATGTGTGTTTTCCCTTCTTGTCTCCTGCTTTTCTTCCTCCTTTCTTTCTCTCTCTCCCTCAGTCCTTCCGTCTCGTCGCTGCGTGCTCCTTATCTCTCTCTCTCGCTGTTGGCTTCTGGCTGGAGGCCTTCATCCTGTGTGGCACCAGAATATGCCTCAATGTTGTCGTGTGTGTGTGTGTGTGTGTGTGTGTGTGTGTGTGTGTGTGTGTGTGTGTGTGTGTGTGTGTGTGTGTGTGTGTGTGTGTCTGTGTGTGTCTGTGTGTGTGTGTGTGTGTGTGTTTCCCTCTCTTCTCTCTTTCCTTCCTGTACCAGCTGTAATCCACTATCTTGAGCTCTGTGCTCTTGCGCCATCTGCTGGCAGAACAGTGGAACCAGAGTGCCTTGACATACTTCCTTCCTACTCATCAACAAACAGCAGCACAACCATTCACACTTTTACCCCAATCATGACAATGGGCTCTGTGATGGGTCACATGTAATCTGACACACATAACAAAGAGGACTTGGGGTCGTTTGACGTGTCTAACTGACGGAGTTGGGGTCGTTTGACGTGTCTCACTGACGGAGTTGGGGTAGTTTGACGTGTCTCACTGACGGAGTTGGGGTAGTTTAACCTGTCTCACTGACTGAGTTGGAGTAGTTTAAACCTGTCTCACTGACTGAGTTGGAGTAGTTTAAACCTGTCTCACTGACTGAGTTGGAGTATTTTAAACCTGTCTCACTGACTGAGTTGGAGTAGTTTAAACCTGTCTCACTGACTGAGTTGGAGTAGTTTAACCTGTCTCACTGACGGAGTTGGGGTCGTTTGACCTGTCTCACTGACGGAGTTGGGGTAGTTTAAACCTGTCTCACTGACTTGAGTTGGAGTAGTTTAAACCTGTCTCACTGACTGAG
>NC_137917.1:27119858-27127358 GCF_963457725.1 Sprattus sprattus | reverse complement strand
GCCATCCAGGCTTAGATGGCACACTATGCCACATATTCACAAACATGCCAGTCAGCCCCTCTCTGAACACACACACACACACACACACACACAATCAGCCCCTTCTTCCCATGCCCCGCTCGTCCACGCTGGCCCATTCAACCCTGTGGCCGCAATGACCTCACGTGCGGCAGCTCCCATTGGCCCGACTCCCAGACTGGCCCGGGGAAGGAAGGGCAGCGATTGGTCGAGGGGTAGGGAATCCCCCCCCCCCCCCCTCCCTAAGCCCTGCCCAGCTTTTATGTTCATAGCAAAACATACGGATCTTATTTCCATGCTCTTGCAGGCTCGTTGCATCAGGCAAAAACACGCTTAAATAGCCGCTTCCGCTGCCGGGCGGCTTTGTTTTGAGTTTGAATCCATCTGGAGGAGACAGAGAGAGACAGAGACAGAGAGAGATAGATAGATAGATAGAGACACAGAGAGAGAGAGACGGAGAGAGAGAGAAAGAGAGACAGACCTCCAGTTCAGTTCTACAGAGCAGCTTCTAAAGGGCGACTGCATAGTGTATTGTATTTCATAGCAAATGAGATTTTAAGGACAGTTTTTTTCTCTTGTTCTTTTTTTGTTTTTGCAGCGCCAGAAAAGTGATTTCTTATTTTCTCTGCAACTTTGTCTGGAGTGCATGGTTTAGATGCAGCACCAGTTTTTGTAGAATTTTTTTTTAGTTTTTAGTTTTATTTTATTTTTTCCTGTTTCTTGGCAAATATCAGAATATGTTCATTAGCTTTAGCTCTGAATACAACAACACAGCCTTCAGTTTGCGCGTCAGTCAGGAAAAGATCAGCCACTTCAAGTTTCACCGACCCAAAACTCAGTGCCACATCAGCCCAGGGATAGATAGGAAGAATGAGACTTAAATGGCTTAAACGGTAAGAGAGCCGGTGAACACAGGCACCATGTCAGCACTCTCTCTTCTACCACCCTTGTTGACCTCTCGTCCATCTCTTCTCTTTTTCAGCCCCACCATCGTGGCAGATGAGGACAAATGGTAAGTAAGTGTGTGTCTGTGTGTCTGTGTCTGTGTCTGTGTGTGTGTGTGTGTGTGTGTGTGTGTGTGTGTGTGGTCTTTTTGCATCCTGTAACAGCGATGTTCTGCAGAAGTGAAAATGATGTACATTTCTCACCACCAGTTTTAAGTGGTCAGGGCGTGGTTCTCTCGTCTGCATTACTCAAACAGAAAGCACCTACTGATGCAGAAGACTTGTGGTTGCTCTTCAAATGTGTGAATGCGTTTGGATTGTGTTGATGAGTTCACTCCCTGGTGCATGCTGGGAAACTGCTCTGTTCTGTGGTATAGATATGTTAAATATATAGGAGTGTTTGCCATGCGATGAAATACTGTTCTATAAAGTCTGTGCATACTGCTATTCTATATATTGCATACTGCTATTCTATATATTGCATACTGCTCCCAAAGAGCGTGTTTCATTGGTGAAACGTGATCCGGTCACATACCTGAGACCCGACGCTGGCTTGGTCCAGCTGCTCTAAGGTTCCTCCAGTAGGGTGATGTCAGAGGGCTGGGGTGATGTCAGAGGGCTAGGGTGATGTCAGAGGGCTAGGGTGATGTCAGAGGGCTGGGGTGATGTCAGAGGGCTAGGGTGATGTCAGAGGGCTAGGGTTATGTCAGAGGGCTGGGGTGATGTCAGAGGGCTAGGGTGATGTCGGAGGACTGAGAGCTGTTCTGAGATTCCTTTTCCTCCATCCACTCTTTCTTCTCCTCTCTCCTCATTTCTCTCCTTTTACTCTCTCCTCTCCTCTCCTCTCCCCTCATTTTCCTCCCCCCACTCTCTCCTCTCTCTCCTCCTCTACCTCCTCCCACTCTCTCTTCTCCTCTCTCCTCATTTTCCTCCCCCCACTCTCTCTTCTCTTCTCTCTCCTCCTTTTCCTCCTCCCACTCTCTCTTCTCCTCTCTCTCCTCCTTTTCCTCCTCCCTCTCTCTCTTCTCTTCTCTCTCCTCCTTTTCCTCCTCCCACTCTCTCTTCTCCTCTCTCTCCTCCTTTTCCTCCTCCCACTCTCCTCCTTCATCCTGGAGTTCCTCCAGCTCTCCCTCCACAAAGCCTCTCCCTCTATTTGCTCCTCCTCATCCTCCTCCTCCTCATCCTCCTCCTCCTCCTCCATAAGAATGCTCCGTCCTTCACTCTCTACCCACTGCTTCACTCTATTTCCTCCTCTAGGGTTGTGTAGCTTCTCTCTCTCTCTCTCTCTCTCTCTCTCTCTCTCTCTCTCCATTTTCCCACGCTTAGATAGAGAGCAGGGGGTGTGGTGTGCTGTGGGTGGAGCTTGGGTCTTGTTCCGGTGCTAGGGACATTCATCTGGGATGTCCCCCCTCCCTCTGTCTCTTTGGCCTCCACCCAGCGTGAGTGTGTGTGAAGGGATGAGAGGAAGAGAGGGAGTGAGAGTGTGTGTGTGTGAGTGGGGGAGAGAGGAAGAGAGAGTGTGAGTGGGGGACAGAGAGAAGAGAGGGAGTGAGAGTGTGAGCATGTGAGTAGGGGGAGAGAGGAAGAGAGAGTGTGAGAGTGTGAGAGTGTGAGTGGGGGAGAGAGGAAGAGAGAGTGTGAGTGGGGGAGAGAGGAAGAGAGAGTGTGAGTGGGGGAGAGAGGAAGAGAGGGAGTGAGAGTGTGAGAGTGTGAGTGGGGGAGAGAGGAAGAGAGAGTGTGAGTGGGGGAGAGAGGAAGAGAGAGTGTGAGTAGGGGGAGAGAGAGAAGAGAGGGAGTGAGAGTGTGTGTGTGTGAGTGGGGGAGAGAGGAAGAGAGAGTGTGAGTGGGGGAGCGAGAGAAGAGAGGGAGTGAGAGTGTGAGCGTGTGAGTAGGGGGAGAGAGGAAGAGAGAGTGTGAGTGGGGGAGAGAGGAAGAGAGGGAGTGAGAGTGTGAGCGTGTGAGTGGGGGAGAGAGGAAGAGAGAGTGTGAGCGTGTGAGTGGGGGAGAGAGGAAGAGAGAGTGTGAGTGGGGGGACAGAGAGAAGAGAGGAAGAGAGAGAGTGAGTGGGGGAGCGAGAGAAGAAAAGCAGATCTAGTCCGGTAGTGGCATCATCACCCTCTTTGCCAGCTTTGACACAACACAACGCAACACAGGAGGAAAAGAGAACGCAAACACTCCTGTTACATACAAGGCCTTTAATTCTTGCCAAAAACCTATACATTACACCTTTAAACAATAACGGGTAGCAGAGCATGGGGTTCAGAGGCAGGATTGAGAGCCCATGTTTTAGTTCCTAAAGGTGTGTTCTGGGAACGGTGGCTTTGGGGTGTGTGTTCATCCCTGACTTAAGGTTTCTTCATGCCTAACAGGAAGTTTTTTTCTTGCCCCTGTTGCCATTGTGCTTGCACTAAGGGGGTTCAGGCTCTGGGCTCTGTAAAGCGCCTAGAGGCAAGTGTATTGTTATGGCGCTATATGAATAAAATTGAATTGAATTGAATTGAATTCACTCTTCCTCCTCCTCCTCCTCCTCCTTCAGCTCAGCCATCTTTGGAGCCGTGGTGTACTACATGAAGCAGCTGGGGGTGAAGACCAGGGCCACAGACAGCAAGAAGTCTCGCGGATTCTTCCGGAAGAAGGTGAGGCCTCTCTCAGTACGGCTCTGTACTGCACTGCTCAGCACCCGTCTGTGAAGAAAGAATGCATAAAAGGCTTGTGGTTTTGTCTGTGGTCCTCCACACAGAGCATAGTGATGGAGATGAAGAACTCTGTACTTGTATAGCGTGTACGTCATGTTTAGTTCTGTTGTACTGTGTTATGTTCTGTTATGGTAGGTTCTTTGGGCTGTGCCTTGTCTAAAGAATTTCAGTGCCCTGTCTGACCCTGTGTCATATTGTGCATCTGACAAAAAAAAAGAACTTGTAACATTGGTTCTGTGTCTTAGTGCTCATGTTCAAGTCTTAAAGGTTTCCATTGGGCACCAGTAGACTCCTTTTAAATGGAGTACAGCTGTAAAAGTACACACAGTGTGTACGCTCAGCATATCTGGAAATGAACTGGTGGTTTGAATGACTCATAGCTGTCCACTAAAGACATTATGGCAAAACGAGTGGCTCAGATATCCTCCGTCACCCGTCTTGTCAACACGTGAGGGGAAATCCAAACTAATGTCTGATTGCTCAGCGAAACCCAGTGATGTGACGCATATGTTGCCATGGCGACTCGTTTCAGATGAAGGACAAGAAGGAGGATCCCAAGCTGCCCAAGCCCAGGAGCGGCGGATTACCCAGCATCCTCCGGGAGGCCGGGAGCTGGATGAGCGGGAGCAGTACGTATAGCACCCACCACCCCACCACGCAGAACCACACCACACCCCACCACACCCCACCACACCCCACACAGAACCACTCCCCGCCCCACACAGAACCACTCCCTACCACACGCAGAACCACACCACACCCACCCCACCACGCAGAAACCCACCCCACCCCACCGCAGAGCGCCACACAGAACGTATAGCACCCACCCCACCCCACAGAACGGCTCCACACCACGCAGAACCCCCCCCCCCCCCATCCCTACCCACCCTACCCCAGCCCACCGTGGTGACTGTTTCACCGCCCAGCCTCAACCGTCTTTAGTGGGAGCGCCCTCATTATTCCCACATACATGAGGTATTAATCATGGAATTCTGCCTAGTTATTACCATGTGAGGTATTAATCATGGAATTCTGTGGTTGACTGGATTAAAACACAAACAAGTCAAAAGTGATACAGTAAGAAGCAGAGGCTTATGTTTAATACCAATCTAAAACTACTACAGTCTGTTTCAGAGACCCGTTTAAATGGTCCTTCTTCTTAAAATGTCACTCAGATTTGTTTAATTACATTCTTATTTACATGAAAGGAGCAGACTAGATATGCTAGTAGGTTAGTTCCTCTTGAGTAGTACATACTGTAGGTATTAAGTAAGGTGCGTTAGATATGCTAGGAGGTTAGTTCCTCTTGAGGAGTACATACTCTAGGTATTTAGTAAGGTGCTTTAGATATGCTAGTAGGTTAGTTCCTCTTGAGTAGTATGTACTGTAGGTATTAAGTAAGCGCTCTAGATATGTCAGTACGTTAGTTCCTCTTGAGTAGTATGCACTGTAGGTATTTAGTAAGGTGCTTTAGATATGCTAGGAGGTTAGTTCCTCTTGACGAATACATACTGTAGGTATTTAGTAAGCATAAAGCTGTACTGCAATGTTTTTGTAAAGTGTTGCTGTATTTCTGGGTTTGCTGAACGATTGTGAGGAAAACACGTTTGTCTCGTCATGTTTTCTGCTTTCAGGTGAAATCAAAACAACTAAATTGGACAACGAAGGTACCATAACCTGACAAAAATATTGTCTACTTCTCTTTTTAGTACCCTCCGTAACCGTAGACTGGTTACTCCCTTTTTTACTAATCAAATCAGTTGCATGCGTGCATGATGTCTCAGAGCAATCTGTGGGGGTTGGGTTAGTGATGTAGGAAGACTGGATCTTTCTGGATCTTTCTGGAGCTGTGGAGTGTGTGTGTGGCATGTTTCTCACGCAGAGGAGACGAGGAGGGGACGCTGACAGTACGACTGTGCCCCGTGGAGCGATTATGAGAGTCGCAGGCAAACACACACAGCAGACAAATTAGAAAGAAAAGTGAAAAAGAAAACACTTTGAGTTGGACTCCACTCTCCTCATGTAGACGCACGCAAAAAGGGGGATTAATAAAAGATGGCGCCACCTGCTGGATCCACGGCACTCTTCTGTCTGTCAGTGTCTGTCCGTCTGTCCTGAAGGATCTTGGGATTGAGGCTCCTATCCTTAGCCACTGCCCTTAGGAAGACTAACTCTCGTTCCGACTCCAGATCACTCCTCGTTCCATCCTTCCTTCTCTCCGTTCCCTCTTTCTCTGGTCATCCCCTACTCCCCCCCCCCCATTCCAATCTCAAGTGAATGAGCTTTCTATCATTCTTACAAATTCAGTGTCTCTTCTTGGAATGATTGTAGCTCACCTTCACTAATGACCTTAGTAGTTGAAGAGGGTGGTACTATGCCCCATAGATGGGAGGATGAAACCATGTTGCCTTTCTTTCTCCTCACGTTGTGCTCACCTTTTGGCCTGCCTTTCTTGCTATTTCTCTCCTCATCTCTATCTCTCTCTCTCTTCATCTCTCTCTCTCTCTTTTCATCTCTCTGTCTGTCTCTCTTTTTTTTTCCTCTGTCTCACTCTCTCTCTGTCTTTCTCTCTCTCTCTCTCTTCATCTCTCTCTCGCTCTCCATCTGTCTCTCTTCATCTCTCCATCTCTCTCTCTTTTCATCTCTCTCTCTCTTCATCTCTCCCTCTCTCTCTTCATCTCTCTCTCTCTTCATCTCTCTCTCTCTTCATCTCTCTCCATCTCTCTCTCCATCTCTCTCTCCATCTCTCTCTCCATCTCTCTCTCCATCTCTCTCTCCATCTCTCTCCATCTCTCTCTCCATCTCTCTCTTCATCTGTCTCTCTCTCTCTCTTCATCTCTCTCTCTCCATCTCTCTCTCTCTCTCCATCTCTCTCTCCATCTCTCTCTCCATCTCTCTCCATCTCTCTCTCCATCTCTCTCTTCATCTGTCTCTCTCTCTCTCTTCATCTCTCTCTCTCCATCTCTCTCTCTCTCTCCATCTCTCTCTCTCTCTCTTCATCTCTCTCTCTCCATCTCTCTCTCTTCATCTCTCTCTCTCTCTCTTCATCTCTCTCTCTCTCTATCTCAGGTGATAAAGATAAGAGTTCCCACGAGCGTAAAGGGTCCAGTGGTAACACCCCCTCCCGTGGCGTGACCCCAGACGTGAGCTCCGTCCCGTCCGCCAGCAAGAGCAAGACGGGCTCCACCGGCTCCAGCAGCCAGGCGGGGTCAGAGGTCAGCGAGGGCCCGGCCACCGTCAACATCAGCATCACCTCCAGCCCTGACAGCGACATAGGTGAGTAGCAGGGAGAGAATGGGATTGTGGGAGATGGAGTTTTCTGAATAATTTGTGAGGCTTTTCAGGCTAAAGAGCATGAGTGGGTGTGTGGTCCGTTTAGATAGTTCTATTTTTTTCTTGGCACAATTAACTTTGGGTTTGGTTGGTTCATTTGGTCCAGTGGCTTCTGGGAAATGTAGTTTCCTTGTTGTTCATTGTGTCTGGTGAACTGTTGTCTCTCTCTCAGGTCCGCCCAGCAGTCGCTCCGACTCCCAGTCTGTGTCTGAGGGGGGCGAGGTGTCTCCTGCCACCCAGCCAGGAGCCTTCCCCTGGGAGGGAGCTGGCCCCAGCCCCAGCGAGACCGCCGTGGAGGACAACCAGGACAAAGACAGGTGAGACACAGAGACAGACAGAACTCTCCAGAGGCAGGGAAATGGACAGGGTGAGAAGACTGATCACAGACTAGTCTGGACCGCTTTACCTGCAAGCCTTGACTTAGTATAGCATAGTATCATATAGCCAACACAGTATTAGTAGACAAATCATTATTATTTTTATTAGAAGTTTTTATTTTTTTTCTGTTT
>NC_137917.1:27109858-27114858 GCF_963457725.1 Sprattus sprattus | reverse complement strand
TCAGTACTGACAGCATGTCACCCATTTTGTATGATTCTGCACACATCTCACTTAAACCCAGGAATACGTTTTGGCATCCCAGACTTTAACTTGACCGTTGAAGGGACTGAGTTGGCCGAGTGTGCGTTTCCACGGTTACCCTGATGCAGTTTTCCTCAGTCTCCTCCTCTTCTTGTGCTCTCAGTACCGATGGCGGCCTGGTCCTGCCCGACACGCCTCCTATTGGCCCCGCCTCCGGCCCCTCCCCCCAGCCAGAGGAGGTGGAGCCACGCCTGCAGGAGCTGGAGCAAGACCCGCCCAACTGGAGGGACCAGGCCTCTCCCGAAGCGCTCGGAGACCTCAGCAAGAAGGAGACCAAGAGGCAGGAGGTCATCAACGGTGAGAGACAGACAGACAGACAGACAGACAGACAGACAGACAGACAGACAGACAGACAGACAGACAGACAGACAGACAGACAGACAGACAGACAGACAGACAGACAGACAGACAGACAGACAGACAGACAGACAGACAGACAGACAGACAGACAGATCAGAGCGAGAAAGTCACATACTTATACCATCAGAGAGGTGATGTCACATACTAAGAGGTGTAGTCACATACTTATGACATCAGAGAGGTGATGTCACATACTAAGAGGTGTAGTCACATACTTATACTATCAGAGAGGTGATGTCACATACTAAGAGGTGTAGTCACATACTTAGAGGTGTAGTCACATACTTATGACATCAGAGAGGAGAGGTGTAGAGGTGTAGTCACATACTTATGACATCAGATTGTAGAGGTGTAGTCACATACTTATGACATCAGAGAGGAGTGGTGTAGAGGTGTAGTCACATACTTATGACATCAGAGAGGAGAGGTGTAGAGGTGTAGTCACATACTTATGCCATCAGAGAGGAGAGGTGTAGAAGTGTAGTCACATACTTATGACATCAGAGAGGAGAGGTGTAGAGGTGTAGTCACATACTTATGACATCAGAGAGGAGTGGTGTAGAGGTGTAGTCACATACTTAGAGGTGTAGTCACATACTTAGAGGTGTAGTCACATACTGATGACATCAGAGAGGTGATGTCACATACTAAGAGGTGTAGTCACATACTTATGACATCAGAGAGGTGGTCAGAAATGAACAGGCAACTTACCTTTCCTCTTCTTCTCTGCCTCCCTCTACACTTCACTCTCTCTCGGTCTCTCTCACTCTATCTCTTAACTCTCTCCATCTCTCTCTCCATCTCTCTCTCTCTCTCCTCTCTCTCTCTCTCTCTCTCTGTCTCACCACTCTCACTCTCTCTCTCTTAACTCTCTCTCTCCACTCTCTCTCTCTGTCTCTCCACTCTCTCTCTCTGTCTCTCCACTCTCTCTCTCTGTCTGTCCACTCTCTCTTTTCATTCTCTCACTCTCTCTCTCCACTCTCTCTGTCTCTCCTCTCTCTCACTCCACTCTCTCCACTCTCTCTCTCCACTCTCACTCGGTCTCTCTCTCCTCTCTCTCACTCCATCTCTCTCTCTCTCTCTCTCTCTCTCTCTCTCTCTCTCTCTCCATCTCAGAGTTGTTTGCTACTGAGCACGCTCACGTGCGCATGCTGAGTGTGCTTCAGACGGTGTTTGCTCGTCCCATGGAGAAGGTGGGGCTCATGACTCCAGAGGAGGTGGCCGCCATCTTCCCCAGCCTGGACGAAATCATCGAGTTGCACTGTGAGTCTTCTGTCCGTCCGTCCGTCCGTGTGTGTGTGTGTGTGTGTGTGTGTGTGTGTGTGTGTGTGAGTGTGTGTGTGTGTGCGTGCCATCGAGTTGCACTGTGAGTGTTCTGTCCGTCCGTCAGTCCGTCCGTGTGTGCGTGTGTGTGTGTGCCATCTTCCCCAGCCTGGACGAAATCATCGAGTTGCACTGTGAGTGTTCTGTCCGTCCGTCCATGTGTGCTTGTGTGTGTGTGTGTGTGCCATCGAGTTGCACTGTGAGTGTTCTGTCCGTCCGTCCATGTGTGCGTGTGTGTGTGTGTGTGCCATCGAGTTGCACTGTGAGTGTTCTGTCCGTCCGTCCATGTGTGCGTGTGTGTGTGTGTGCCATCTTCCCCAGCCTGGACGACTTCATCGAGTTGCACTGTGGGTGTTGCGTCCGACAGCACGGCCAACAGTCACGCGCAGTGACTTAAGAGGCTGGTCCTCCGTAAGGTGTATCCAGATCGGCCCGTTTAACCCAGAATACTTTGTGTTGGCAGGTGCTTTCTACGAGAATCTGAAGAAACTGCGTCAGGACGACGGCTACATCGTCAAAAGCATCGCCTCCACACTGCTCAACAGAGTGAGTGGAGCTCTTCTCTTCTTTTCTGTTCTGTCTCTCGTCCTTTCTCTCGTCCTTTCTCTCTTTCTTCTTCTCATCTCTCTCCTCCTTTCTCTCTCTTCTTCTCATCCTCGTCTATCCTCCTTTGTCTCTTTCTTTTTTATTCTTTATCCCTCCTTAACCTCTCTTATCCAGTGTATTGAACGGCAGGCTCATACACGCACATATGTACACAGGTTATCATATCAAATCATATTCTCTCTCTCTCTCAACCTCTCTCTTTCTCCTCTCTCTCTCCCTCAATCTCTCCCCCCCCCCCCTCCTCTCTTCCACATTTTAATTTCAAATTTAGTTTGATTGGCATGACAAATTTTACATGATAAGTGTTGTGGTTCTAATTCCAGTGTTGTGGTTCTAATTCCAGTGTTGTTGTTCTAATTCCAGTGTTGTGGTTGTAATTCCAGTGTTGTGGTTGTAATTCCAGTGTTGTGGTTCTAATTCCAGTGTTGTGGTTCTAATTCCAGTGTTGTGGTTGTAATTCCAGTGTTGTGGTTGTAATTCCAGTGTTGTGGTTCTAATTCCAGTGTTGTGGTTGTAATTCCAGTGTTGTGGTTGTAATTCCAGTGTTGTGGTTCTAAGTCCAGTGTTGTGGTTGTAATTCCAGTGTTGTGGTTCTAATTCCAGTGTTGTGGTTCTAATTCCAGTGTTGTGGTTGTAATTCCAGTGTTGTGGTTCTTTTCCCTCTCAGTTCAGCGGGTCGGAGGGCGAGTGGTTCCAGAAGCTCACGGCCCGGTTCTGCAGTCACCAGTCCTGGGCCCTGGAGCAGATCAAGAGCAGGCAGAAGAAAGACATTCGCTTCAACACCTTCATCCAGGTAACACACACACACACACACTTCATCACACACACAGACACACACATACTTCATCAAACACACATACACTTCAACACACACACACACACACAAACTTCATCACAAACACCACACACACACACTTAATCACACACAAACACTTCATCACACACGCGCTGGGTGATGGAGCAGCTTGATCAAGAGCAGACAGAATATTGTTGTAATGCATAGTGTACAGATTTGGTGATGTGATGTTCATGCTCGTGTGTGTGTGTGTGTGTGTGTGTGTGTGTGTGTGTCTGTGTGTGTGTGTGTGTGTGTGTGTGTGTGTGTGTCTGTGTCTGTGTCTGTGTCTGTGTGTGTGTGTGTGTGTCTGTGTGTCTGTGTGTGTCTGTCTGTGTCTGTGTCTGTGTCTGTGTCTGTGTGTGTCTGTGTCTGTGTCTGTGTCTGTGTCTGTGTCTGTGTCTGTGTCTGTGTCTGTGTGTCTGTGTCTGTGTCTGTGTCTGTGTCTGTGTCTGTGTCTGTGTCTGTGTCTGTGTCTGTGTCTGTGTCTGTGTGTGTGTGTGTGTGTGTGTGTGTGTGTGTGTGTGTGTGTGTGTGTGTCTGTGTCTGTGTCTGTGTCTGTGTCTGTGTGTGTGTGTGTGTGTGTGTGTGTCTCTGTGTGTGTGTGTGTGTGTGTGTGTGTGTGTGTGTGTGTGCGTGTGTGTCAGGAGGCGGAGAGCCGTCCCCAGTGCCGGCGTCTGCAGCTGAAGGACATCATCCCCATCGAGATGCAGCGTCTGACCAAGTACCCGCTGCTGCTGGAGAACGTGGCCAAGAGCACGGAGCAGGAGGACGAGCGCCAGGGCATGACCAAGGTGGCCGAGTGCTGCCGCAAGATCCTCAACCACGTCAACGAGGAGGTCAAGAGCATGGAGAACCTGCTGGTGAGCACACACTCACACACATACACACACACACACACACACACACACGCGCACGCACACACACATACACGCACACACACATACACGCGCACTCTCTCACACGCACACATCTCACAGACACTCTCTCACAGACACACACACACACACACACACACACACACACACTCACAGATCCTCTGGAGAGGTCTGAAATCTGAACGTCCATCTGAAAGGATCTGAGGCCCCCTCCAGGCAGCCCTTTCAGTATAGATAGACAGAGATGATCAATATATGCCCTTTACGTATAGATAGACAGAGATGGTCAATATATGCCCTTTACGTATAGATAGACAGAGATGATCAATATATGCCCTTTACGTATAGATAGACAGAGATGATCAATATATGCCCTTTACGTATAGATAGACAGAGATGGTCAATATATGCCCTTTACGTATAGATAGACAGAGATGATCAATATATGCCCTTTACGTATAGATAGACAGAGATGATCAATGTATGCCCTTTACATATAGATAGAGATGATCAATATATGCCCTTTACGTATAGATAGGCAGAGATGATCAATAAATGCCCTTTCAGTATAAATAGACAGAGATGGTCAATATATGCCCTTTACGTATAGATAGACAGAGATGATCAATATATGCCCTTTACTTATAGATAGACAGAGATGATCAATATATGCCCTTTACGTATAGATAGGCAGAGATGATCAATATATGCCCTTTCAGTATAGAAAGACAAAGATGTTCAATATATGCCCTTTACGTATAGATAGACAGAGATGATCAATATATGCCCTTTACGTATAGATAGACAGAGATGATCAATATATGCCCTTTACGTATAGATAGACAGAGATGATCAATATATGCCCTTTCAGTATAGATAGACAGAGATGATCAATATATGCCCTTTCAGTATAGATA
>NC_137917.1:27094858-27102358 GCF_963457725.1 Sprattus sprattus | reverse complement strand
AGAGGGAGCTCTGAGCTCTGAGCTCTGGCAGGAGCCTTCACTGAGTCGGTGTTGGAGAGACTGGCCCATGGGTCAGAAAGTAGAGAAGAAACCAACCAACTAACATCTCATCATGTGTGAAGTGAGCGTCCGAGCGGAGTTAGAGCACTGAATTTAATGTCTGATCATTAACTGTGTGTGTGTGTGTGTGTGTGTGTGTGTGTGTGTGTGTGTGTGTGTGTGTGTGTGTCTGTGTGTGTGTGTGTGTGTGTGTGTGTGTGTGTGTGCTCTTTGCAGAGCATTGAAGAAGCACATCACAAGTTGCAAGACCTGCTTGCAAAGTTCTCCCTCCAGAGAGGGAACTACCAGTGAGACACCAGGTGAGCGAGCGAGCCCTCCTGCCCGTTACCATGACAACCTTCACTTCTCACCTCTGCCTCCTCTTCTCTACACACACACACACACACCACTGTGAGCAGCATCTGATCAATGATCCGGTGTCCCTAATCATCTTCTCCCTCGTGTCCCCCTTTCTTCTCCATGTCTCCTCCAGGGGCCACCAGGATCATCTGCTGGATTTGGAGTGCAAGAGGGGGGGAGAGATTGAGTCATGCTGCCTGGAGCTCTGGAGCTCGCTGCTCCCTCCTGCTCTCTGCTCTCGCTCTCTCGGCACTCGCTTGATCTTTTCTTTTTTCCTCACACACCTCCGTGAGGAATTTTTCAAGGATCATCAGTGCTGAAGTACTGTACAGCAGCGCCAGCGATGTAGGAGTGAGGTGTGTGTGTGTGTGTGTGTGTGTGTGTGTGTGTGTGTGTGTGTGTGTGTGTGTGTGTGTGTGTGTGTGTGAAAGGAACAGAGTTGTGTGTGAACAGGTGCCAAAGAGTGTTTTTGAAAAGCTAATCATGAAAGGAGCTGCCTTCAGGGATCCCAGCCCCCCTCCCCCTCCCCTCCCCCAGCTACACACACACGAGCACGCTTGACTAACTGTTATACCCCCTCCCAAAACGACGCAGAACGCATCACTGGCGCAGCCAAGTCACTGCCTGATTGGCATAGCCATCCAAACGTAGCATGCACAGAGAGACTGAAGAGGTGGGGACAGGCCACACACACACTCACACACACTCGGCTCTCTGCACTCACACACACGTCGAGAGAGAAAAACCCCAGTGAGGCTCTCTTCAGATTCTCACACACACACGCTATTTATTTGAATTCATTTTCCTCACCTCTAAAATGTGTGTGTCCTCCATTTTTTTATATATATATGAGCTTGTGTGTGAGAAATGTGTGTTCTCTGTTTATAGAAAGCATACTTATACATTAGGTAGGTATAGTTTTAGCTTATCCCATCTAAAGAATTTTCATTATAACTCTCATTTTGTACCCAAGTCATTATTGCAACCACGGGCCAAAATCTAGGCAAATTAGTGCACCTTTGCGTTTTGTATGGGTTTGAGTTGAACTGATGGACTGTATTTATTCCTGAAGAGATGTCGAGTTTGTGGCTTTTTGATGTTACTTTGTGACTGACTCAGGAACAGTTGGACATAACCGCTCACTAAGGGATTCAGGGGTTTAGTCTAAAGCTTCTGTTCTCGAACCGCTAGACATCGGAATGAAATTGGGAAGTGGATGGTGGATAGGAGATAAGAGTTAGATGAGTTAGATGAGTGAGTTAGATGAGTTAGATGAGTTAGATGAGTCAGATGAGTGAGTTAGATGAGTTAGATGAGTTAGATGAGTTAGATGAGTCAGATGAGTGAGTTAGATGAGTTAGATGAGTTAGATGAGTTAGATGAGTCAGATGAGTGAGTTAGATGAGTTAGATGAGTCAGATGAGTCAGATGAGTCAGATGAGTCTGATGAGTCAGATGAGTCAGATGAGTCAGATGAGTCAGATGAGTCAGATGAGTCAGATGAATCAGATGAGTTAGATGAGTTAGATGAGTCAGATGAGTCAGATGAGTCAGATGAGTCAGATGAGTCAGATGAGTTAGATGAGTCAGATGAGTGAGTTAGATGAGTTAGATGAGTCAGATGAGTTAGATGAGTCAGATGAGTCAGATGAGTCAGATGAGTCAGATGAGTCAGATGAGTCAGATGAATCAGATGAGTTAGATGAGTCAGATGAGTTAGATGAGTCAGATGAGTCAGATGAGTCAGATGAGTCTGATGAGTCAGATGAGTTAGATGAGTCAGATGAGTCAGATGATTGAGATGAGTTAGATGATTGAGATGAGTCAGATGAGAGTCAGATGAGTCAGATGAGAGTCAGATGAGTTGTGGAACAACAGCAGAAGGAACGGGACCAGGCAGACGAGTCATCAACAGAGATGGAGAGATTGAGAGAGGACAAAAAGAAATCAAATGTGTGTGTGTGCTACATGAGATACTGATGATATGAGAGATGGGGCACACGAAGTGTATATTGTAGTCACACACTCACCACACACACACACACACACACACACACACACAAACAAACACACTTGTGGTGCATGTCATGTTGTCCCTAGGCAGTCATATAGGTCACGCCAGCTGAGTATCCCAATGCTGAAGAGTGCACACCTTGAACCTGTTGAAGTGTTTGGTTGTGAGTGAGCGAGTGAGCGAGCAGGTTGGGTGAATGTGTGTGACTTCACCAGCCTTTTTTTAGATGCTTAGGGGGGGGGTTGTCTTATGGGGAGGGGGGGAGCGGTGCTTCTTAGTTTGGTATGCTGTCAGAGAGCTGGACTGTTACTCTGAACCAGGTAGTATTTTATTAATAGTGATATTTTGTGTTAGTTCACCTTTTTTGTTGTTCATATGTTTCTTCCTGGAATTGATTGTAATTATAATTTTTTTTGTTTTTGTTTGGTCTCTTTTTAAAGAGGTGTACTGTCAGATTTCAGACTCATAATCAGGACCAAAGAGGTAGACCTGTCTTTAGCTATAGGCCTGTCTGAATGTGTCACACAGACACACACACACACACACACACACACACACACACACACACACACACACACACACACACACACACACACATGTCAGGGATGCACAAAACTGATGGTGACTCACACATCCGCTGGAAACCCCCCATGCCTCAGAGAGCCCCCCCCCCCCCCCCCCCCCCCCCCCCCTCGCTGACTACGCGGACAGTGCTCATAGTACTCATGAATTGCCCCCCCTCTCTCACCCTCAATCTAAATCAGCAGCTGTGTTTATTGTACAGTAATCTGACACAAAGTGGTGGTTATTGTGCTGTAATCTGGCACAAAGTGGTGGTTATTGTACAGTAATCTGACACAAAGTGGTGGTTATTGGGCTGTTATCTGACTGGTCTTCACAGATTGGTCACGCAGGTGGAGCAGGTGGAGGTGATCCTGAGGCCTGTGCTAGCTTTATTTTGTTTGTTTGTTTGTTTGTTTGTTTGTTTGTTTTGATAATTCTGTAAACTATGGAGATTCTCTGTGGAGATCCACTGAAGTGGCCAAACTATATAACTGTATGCCCCGCCTACTTTGAGCTTCACTGGCTGCAGCGGGGATCCAGTCATGTGAAGACGACAGTGCTGTAGTCGGAGATATGAGCTGCCTGAGACACACCGATAACGTTTGACTGCTGCCACGGTAACTGCTCACGCTGCCTTCTGCCAAAATACATGCAAGGATGCGTCAGTGGTTGCACAGTAGACCTAGTATCCACGCCAAAATGTAGAAAATGTTCTTCCTCTATGGATCCTGTCTTATCCCCTCTCTCCCCCCACCCCTCTCTCCCTCTCTCATCCTTCTCTCTCCCCCTGTCTCTCCTCTGCGCAATCATTGAGCCTCTGAAGAGGCAGTGGCAAACAGGTCTGTCTGTCTGTCTGTCTGTCTTTCTCATTTTGGTTCTAGCTGGGACACCTGTCTTGCCTGTTCTTCCATGGCTCTCTACCAGTCCCCCCTTGTCTTCCATCTCGTACCCCCCCCCAAGTATCGTCACACTTTTAAAACTGTTCAATATTTTTACTCTAGACAGATTGAGAGGATGTGTGTTTCCCTTTGTATTCTAGTGAGCCTCATCCTGGAATGTTTCCTAATTATGTACTATGCATTGCCCAAGCATGAGCGAGCAGGAGCGAGAGAGAGGGAGGAAGTAGACGTTAGGATACCCCTTGTTTACAAAGAGTTGATTCATTCTCAATGTTGGATTCAGTGACCACCTTGAATATTAGTCTGTCGGTGAAACAAATGGCCTGGCCTGGCTATTGGAGATGACCTGGGTTTAGTTGCCAACGTTTAGTGCCAGTTTGAACTTTTATTTTGTTTTCTTTCTATCTGTCTGTAAAAGCGAAAATCCATTTTGAATGCTTTGCCGCACATCATTCAGAATAAGCCAGGGCTGAAAACCCCTCACCTCCCCTTCTTTCTTCTTTCTTGACCTCTCTCTTGCGTGCACCTATTCGCTTCCCAAACTTAGCAAAAAAAGAAGAAAACCAGCAACAACAACAAACAAAAAAAAAAAAATGCGTAACTGCGTAGCTGTATATATATAAATGTATTTATAGAGAAAGGTGCCTTTTTTTATGACAATCAAGCTTTTGTATTCCCTTTCTCCTAAAGGCTCTTTCCTCAGTATAGCTGGTAGGGGGCCCACACAATGCTTCAGATGTAAAGATATATGACCAACGAGCATTAGCCTAGCGCTAGATAGTTAGCCATTAGCATCCGACCCTTCTGATGCCTGTGGCTCCACACTCTTTCCTGTCCAGGGGTGGGGTGTTGGCACACGGTCTACAGTCTCCTGTGTTTAAGACAAGGGTTTGGGTAGTGTTCCGGGGGCACCCATACACCACCTATCTATATATATATATATCTATATACAAAATGAATATGCAAGAACTATACTGTGTATTTGGGCTTTGATTTTATTCTATGAGAGGGTTTTTAAATGATGTATACTTCAGAAAAAAAATGAGGTACTTTGTTGTTGTTTTTTTTTTTTTTAATTATTGTTATTGGTTTCTTTTTTCTAATAAATGGAAAAAAGGTCACCTAGCTCTGGTCTCTTCTTTCGCATATGAATCTCTATACACTTTGTCATTGAAGAGCCACACATTTGAATCTCTATTAACTGTCATTGAAGAGCCACACATATGAATCTCTATACAGTTTGTCATTGAAGAGCCACACATATGAATCTGTATTAACTGTCATTGAAGAGCCACACATGAATCTGTATAAACTGTCATTGAAGAGCCACACATATGAATCTCTATACACTTTGCCATTGAAGAACCACACATATGAATCTCTATTAACTGTCATTGAAGAGCCACACATATGAATCTCTATTAACTGTCATTGAAGAGCCACACATATGAATCTCTATAAACTATCATTGAAGAGCCACACATATGAATCTCTATTAACTGTCATTGAAGAGCCACACATATGAATCTCTATACACTTTAACATTGAAGAGCCACACATATGAATCTCTATAAACTGTCATTGAAGAGCCACACATATGAATCTCTATGAACTCATTGAAGAGCCACACATATGAATCTCTATAAACTGTCATTAAAGAGCCACACATATGAATTTCTATACACTTTGCCATTGAAGAGCCACACATATGAATCTCTATAAACTGTCATTGAAGAGCCAAACATATGAATCTCTATAAACTATCATTAAAGAGCCACACATATGAATTTCTATACACTTTGCCATTGAAGAGCCACACATATGAATCTCTATAAACTGTCATTGAAGAGCCACACATATGAATCTTTATTCACGTTGTCATTGAAGAGCCACACATATGAATTTCTATACACTTTGTCATTGAAGAGCCACACATATGAATTTCTATACACTTTGTCATTGAAGAGCCACACATATGAATCTCTATACACTTTAACATTGAAGAGCCACACATATGAATCTCTATACACTTTGTCATTGAAGAGCCACACATATGAATCTCTATACACTTTGTCATTGAAGAGCCACACATATGAATCTCTATACACTTTGTCATTGAAGAGCCACACATATGAATCTCTATAAACTATCATTAAAGAGCCACACATATGAATCTGTATTAACTGTCATTGAAGAGCCACACATATGAATCTCTATGAACTCATTGAAGAGCCACACATATGAATCTCTATAAACTATCATTGAAGAGCCACACATATGAATCTCTATAAATTGTAATTGAAGAGCCACACATATGAATCTGTATTCACTTTGTCGTTGAAGAGCCACACATATGAATCTGTATTCACTTTGTCATTGAAGAGCCACACATATGAATCTCTATACACTTCTTCATTGAAGGTCCACACATATGACTTCTCCCAACCATCCAGGAACAGTTTGGTGATGAACAATGCCTTGTCCAGCATGATGGAGCACCTTGCCATAACGCAAAAGTGATAACTTAGTGGCTCGGGTAACAAAACATCGATATTTTGGGTCCATGGCCAGGAAAACTTCCCAGACCTTAATCCCATTGAGAACTTGTGGTCAATACTCAAGAGGCGGGTGGACAAACAATAACCCATACATTCTGACAATCTCCAAGCATTGATTATGCAAGAATGGGCTGCCATCAGCCAGGATGTGGCTGAGAAGTTAAATGACAGCATGCCAGGGCGGATTGCAGAGGTCAACACTGCAAATATGAACTCTTTGCATCCACTTCATGTAATTGTCAATAAAAGCATTTGACACTTAATTAACTTAATTGACATTAAATGTTTGTAATTATACTTCGATTTTTCATAGTAGCATCTGTCAAAAATATCTAAAGACACTGAAGAAGCAATCTTTGTGAAAATTAGTATTACTGTTATTCTCAAAACTTTTGGCCAAGACTGTTCACTGAGAGCGCCCTGGCCTGCATGGCCCTGTAGTTTCCATCATCTGCGAGGTGTTTTTTTATTTTGTATATATATTTCTTGAATGAAGGGCACATTAGGGTTATACAGAAAATTAAATTACAAAGGTAAAAGCGTTATCCTTTAAGTTTTCTGAGATTTTACAACAACATAAACAACAAAAGCCAAAAACCCTCAACCTCCCATCAGCCCCCCCCCCCTCCAACCCACAACCCTTATGAAAAAAAATATATATATAAATTTAAGTAATACAAAGTAAAGAAATAAAGAAATATGCGAGGTGTTTTGTAGTCTGCGCTGATGAAGGCTCTGTAGCGTAGCGTAGCGCAGCAAGTCAAGCTCATCCCCTGTGGTGCTGCACTTCGACACTGACGCTGAAAGACAAGCTCACGGAGAGCTTTCAAGACAAGCAACCAAGGGGAGTCAGCCAGCACATTAATACTGCAGGGTTACAGGTGTGACCTTTTAAGGTAGGTGTTGCCTATACCTGTTGAAGTAACAGTTTTTTGCTGGAGTAGGCAGAAGGGAGAGAAGGCATTTGTTTGTGGAAATCTGTATGTGGTTTATGGTTTGTGTTCTCAAAAGTGTGTGTGTGTGTGTGTGTGTGTGATGACTCCAGACACTGTTCACTGCAACCAAA
>NC_137917.1:27087358-27089858 GCF_963457725.1 Sprattus sprattus | reverse complement strand
CAGTTGCAGACACAGACGCAGATGCAGACGCAGACACAGACACAGACACAGACACACACACACACACACAGACACAGACACAGACACACACACAGACACAGACACACACACAGACACAGACACAGATACTAAATCTGCTAAATGTCTGGCCTTTACATACAGTTCATCCCATCGAACTACTAACACAGATGAAGGGTCAAAGAAGTTTAAAGGCTCCCAAAATGAAGATAATTATTTTCAGTGTTGATAAAATGTAATTATATCTTTAATATTGGTTGTCATTTGTTTTAAGACAAATTTTCACCTGGAAATACTTTGTGCTCTTTGAGTATGCTCTATGTGCTTTTTACGATTTACCTTGACATGAACCTTGATTAGATGAGTTCTAACAGGCTGTATGTAAACCCTCTCAATAGCTCCATCTCTTAGCTCTTAGCTCTCTTCAAGGACCAGTGAGAGACATTCATGGTCATGTTTTAAGAAGACTAAACACTTTGCTATCTGGTGAGAAACAGCATTCCATGTGTGGATATTCATGGACAATAAAGAAACAATAAAGCAACAAACCTTTCCAACACCAAATACTCATAGTTGCGTTATTTCAGTATTTGACTATAGCCTATTACTCTGGCAGGTTCAGGCAGGTTCAGGCAGAATTGACGCACTGGAAAAGTTGCAACCTCTCACATTGGCAGTAATCTCAAACACAGGGTATCCTAAATTGTGAGTAAAATGCATATTATCCAAAGAGGTCATTGAGGTGACCATTGAAGAGACCATCACCTATGAACCAGCATGAAGTGGACAGTCTTTTATTGCAAAATCACAGCTGAGAAAGTTATTATTTGCCCGCGGTGCTACAGCCATTTGTGCTCGACAAGTCTAGTTTACATGGCCTCCACATTATTCACAACGTAACAGCCTACATCATACAGGTTTACAATAAACGCGTTGATGACATGGAAGCACCGAGTTATTTTGAGGCGATCAGGGGCAACCTTGGTGTAATGGGCGTCGCCCATACCATAAGAAACATTGGATTGGCTTAAAGCAGCATAATGCGATACACATATTGGCTGCGCGTTCGACTGTGGGTGTAGCAGTTTTTTCAGGTAGCGCTACTATGATCGGATGGCCGGTGTGAGGTAACGTACAGTATTGGGAAAGATGGCGTCTGGCAAGAAGGCTGAAAGTGGCAGGCGTGAACAAGGTGTGAATGGAAAACGACCATCAAAGCGCAAGGATGGCCCCATAGGTAAACCCATATTTTTGAGCAAACTGTGCCTATGCTTTCGGTGAAATTAGAAAATGTACGAACTTTGTGACCAATAGCCTACCCTAAACCGGCTAACTAGCGAGCTAGCAATCCACTGTTAACAGCCATAAGATTATACCCGTGATCAAAGCCTGGCAATATTGTAGCTATTGACGTTACGTTTCCTATTATTGAATCTAGACGACAGGACTCTCTCTGATACTGTGCCGCTATGGGAGATTGGCATTTAAATGCAACTGCCATACTTTCTAGCAATGTCAGTAGCCTAGTCTACACTGTCAATAGCAAGTTAATGTTACTCAGTGACAAAAGTAAAGTAGACTACCGTTTCTTAATTCAAGCCTTCGAACCTCGTTGTAGTAGTGTATTATCGGCAACAATTGTTAATAATAACTACAATAACAACAGGCGTAAATAACCTCTAATGTCGTATTACCTACATGTATCAATGGGCGTCTCAGGGCAAGACTGTTTGTTTACATTACGAGTGTCTCAACCAATTATGGATAACTGGAATAATATGATTAGCCATGTGTTGTGACTGTGCCATGAGACGCGAGAATTATGTCAGGTAAGGAGTTACTCGTCCCGTTGTGCAGTTTTAAAGATAAAGTTATAAATATTTCCTTCGCATTTCGCAACATGAGTCTATGTCGAAGCCTTGGGCAGACGTTAGACTAGTTATACAACATTGAAATGGGCTGTTGAGACTCGGTCCGGCAGATTTGGTAGAGTTCCCTTCAATTAGTGATTACCCGGTTACTTTACCCGGTATCTTTGGAACATAGGCTATAGTCTGAACTGGCCACTAGGACCAGACCCCACTGCCTGAACAGTTTTTTTCCCCGGTCAGGATGAAGCCTGGAGAGTCTTGCATACGGGGGAAGCGTTGTCCCTGCTGGGTCGGGTGGGGTGGGGTGGGGTATTGTTCCTTGCTTCCTGTCGAGATGCGGTGACCAAACCATCACTGGAGAGGCACAGGCACTGTAATGTATGTGGGGCAAAGGTCCATCGCAGGATGTCATGTTTTTACAGTCATGGGACAGCCATGGTGTCTAGCCACAGGGGATGAACAAGAGGCCATGGCATTCCTGCGCAACCCGCCATTGGTGTGTGTGTGTGTCCGTTCACCATTTGGAGTATAGTTATAAGCAGTTGTGTAGTCCAGGGTATACGCAGGTATACGGAGTAGACCCACTTCTTTTTCTGTCAGCATTTCGTATA
>NC_137917.1:27077358-27079858 GCF_963457725.1 Sprattus sprattus | reverse complement strand
GGGGGGTGGGGGTGGGCGCACGCTGCTGTGTTGTGGAGCCCCCCCCCCCCCCCCTCTGGATTGGGAGGTGTGGGTAATCCTCCTCCCAGTAGCCAGCAGCAGAACTTTAGCCAGAGGCTTACAAGATCCTCAAGACTTATGCGTTTCGTGTGTGTGTGTGTGTGTGTGTGTGTGTGTGTGTGTGTGTGTGTGTGTGTGTGTGTGTGTGTGTGTGTGTGTGTGTGTCTATGCAAGTGCTGGAAAATCCCTTGCACAGTGTTTGTGTTGTTGTGTGAAACATAATAAGGCTCTTTACTAATATTTGGATGCTGTGGTGTTGTATCAGTATTGGTCATTCCAAATAAATGAATCAATTGTGTGTGTGTGTGTGTGTGTGTGTGTGTGTGTGTGTTTCTGGAGAGTGGCCACCCCTCATGACTGTCACATACTGTTCCAGAGCTCTGGTGATTATGTACATTGAGGGTTGGTCTTGTGATTCAATGCTTGGTTTTCAGGGAAGATAATCTGTTAATGGCTATTAGTTTTGGGCGCCATCATGGTGGTGGTGGTGTGTGTGTGAAGTGTGTGTGTGTGTGTGTGGTGAAATGTCTGTGTCTGGACAGTTATTAATTCATGGGGTCTATTTTCAGCAGCTCTTCCCATCTGATTATTGATGGTGGAGCTATTAAGTCATTTATTAGAGTTGTGAAATGGGGCTGCCTTTATGTGTTCCCTATCATCTGTAAGAGTAGATTATGACAGTGAAGATGTTCGTGAGATGCCCCACAACTTCCTCCTCCAAAAGCTTTTCACATCCAGGTTTAATCTCACGCTAACATACTGATGATGCGGTTAAACCTCACGACATCAGCACAGGTGTGGTATATAACAAACAATTACCAAACGCCAAACAGTTTCACGTCAAATCAGAGATCAGAGTCTGCCTGGAGAGGGTGATATTGTCAAAATGAGTTTGGGTGTTGTTAGAGTTGGCGGGACAAAACAATACTGTAGTTAAACTAAATGTACAGGCCTTGGTGAGTCCTGAAATCAGCCCAACTCCCTTTATGGAGCTATTACCATGTAAGAGGGACTAAAGCTGATTATTACTCTTGTGAGGTGTGTGTGTGTGTGTGTGTGTGTGTGTGTGTGTGTGTGTGTGTGTGTGTGTGTGTGTGTGTGTGTGTGTGTGAAGTGTGGGCAGTTTCTCATTCCTCCTCACACACATGCTTGCACACATGACACTCCAATGCTAATGCTGGTCTCTCAATGGCATAAAAGGGTTAAAATCACTGCCCTTAGGTAAAGTAGTTATATCCGTTTCAGTTCCTCAAATTGAAAAGGTTTAGTCTTTAGTCTTTAATCACTTAATCAGGTGCTTTAGAGTTCAGTCTTTTTCTTCAGGAAGTGTTATATATATATATATATTTCAGGTCAGCATAGCATATAGGCTATATATTTATATTCCAAAGTCTCATTTCAACGTCCATCTGTATGTTTCTCTCTCTCCCTCGGTCTCCCTCCCTCTCTTTCTCTGCCCCTCTCTCCCTCTTTTTCCCCCCTCTCTCCCTTTCTTTCCCTCCTTCTCTCCCTTTCTTACCCTCCTCTCCCTCTCTTTCCCTCCTTCTCTCTCTCCCTCTCTCCCTCTCTTTCCCGCACTCTCTCCCTCTCTTTATTTCCCTCCTCCCTCACTTTGACTCACTCTCTCCCTTTCTTTCCCTCCTTCTCTCCCTCTCTTTCCCTCCCTCTCTCTTTCTCTGCCCCTCTCTCACTCTCTTTCCCTCCTTCTCTCCCTCTCTTTCTCTGCCCTTCTCTATTTCTTCAGCTTTTGTCTTCTTGTTTCATTCTCCTAAATGATATTGTAGTTGTAGTAGCTTAATGTCTGAAAGTGCTTGGATTGGATGCCATGATAAACTCTCTGTAGTTTGGGAGGCTCATAGGGCCGGTGAGTTTTAATGGAATTCCTACTGACGGCCTGGCACCTCCAAACTTATCTGCAAATAGACATTAAACACAGCTGACACATCAGCCACCACTGCCTTAGTACAGACACACACACACACACACACACACACACACACACACTCACACACACACTCACACACACACTCACACACAGTGCCAGACACACTAACACTAAGAGACACACACTCACACACAGTGCCAGACACACTAACACTAAGAGACACACACACACACACACACACAGTGCCAGACACACTTACACTAAGAGACACTCACACACACACACACGCACAATACACATTGTATTGCACACAGTCATTATACGGTACCCCAGTAAGTTGATTTGAATGAAATGTCTCTGCTACACGTGTAGATTAATGTGATGGAAAAGCTCATTCAAGTACCCACGCACACACACACACACACACACACGCACACACACACACACACACACACACACACACACACACACACACACACACACACACACACCCACGCACACACACGCGCACACGCACACGCGCACACGCACACACGCACACACACACACACACAC
>NC_137917.1:27062358-27067358 GCF_963457725.1 Sprattus sprattus | reverse complement strand
GTACATCTTCTTTTTTTTCTCTCTCTCAACTCCTCCTCCCCCTTCTCTCTCTCCTTAAGGACAGTCTCTTCTCCTCCTGCCTCTGGTCTTAAGGACAGTCTCTTCTCCTCCTCTTCTCTGGTCTTAAGGACAGTCTCTTCTCCTCCTGCCTCTGGTCTTAAGGACAGTCTCTTCTCCTCCTCTCCTCTGGTCTTAAGGACAGTCTCTTCTCCTCCTGCCTCTGGTCTTAAGGACAGTCTCTTCTCCTCCTCTCCTCTGGTCTTAAGGACAGTCTCTTCTCCTCCTGCCTCTGGTCTTAAGGGGAGTCTCTTCTCCTCCTTTCCTCTCTCCTTAAGGACAGTCTCTTCTCCTCCTTCCCTCTCTCCTTAAGGGGAGTCTCTTCTCCTCCTTCCCTCTCTCCTTAAGGGGAGTCTCTTCTCCTCCTTCCCTCTCTCCTTAAGGACAGTCTCTTCTCCTCCTTCCCTCTCTCCTTAAGGGGAGTCTCTCCTTCTCCGGACTTCCTCTGCTCTCCTGTTTTCTGCTCTCCTCCTCCTCCTCATATTATCCATTCCTTTCTGATAACATGCTTAACTTTGATGCACCTTTGTCTTTCATTTCACCACTCCCTCCCTCCCTCCTTCCTTCCCTCCTGAGTCTCTGAAGACTCCTTAAATCACTCCATTAAGAGCTCATGCATCGCCCTGTGCTCTACTCTACTCTGCTCTCCTCTGCTCCCCGGTCCACGTCGTCTCCACGCGCTCGCCATCTCCCTCTCTCCCCCCCCCTTCGCCGCGCGGGGACAGGGAGGAGTAATTACTGGCCGTGGGGCGTGAACTAGGGCTCTCCTCCCTCCTCGAGCCATTGATCAATTCATCCATTGATCCATTGATCCCGGTGCGGAGGGGGGATAATGGATGGCTTCGACTTCATCCCTCGGCAAACCGGCTCAAAGTGCACTCACTCGCCCGCTCGGCTTTCGCTCGCACGTCCACGTTCAGCGTCTCAGCTAGCGCACTACATTTCCCAGCATTCTGTGAGGGGTGTTGATGTTGAGTCTGGTGTAGTGATGCAATGGCAATGCAGTAAATAATACACATGACAGGCCTACAGAAGTGTTACGCAATAACAACAGCAAAGAACTACAACTACACGGTCTAAGAATTGGAACTCCGTGTCAGTGCATTACAATGGTGTGAAGGTGTTGAACTTTTCCAGACATTTTTCAGGTTCTCAGTAAGTGCTGTGAATTCCCCAAAGGTACAGCGCTCTGCATCAGTGTGTGTGTGTGTGTGTCTCATGAGGAGAGTGGCCCACATACACACACACACTCACACTCACACAATCAGTGTGTGTTGTGAGGAGAATGGCCCACTTACATAAGAGTGCTGCTTCATCTGCTCAACTCCACTCAGACAAGGGAAACACAATTCTGATGAACACACACACCCCAGAAACATCCCTCTTTACAAATGACATTCAAACAAACACACACTCCGCCCTGGAATACTCTCTCATCCTTATGCACACCCTGACTGAACTTCCACACACCCATGTGTCCCTGCTTCTGCCCTCCACTCAGCCACAGCCCCTGACTGACGCCGCCCCTGATCGGCCTCGACGCTTGTCAACACACATCACATCCTGCCAGAAAATCAAACAAAATAAAATAAACAGAGAGATGGAGAGACAGTGAAAGGGAGGGGGAGGGGGGGGAGGGGGGGAGGGGGGAGAGAGAGACAGTGAGAGGGAGAGGGGGGGAGAGAGAGACAGTGAGAAGGAGGGAGGGAGGAGGGTAGAGAGGGAGAGAGACAGTGAGAAGGAGGGAGGCAGAGATGGGGGGGGGGAGAAAAACCTGTGTTGATGAAAAATCAGTAATGATTGTCAAGAGGAAATGGAGGGGAATGAAAGAAGAGTTCTTGGCTGACAAGTTCCAGCAGAGTTTGGCTCCTATACTCCTTAAGAGAGACACTGGGAGAGAGCAGGAGTGACAGAGGCCTGAGGCAGAGACAGAGACAGAGGCCAGAGCTGCTATCAGGAGACAGACAGACAGACAGACAGACAGACAGACAGACAGACAGACAGACAGACAGACAGACAGACAGACAGACAGACAGACAGACAGACAGACAGACAGACAGACAGACAGACAGACAGACAGACAGACAGACAGACAGACAGACAGACAGACAGACAGACAGACAGACAGACAGACAGAGCTTGAGGGAGAGAGGGAAACGGCTGGGTAGGATTGAGATATCTGCAGTAGTAGTATACTGAGTGTTTCACACGGAGTAGGATTGATACAGTAGTATACTGAGAGTGTTTCATACTGTGTGGCATTCATCACACTCTCCAACTACAGCACTTTAGAGATATCTGCAGTAGTAGTATACTGAGTGTACAACTACAACTACAGCACTTTAGAGATATCTGCAGTAGTAGTATACTGAGTGTACAACTACAACTACAGCACTTTAGAGATATCTGCAGTAGTAGTATACTGAGTGTACAACTACAACTACAGCACTTTAGAGATATCTGCAGTAGTAGTATACTGAGTGTACAACTACAACTACAGCACTTTAGAGATATCTGCAGTAGTAGTATACTGAGTGTACAACTACAACTACAGCACTGGAGCGGAGTTTGTGAATGTGTAATATTAAAGTCCTGGGGGAGACGAGTGTACGAGAGAGACCGATCCTCTAAGCTTTGAAACAAACCATCCGTACCCTTTAGTCCTGTAAAGCGTCTTGTTTGATATGCAACTACTAGACTCCGAGCGCGGTGCCACGGCAAGTTTACCATGACACCTGGGAGCGGGGCGGCAAAAAAACACTCGGCGAGTCGCAGACGTGCCAGGTGGCTATTTTCAGGAGTGGCGGCGAAGTGGCAGCTGTTTGACTGAAGGTGTGAACGAGCGCAGTGCTGGCATGCAGGTGGCACGGCTCCAGGAGCAGAGAGACGCTCCACGGGCAGCCAAATGGGCATCCAAACGGGCAGCCAAAGCGGCCAGCCAAACGGCCAGTCAGACCACTTCAGCACCAGGAGCAGAGAGACGCTCGACGGGCATCCTAACAGCCAGCCAGACCACTTCAGCTCCAAACAAAAGAGCCTCTGCCAGTCGATCAGCCATCTTGGGGTGCTTGCCAATGCCTCTGTTCGATGTTCACTCTTTCTATTTCTTTCTTTGTGTTTGATTGGCAATGCTCACTCTCCCTCTCCCTCTCTCTCCTCCCCCCCTCTCTCTCTCCCTCTTTCCCTGGCTCCTTCATATCTCTCTCTCTTGCGTTCGTTCTTGTTCTCATTATGAGTCTGTGATTTCTCTTCCACCATTTCCCTGCAGTCATTTTCAGAGGTATGACTCACACAGACTCTCATGTTGACCCTCTACAGAGCACTGGTGCTTATCTCTCTCTCTCTCTCTCTCTCTCTCTCTCTCTCTCTCTCTCCCTCTCTCTGTCTGCCTGTCTTTCTTCCACTAGTTTCTAGTCTCCTCTCCCAATTTGTTGTTCATGCTGTTATACAATCATCTCTCTCTACTTCTCTCCTTTTCTCCCTCCATTTTTTGCTCCCTGTTTTCGTAACAAATTGCTCACGTGTTTTTACACTCATCTCTCTCGCTCTCTCCCTCTCTCTCTCTCTCCTTTTCTCTCTCTCCCTCTCTCCACAGCCCTACCTGAAGAGCTGTTCTCATCCCTCTCATCCCTCTCTCTCTCTCTCTCTCTCTCTCTCTCTCTCTCTCTCTCTCTCTGTCTCTCTGTCCTCCATAGCCCTACCTGAAGAGATAGTCTCAACTCATCTCTCTCTCTCTCTCTCTCTCTCTCTCTCTGTCCTCCATAGTCCTACCTGAAGAGCTGTTGTCATCCCTCTCTCTCTCTCCTCCATAGTCCTACCTGAAGAGCTGTTGTCATCCCTCTCTCTCTCTCCTCCGCAGCCCTACCTGAAGGGCTGGTCTCATCTCTCTCTCCACAGCCCTACCTGAAGAGCTCATCCCTCTCTCTCTCTCTCTCTCTCCTCCGCAGCCCTACCTGAAGAGCTAGTCTCATCTCATCCCTCTCTCTCTCTCTCTCTCTCTCCTCTGCAGCCCTACCTGAAGAGCTGGTCTCATCTCATCCCTCTCTCTCTCTCTCTCTCCTCCACAGCCCTACCTGAAGAGCTAGTCTCATATCATCCCTCTCTCTCTCTCTCTCTCCTCCACAGCCCTACCTGAAGAGCTAGTCTCATATCATCCCTCTCTCTCTCTCTCTCCTCCACAGCCCTACCTGAAGAGCTAGTCTCATATCATCCCTCTCTCTCTCTCTCTCCTCCACAGCCCTACCTGAAGAGCTAGTCTCATATCATCCCTCTCTCTCTCTCTCCTCCATAGCCCTACCTGAAGGGCTGGTCCCAGGAGCTGAATGCGCCCATCCTGTCGGTGATTACTCTCTGGCCCCCTGAGGCCCCCTTCCCCCGGGCCCTGGAGGAGTGCTTCTACGCCTACTGCTGGGCCCTCAAGAACAGCACCTGCTGGGTGAGCACACACACACACACACACACAGGAGGGTCCCTGGAGGAGTGCTTCTACGCCTACTGCTGGGCCCTCATGAACAGCCACCTACTGGTGAGTGTGTGTGTGTATAACACTCATGCACACACACACACACACACACACACACACACACACACACACACACAGGAGGGCCCTGGAGGAGTGCTTCTACGCCTACTGCTGGCCCTCATGAACAGCCACCTGCTGGGTGAGTGTGTGTGTGTGTGTATAACACTCATGCATGCACACACACACACATACACGTACACACACACACACACACACACACACAAGCACACCCATTCACCCACAGTCTCTCTCTCTCTAACACACATACACACACTCACACACACACACATACACACACCCAGACGCTCTCATTCACCCACATGCTCTCTCACACATGCAGGTGTCCGTGTAAGTGGTGACTATTCTGACATCTGGTCTGGGAGTATTCTCCAGAACATGTCCTCACACTGCTAGATAGAGA
>NC_137917.1:27042358-27052358 GCF_963457725.1 Sprattus sprattus | reverse complement strand
ACGAAAGGGTTTGCCAAAAGCCTGGAAATGATTTTGTATTCCGTATACATGTGTTCATTATGTTCTTTATATCTTGGGCTGTTCGTATTCAAGGTCCCATAATCCTTTGGGTGGTAGTGCATCTGGTCGTTTTGACGAGTGGATCCCCATAGCCATCGCTGTTCCGCGTGCGTTCCGTGCTGCTCTTTTCTAGAATGTTCCGGTTCCAGTGGTATCTCCTCCTCCCGATGCTTCCTCATATCCCTCTCTTTTCCCAGCTAGAAAATTGCTGCAGCGTTCCTGCAGCAGTGGCTGTCACTGGAGCGTTAAGTTGCCAGGCATGTCTGTCTTTCTAGGGCCACTGTCCACTTGGAGTGACCGGTGAGGAACATAAATCTCCACAATCAGACATTGATCCTGGATTAGTATCAGTCCAGCAGGACTCTCTGTCCAAATAATCTTTAAAAAGTCTTTATTCTGTTGCTTTTTTAGAGCTCACTGCTTAACGATCTAGTTTTTTTTTTGTTTGTGATCAATTTTTTATTGACACCATTTATGCAGTCCAGACATTCATGCAGTTACGACATGCAAGACAAAAGTATATCAGAACATTAATTACATTTATCATCTGGTGTACACAATCTTGTTTTTCATGCTCAGCGCTCATAGCAGTGTTTCATAGCATGGAGTCGCCATCATAGTAATTGCCTTTCCATCACCACCGAGGTCAAAAAACCACAGCAAGTGAGAGCCAACAGACTAGATCGCAAACACACTGCTGGGACTTGACCTCAAACGTAGATATTTCTGTCCTGTCCCCCTTCTTTCTTTAGTGTGTATCTCTGATTGGTTCTACATACATCTCACCCCTTCAATTGTGTACCCCTCTCTCATTCTTTTCCTCCCTCCCTCCTCCTCCTCCTCCTCCTCCTCCTCATCTCTCTCTCTTTCCCCAAACTCTGTCTTTTGTCTTTCGCTCTGTAATGTCAGGAGAGCTGTTGCATATTGACCCATTTCTCGCTCCCAGCCCGTGGAGGAATTATTTTAAGACTCGGCCGATAGTATCTCAACGTCTGCAGCCGGCCGACAGCCTCGCGTCACCACGGCACACCGCTGACAGGACGTGGCCTCCAATGACGCCCGTCTCTTCAGAGCGAGAAGCCGAGCCAGTCTGGCCTTGTCTGCGGCTAACTGCCCCCTACACACACACACACACACACACACACACATACACACACACACACACACACACACACACACACACTTTCTCAAACTCATGTATACACTCACACACACACACACACACACACACACACACACACACACACTTTCTCAAACTCATGTATACACTCACACACACACACACACACACACTTTCTCAAACTCATGTATACACACAAACACACACACACACACACACACACACACACACACACACACACACACACACACATTGGCCTTCGGCACTCTCGTCTCCTTAGTGATGACAGGGACCTCTGATGAGCCATGGTTTTCACCCACGCAAGACATAAAATGCACACCGCGGTCGTTTTGAGCTTATTTATTAAGCGACGTCCAGACAGTGGCCGGCGAGCTGTCAGGCAGTGACACGATCACGACAGCGGAGCCTAGCGGCACATTCTGACCCCCTGTGCATCAAAAGAAAAACACCTGACTTTTCAAAAAACATTTGATGGTGGCTGCCACTATCAGCGTGGTGCAGAGGCTGTCGTGCTTTTTCTGCAGGTTACCGAGGGTTACGGAGATGTATACGCTTAGAGGGACAGACGAGCAAAGCCCCTTGAACAGCTGGATGTTATCGGCCCGGGTGCGAAGGGGATTAAAGTCCCAATCTGAGGGTGGCGTGGATGGCCAGGGGAGTGTGTGTGTGTGTGTGTGTGTGTGTGTGTGTGTGTGTGTGTGATGGCCAGGGGAGCTTGTTAAGTCCGAGGGGAAGGGGGTATTTACTTGGGTTTTTGCTTGTGATGGGGCTGTTTTAGAGCAGTTTCTTTTCCTCTCTAGGAATTTATAGTAGCTTCTGCCGAGAGAAAGACAGACAGACAGAGAGAGAGAGAGAGAGAGAGAGCGCGAAAGAGAGAGAGAGAGAGAGAGAGGAGCATTTTCTTCTTTTCTCCTGACTCACCTCTTTAGAGTCCCCTTCCTTTGCTGTTGACGCCACTTCTTTCTTTGAAAAAGCTGCAATATTTTTTTTTATCACTCCGCACTTTCATTCAGACTTTGACAGTGACGTGTGTGTGTGTGTGAATATGAGTGTATGCTTGCTTGAGTGTGTGTGTGTGTCCCTGAATGTTGTCTGTTCGTTTTAGCAAGTCTGTCCTTGCCTTTGGTGAAGTGATGGTAGTTGTCATTGTCAGTATTTCTGTGTGGCGTGTGCAGTTGAATGTCAGACAATGGGTATGTGCTCATCTAAACGTAGAAAATGACATTGTTGTACCAGTTTAAAGTCTACATGTACCTCTCTTCCTTTGTTGGCTGAAAGTTGCAACTTTACCACTGCGTCGCCATGACTACACAACCATGTATAACAAGCTCAATCAGTCCCGCAAAACTACAGCTGAGGGGTAGAGTGTAGTGTTTTTGTTTAGTGGCACATGGTGTTTACATTTAGTACCCTTACCCCATGTAAGAGCTAAGTACCAGACTCTACCCTGCTTTAGCGTAGCGCTGTCCAGACTTAGCGCTAAGTACCAGACTCTACCCTGCTTTAGCGTAGCGCTGTCCGGACTTAGCGCTAAGTACCAGACTCTACCCTGCTTTAGCGTAGCGCTATCCGGACTTAGCGCTAAGTACCAGACTCTACCCTGCTTTAGCGTAGCGCTGTCCAGACTTAGCGCTAAGTACCAGACTCTAGCCTGCTTTAGCGTAGCACTGTCCTGACTTAGCGCTAAGTACCAGACTCTAGCCTGCTTTAGCGTAGAGCTGTCCTGACTTAGAGTGACTCCAATATTTGCGTCTGGAGTATGTGGCATAGAGTCTGTTACACCAGTTTGTGTGCGTCAATGCTGCATCTGGCAAGCATCTTAACCACTAAAACAACTGGTCAACTGAATTCCCTTTGTGGGTAAAGAGCACTTTGATCCCCTTTGGGTGACGCCCCCCAAGCCTGTAGCGTCAAGGAGACCTCGTGTGACACCACACACATAGGGGTCATAAGAGGCTATGGTGCTTTATGGTGTTACCGATTGGTCAACTCCACTTCTGTTTAATGGCTCAGATTTCTTGTGTCAAATGTTTTTTCTTGAACAGTTTTGTGTTTTGGTGGTTGTTGTTGTTATTTGACCAGTCCTCAGTCATGGAGTGTTCTAAATGACGTTAGATGTAGTCTAGATGCAGTCGTGTCTGAGTTCTAGTTGTGTTGTGTCGTTCATGTTGCTGCAATGCTGGATTGGAGTCGGGCTAAAATGGGTTTCAGCCACAAACATGCAAGCCATACTAAGAGACTAAATGCTGTATAGAATAGCCTTTTTTCTTTTTAATTATAAAACTGTATTATTTCAAAGTTTAAAATATACCACAAGTGCAACCATGTGTACATGAAAGAATTTATATGAATAATAAACCATAAATGTCCTTTTTAGATACTTTATTTTTACCTCCATATTATCGTATAGGAGCTAAGCAAGAATGATCATATGATGTGCAAAATATATGATAAATATTCCAAGATGACTGTATTTTCAGGAAAATGTTTTCCTTGTGTTGATTTTGATCTGAATAAACATTCTTCAAACAAATCTCCAAGTGCCATGCCTGGGTTTGAACTATTCTCAGATGCATAACACACCACCTCACTTTTAGTGGCCTTTGCAACGGTATGAAAGACTAATGATCTCGTGTTAAAACAAGCCACGGCATCCTTGGAGCTCGAGCCAGATTAAACAGCCTACTTCTTGCTAGGCTGTCGTGCTCGGCTCGAGGGAGGAACACAGAGAGAACGGTATCATGAAAATAAAGTTTACCGAACAGCTGCCATACACCTGAAACTACGATATTAGAATTAAAAAGGTTTGCCTACGAAACTGTTAGGAATGTGTTCCGTCTGTCGCATCGTTCCGTTGGACATGCGCGTTCCCTTCTCCCGCGGGTAGACACCGACAGGAGGGGTGTCGGGGCGCGTATCCCTGTGAAAAGCGCGTCCCCATCTGAGGTATTGGGGATACACGCATGAGCAGGATACGGGAGCGCGCTCTCTGTCCCCGCTGCCCACATCTTTACCGACCCTGTATTTTCCTGCGCACTCGAAGATCGGTGAGGGTTCATCAGATCACCGCGGAGCGGGAGACCAGGTTAAAATGGAGAAGGTGTTGGGACTAGCGGTATTGTCGACTATTTTATGTGTCGGATCCGTTGTTGGAAAATTTGTCAAAGGAATCGTCAACACGAAAGAGGTGAGATCCACTACAATTCCACGTTTTGAGGTTTTACTCTTTAGATGATGATTATTGTGTGATCTGCCCGGTGTAAGCGTCTACTTAAAGTTGCTGCAGAATGTTCTTGCATAGTCTGCCTGTCACTGCCGTTTGTGTTCGCCAAAACATCATAATTTGCGCACATCTGGTAAGCGTAGTGTCCATTACAAAATACTGGTCCCTATGAATGTTTTTTAAAGACCATCCATCAGCGAGTCATGCGAAGACAGGCAATATTTACCCACAACAGCCGGAGTATCTCAGCCTTCGCGTTGAACACTTTCCATTACCTTTTCGTCTAGCCACATAGCGGTGGTCCATAACTCAAACATCATCGACACCGTTACAGGTGTGCTGAAGCCAAGAAGCCGTGGCTGTCGTCAACACTTCGGTCATTATTTCTCCATCATTGTCAGTATGTCATCACTGACAGACCTGTACGCCTTACCTTTAAGCAGGAATACACCTCTGAACTCATACGCCAAACCTAAAGGCCAGGGTTGTTGTGTTTGGAGAGAATGAGATGAGCTGCTTTTTTAGGGGTGTTTCGTTTTTTTTGTCAGCACGTGCTCAGCGAGGGAGAAGAATGTGCGGTAGAAGGTGTAGATTGGACGTGGCTCGAGCCAAACCCCAGGTGGAGGCTCCTGGCGCACAGTACAGCCTCAGATAATTTTCCTGTCCCACTTCAATTATTGAATCCTGTCCCGTCTCTAGGTAGTTAACGACTGACTGCCTACATTTTGAATTGTATCGCTTTCTGAGGGAAGAAGAGAAGAAGGGTACAGAATATAAGATCCTTCGATGTCCAGCATGATGCCAAAAAATAATAAAAGCCCCTAAGTAGTACTAACCCTACCTGTAAATATATTTGCTTTTGAGGCATATTCGTTTTGCATCTGATACAATTAGTTTGAACTGCAAATGACTTGGTTTAGACAGAAACTTGGAATTGTTTTTCATGATACGATTTTATCCCTTCTCCCTTCTTTTTTTTTTGCCTCTGATAACTTTGTGCCATTTTTGACATTGTTTTCAGTTTTAGCAGTAATGCACTTTGGAAAACTCCAACAACTGTGTTTAGTTCGAAAGTTAGAGGTATATTTCTATTTCGAGGCTGTGTGTGTGTGTGTGTGTGTGTGTGTGTGTGTGTGTGTGTTGTGCTTTTCTGTAAGTATGTGTGCTTGAATGGCATACTGAAACACACCATTGATCTTCCCATCTCATCGCCCCACAGCAAGGTCATGCCAGAAGGCTGCAGCCTGTTACCGGCTTCCCACCAGGGCCGAAGTGTGTGGACTAACTCTGAGGCGGCTCTAAGCTAATCACTAACACTAGCCTCAATGCTCACATCTAATCACTAACACTACTAGCCTCAATGCTCACATCTAATCACTAACACTACTAGCCTCAATGCTCACATCTAATCACTAACACTAGCCTCAATGCTCACATCTAATCATTAACACTAGCCTCAATGCTCACATCTAATCACTAACACTAGCCCCAATGCTCACATCTAATCACTCACACTAGCCTCAATGCTCACATCTAATCACTAACACTAGCCTCAATGCTCACATCTAATCACTAACACTACTAGCCTCAATGCTCACATCTAATCACTAACACTACTAGCCTCAATGCTCACATCTAATCACTAACACTACTAGCCTCAATGCTCACATCTAATCACTAACACTAGCCTCAATGCTCACATCTAATCATTAACACTAGCCTCAATGCTCACATCTAATCACTAACACTAGCCTCAATGCTCACATCTAATCATTAACACTACTAGCCTCAATGCTCACATCTAATCATTAACACTAGCCTCAATGCTCACATCTAATCACTAACACTAGCCTCAATGCTCACATCTAATCACTAACACTAGCCTCAATGCTCACATCTAATCATTAACACTAGCCTCAATGCTCACATCTAATCATTAACACTACTAGCCTCAATGCTCACATCTAATCATTAACACTAGCCTCAATGCTCACATCTAATTATTAACACTACTAGCCTCAATGCTCACATCTAATCATTAACACTAGCCTCAATGCTCACATCTAATCATTAACACTAGCCTCAATGCTCACATCTAATCATTAACACTACTAGCCTCAATGCTCACATCTAATCATTAACACTAGCCTCAATGCTCACATCTAATCACTAACACTACTAGCCTCAATGCTCACATCTAATCACTAACACTACTAGCCTCAATGCTCACATCTAATCACTAACACTACTAGCCTCAATGCTCACATCTAATCATTAACACTAGCCTCAATGCTCACATCTAATAATTAACACTACTAGCCTCAATGCTCACATCTAATCATTAACACTAGCCTCAATGCTCACATCTAATCACTAACACTAGCCTCAATGCTCACATCTAATCATTAACACTAGCCTCAATGCTCACATCTAATCATTAACACTACTGGCCTCAATGCTCACATACATACCAGAGCAATGCTACTCCTGCAGCCCAGACATGGGGGAAAATAATGTAGCTGGTAGCATCTTCAGAGATGACTTGGCATCTGGAGTGCTTGCCTCTACCCAACATGGATGACTAGGGCTATGAAGGAATTGTGTGTGTGTGTGTGTGTGTGTGAAAGAGAGAGAGAGAGAGAGTGTGTGTGTGTGTCTGTGTGTGTGTGTGTGTGTGTGTGTGTGTGTATATGTGTGTGTGTGTGTGTGTGTGTGTGTGTGTGTGTGTGTGTGTGCTGTGTCTCGGTGGTAGTAAGGATAAGATAATACATTTGTGTGTGAATATATGCTGGTATGATCAGCAACCAAGCTCTGCACATTCCCAGTTCCCTCCCTCTATGGGTATGGATAACCATATGGATGGTGACATGTGTGTGTGTGTGTGTGTGTGTGTATATAACCATATGGATGTGTGACGTGGGTATGTGTGTGTGTGTGTGTGTGAGTGTGTATGTATAACCATATGGATGTGTGACGTGGGTATTTGTGTGTGTGAGTGTGTATGTATAACCATATGGATGTGTGCCGTTTGTGTGAGTGTGTATGTATAACCATATGGATGGGCAACGTGTGTGTGCGTGCGTGTGTGTGTATATAACCATATGGATGTGTGACGTGGGTATGTGTGTGTGTGAGTGTGTATGTATAACCGTATGGATGGGCGACGTGTGTGCGCGTGCGTGTGTGTGTGTGTGTGTGTTTTCATGACTGGATGTGTGTTTAAGTGTTGCACTGTTGTGTAACTTCGCTAATGAATCTTTTAGGGGGCAGTGGACGTGGAGTGACATGACTAGTTGATTGGTAATTAATTGTTAATGAGGCATAGCGTACGGACAGGGACCCAGAAGGAGAGTGAGAGGGAAAGAGAGGAAGAGGGGCGAAGAAGGGCAGGAAGGGGAAAGGAAGGAAGAGAAGAAAAGTGAGGGGGAGAGGAAGGGGAGGAGAGGGAAAGGGAGGAAGAAAAGTGAGGGGGAGAGGGGGAGAAGAAGGGAAGGAGAGGGAAAGGGAGTACGATCTGTAGTGTCCAGGTGCTACATCTGGGTGTAGCAGTTGATTAATGTCATGTCCACTCCCTCTCTCTCTCTCTCTTTCTCTCCTTTTCTCACTGCCTTTCTCTCTCTCTCTTTCTCCCTCTCTCTCTACCCCTCTCGCTCTCCCTCTGCCTCTCTCTCTCTCTCTTTCTCCCTCTCCTCTGTACCTCTCTCTCTACCCCTCTCACTCTCTCTCCCTCTCTCTCTCTATCTCTATCTATCCCTCTCTCTATCTCTATCTCTCTCTCTCTCCCTCCCCTCTCTCTCTCTTACAAACACACACACATTGGCTCAATGACTCTGCATTACAATGCGGTGTCTGGGGAATTAAAGGGGTTGTAGGGATTAGCACAGACAGAGTGCACACCTTGCCTTACACCTCCAGTACCAGAGCTCTGGGATACAGTCAGGAGGAGGAGAAGGAGGAGGAGGAGGAGGCCTTACACCTCCTGTACCAGAGCTCTGGAATACAGTCAGGAGGAGGAGGAGGAGGAGGAGGCCTTACACCTCCTGTACCAGAGCTCTGGGATACAGTCAGGACAAGGCCTGGAGCTGCATGCTGCCAGCGGATACTGGACCAGAGACAACGAGAGGAGGAGGAGGAGGAAGGAGAGGAGGAGGAGGAGGAGGAAGAAGAGAGGAAATGGGTGGGGACATTAAGGCACAGAAAGGAGAGAATATTTTGGATTAGGTGTAAGAGAACGGAAGACTGAGACGTGATGACAGGATGACAGTGGAGTTTGAAACAGAAGCTCAAGGTTGTGGAAGAAAAACAGAAAAGGCGTCGGAGAAAGAGACTGAAGAACAGAAGATGCAGAGGAAGAGTAAGATGGGTGATTTAAAACCAGTGCACAAAAAAGCACAAAGAATGAATAACAGAGTCCCCAAAGGAGACATTCATTTAATGATGGAGAACCTTTTTGGGTGAAACCTGCATAAGCAATCTTTCTGCTATGACAGCGACTAATTACCATCATTCATCTTCAGGTGGGGGTGTTTGCTTTTTGTGTCTGCCTTCATACCAGTGCTCTGTGCTCATCACGCCAGCCTTCATACCGGTGCTCTGGGCTCATCACGCCAGCCTTCATACCGGTGCTCTGTGCTCATCACGCCAGCCTTCATACCGGTGCTCACGCCAGCCTTCATACCGCTGCTCTGGGCTCATCACGCCAGCCTTCATACCAGTGCTCTGGGCTCATCACGCCAGCCTTCATACCGCTGCTCTGGGCTCATCACAACAGCCTTCATACCGGTGCTCTGGGCTCATCAGGCCAGCCTTCATACCGCTGCTCTGGGCTCATCACGCCAGCCTTCATACCGCTGCTCTGAGCTCATCACGCCAGCCTTCATACCGCTGCTCTGGGCTCATCACGCCAGCCTTCATACCAGTGCTCTGGGCTCATCACGCCAGCTGATCTTAGGTCAGACTCATGAGAACACTCTCATCACCCCAGCTGATCTCCTCAAGTTAGGCTCATGAGAACACTCTCATCACTCCAGCTGATCTCAGGTCAGACTCATGAGATCACTCTCATCACGCCAGCCTTCATACCGGTGCTTTGTGCTCATCACGCCAGCCTTCATACCGGTGCTCTGTGCTCATCACGCCAGCCTTCATACCGGTCATACCGGTGCTCTGGGCTCATCACCCCAGCCTTCATACCGGTGCTCTGTGCTCATCACGGCAGCCTTCATACCGGTGGTCTGGGCTCATCACGCCAGCTGATCTCAGGTTAGGCTCATGAGAACACTCTCATCACGCCAGCTGATCTCAGGTCAGGCTCATGAGAACACTCTCATCACCCCAGCTGATCTTAGGTCAGACTCATGAGAACACTCTCATCACCCCAGCTGATCTCAGGTCAGACTCATGAGAACACTCTCATCACCCCATCTGATCTAAGGTCAGACTCATGAGAACACTCTCATCACCCCATCTGATCTCAGGTCAGACTCATGAGATCACTTTCATCACTCCAGCAACAGAGCCAATGCAATAACCTTTCAGAGGAAAGTAAGCAACAGAGAAAGAATCATTCTTTTTAT
>NC_137917.1:27024858-27027358 GCF_963457725.1 Sprattus sprattus | reverse complement strand
ACACTTCACTACACTACACTACACTACACTACACAACACTGCACTACACTACACTACACTACACTACACTGCACCAGTACACTACACTACACTACACTACACTACACTACACTACACTACACTACACTACACTTAATTACAAACTACACTACACTACACTACACTACACTACACTACACTGCACCAGTACACTACACTACACTACACTACACTTAATTACAAACTACACTACACTACACAACACTACACTACACTACACTACACTACACTACACTACTCTTCACAACACTACACTACACTACACTACACTTCACTACACTACTACACTACACAACACTGCACTACACTACACTACACTACACTACACTACACTACACTGCACTACACTACACTACACTACACTACACTACACTACACTACACAGCACCGAATAACACTGCACCACTCCACTGCTGCCATTGTACCACACTGTATAGCATTGTAAAGTAAAGCGTCAACTTGTCAAATGTCAACTTCATTTTGGTTAATGCTCATATTACCTTTGTTTTTGCTATGTTTGTTTTGTGGCCTGAATGGAATGAAGAATGCATGAGAATGGCATAAATCAATTCTGGATTATAGTAGACAGATGAATATTGAAGAAAATTGAGATGAAGAAGAATATTACGTCTGTTTGTCTGGGTACTGGTTTGTAGGCATTTGGACCACATGTTATTTGGTGTTGAGCTGCGGATAGCTGGGAGACATGGTGTTGCATTTTGCTCGTCAGACTCTCTGTAGGACTCGTTAGTGTGCCAGGCTGGCTCTTGTTGTTCTCAGGCTGTGAAGAGGATACACCCACACATGGACATATAGGTGCATGTAAGCCCTCTACATTAACACACTCAAACACATACACTCAAACACACACTCAAACACACTCAAACACACACTCAAACACATACACAGAATTACAAGCACACACACATGAACATACAGGTGCATGAAAGCCCTCCACATAAACAAACTCACACACAGGAAGGTCTACACACACTCAAACACACACACAAACACACACTCACACACAGGCAGGTCCACACACACTCAAACACACACACAGAAGCACAAGCTCACACATATGAACATTTAAGTGCATGAAAGCCCTCCACATAAAAACACTCACACACGGGCAGGAAAACAGTCAAACACATACACAGAAGCACATGCACACACACATGCCAGGCATGTGTTTGTATATACTGTACTGTTTACATAGAGCGAGAGAGACAGAATGAGAGAGAGAGAGAGATACAGAGAGAGAGAGAGAAAGAGAGAGAGAGAGAGAGAGAGAGATACAGATACAGAGAGAGAGAGAGAGAGAGCAAGCGAGAGCTAGAGCGAGAAAGAGAGACAGATACAGATACAGATACAGAGAGAGAGAGAGAGAGAGACCCACTCATGCACATGAATAATGTAAGGCAGTAGGCTGGAGTATCCCTGTCTATTTGACGCTGCTGTGGTGTAATGTGACCCAGTGCGGTCCGACCCAGTCGTCCTGGGGAGCAGTTAGAGCAGCTGTACTCAATCAGAAACCCAAAAGGTCCACTCGCCAAATGTCCATTCAGTACAGGGACCAGAACAGTGACGGCCAAAATCCAAACTCCAAACTCCCCAAAAAACGTTCCAACTATGTACAAAAGGTGATGTGGTCTGGCCTTATTTGTGTGAAAGGTGACACCTTTTTTGTGCTTTAAACTAGGCCATAAAAGGTGTGAAGGCCAGGTGATGTAAGTGGTCATTAGTGAGTGTGCTCCTGTATTTGTTTTTCACCATATTCATGGTTTGAAAAGGCAGACTCACAACAGTATGCTGATGTATGCACGCTCTTTTTGTGTGGCTGATCTAACTATTACACTGCGTGTTGCTTGGTATGATGATTGCAGATGGTTTCTGGCCCTTACCTCAGAGTTCTGGGGGTAATATTGTTCGAAAGGCTGCTTGCTCTGTTTCATAGTGACGTTTCACGTTACCCACTTTTGACAAGGGCAGCCGTCTGGTTGCACATTAAACACATCGGTTTTGTGCTCCCCACAGGCAGCAAATCACGCACCAATGAAAACTCGCTTGGATCATGATCTAATTAGAACGTTGATTTTGGCCTCTGCCCAAATTTGATTGCGTCTGGGTTCAGATCCGGACAGGAGTCCGCCTATTGAGTTAGAGGTTAGCTGACCCAGTTTGGGTGCCTGTGGGGGGGGGTTGTGGTGAAGGGGCGGAGGCTCGAATGCTGATGGATGCACTTTGAGCACCGGAGACAACAGGAACTAAGGACTGCTGCCCCCGATCGGTCGTGTTTCTTCAGGATGCTCTCAGACTGGTCACGTATCAGTTCAGTTTGTGCGTGTAAGCTGAGAGAGAGGGAGGGAGAGGGAGAGAGAGGGAGAGGGAGAGGGAGAGGGAGATGAGAGAGAGAGAGAGAGAGAGAGAGAGAGAGAGAGAGAGAGAGAGAGAGAGAGAGAGA
>NC_137917.1:26877358-27019858 GCF_963457725.1 Sprattus sprattus | reverse complement strand
CACTCTGTCCCTCTCACTCTGTCCCTCTCACTCTGTCCCTCTCACTCTGTGTCCTCTCACTCTGTGTCCTCTCACTCTCTCATCTCACTCTGTGTCCTCTCACTCTGTCCCTCTCACTCTGTGTCCCTCTCACTCTCTCCTCTCACTCTGTGTCCTCTCACTCTGTCCCTCTCACTCTGTGTCCCTCTCACTCTCTCCTCTCACTCTGTGTCCTCTCACTCTGTCCTCTCACTCTCTGTCCTCTCACTCTGTCCCTCTCACTCTCTGTCCTCTCACTCTGTCCCTCTCACTCTCTCATCTCACTGTGTGTCCTCTCACTCTGTGTCCTCTCACTCTGTGTCCTGTCACTCTGTGTCCTCTCACTCTGTGTCCTGTCACTCTCTGTCCTCCACTCTGTCCCTCTCACTCTGTCCCTCTCACTCTGTCCCTCTCACTCTGTCCCTCTCACTCTGTGTCCTCTCACTCTGTGTCCTCTCACTCTCTCATCTCACTCTGTGTCCTCTCACTCTGTCCCTCTCACTCTGTGTCCCTCTCACTCTCTCCTCTCACTCTGTGTCCTCTCACTCTGTCCCTCTCACTCTGTGTCCCTCTCACTCTCTCCTCTCACTCTGTGTCCTCTCACTCTGTCCTCTCACTCTCTGTCCTCTCACTCTGTGTCCTCTCACTCTGTGTCCTCTCACTCTGTCCCTCTCACTCTCTCCTCTCACTCTGTGTCCTCTCACTCTGTGTCCTCTCACTCTCTCATCTCACTCTGTGTCCTCTCACTCTGTGTCCTCTCACTCTCTCCTCTCACTCTGTGTCCTCTCACTCTGTGTCCTCTCACTCTCTCATCTCACTCTGTGTCCTCTCACTCTCTCATCTCACTCTGTGTCCTCTCACTCTGTGTCCTCTCACTCTCTCCTCTCACTCTGTGTCCTCTCACTCTGTCCCTCTCACTCTGTGTCCCTCTCACTCTCTCCTCTCACTCTGTGTCCTCTCACTCTGTCCTCTCACTCTCTGTCCTCTCACTCTGTGTCCTCTCACTCTGTGTCCTCTCACTCTGTCCCTCTCACTCTCTCCTCTCACTCTGTGTCCTCTCACTCTGTGTCCTCTCACTCTCTCATCTCACTCTGTGTCCTCTCACTCTGTGTCCTCTCACTCTCTCCTCTCACTCTGTGTCCTCTCACTCTGTGTCCTCTCACTCTCTCATCTCACTCTGTGTCCTCTCACTCTCTCATCTCACTCTGTGTCCTCTCACTCTCTCTCCTCTCACTCTGTGTCCTCTCACTCTCTCATCTCACTCTCTCTCCTCTCACTCTGTGTCCTCTCACTCTCTCATCTCACTCTGTGTCCTCTCACTCTGTGTCCTCTCACTCTCTCCTCTCACTCTGTGTCCTCTCACTCTGTGTCCTCTCACTCTCTCATCTCACTCTGTGTCCTCTCACTCTGTGTCCTCTCACTCTGTGTCCTCTCACTCTGTCCTCTCACTCTCTCATCTCACTCTGTGTCCTCTCACTCTGTCCTCTCACTCTGTGTCCTCTCACTCTGTGTCCCTCTCACTCTGTCCTCTTACTCTCTCATCTCGCTCTGTGTCCTCTCACTCTCTCATCTCACTCTGTGTCCTCTCACTCTGTGTCCTCTCACTCTGTGTCCCTCTCACTCTGTCCTCTTACTCTCTCCTCTCACTCTGTGTCCTCTCACTCTGTGTCCTCTCACTCTGTCCCTCTCACTCTGTGTCCCTCTCACTCTGTGTCCTCTCACTCTCTGTCCTCTCACTCTGTGTCCTCTCACTCTGTCCCTCTCACTCTCTCCTCTCACTCTGTGTCCTCTCACTCTGTGTCCTCTCACTCTCTCATCTCACTCTGTGTCCTCTCACTCTGTGTCCTCTCACTCTCTCCTCTCACTCTGTGTCCTCTCACTCTGTGTCCTCTCACTCTCTCATCTCACTCTGTGTCCTCTCACTCTCTCATCTCACTCTGTGTCCTCTCACTCTGTGTCCTCTCACTCTGTGTCCTCTCACTCTCTCATCTCACTCTGTGTCCTCTCACTCTGTCCTCTCACTCTGTGTCCTCTCACTCTCTCCTCTCACTCTGTGTCCTCTCACTCTGTGTCCTCTCACTCTCTCATCTCACTCTGTGTCCTCTCACTCTCTCATCTCACTCTGTGTCCTCTCACTCTCTCTCCTCTCACTCTGTGTCCTCTCACTCTCTCATCTCACTCTGTGTCCTCTCACTCTGTGTCCTCTCACTCTCTCCTCTCACTCTGTGTCCTCTCACTCTGTGTCCTCTCACTCTCTCATCTCACTCTGTGTCCTCTCACTCTGTGTCCTCTCACTCTGTGTCCTCTCACTCTGTCCTCTCACTCTCTCATCTCACTCTGTGTCCTCTCACTCTGTCCTCTCACTCTGTGTCCTCTCACTCTGTGTCCCTCTCACTCTGTCCTCTTACTCTCTCATCTCGCTCTGTGTCCTCTCACTCTCTCATCTCACTCTGTGTCCTCTCACTCTGTGTCCTCTCACTCTGTGTCCCTCTCACTCTGTCCTCTTACTCTCTCCTCTCACTCTGTGTCCTCTCACTCTGTGTCCTCTCACTCTGTCCCTCTCACTCTGTGTCCTCTCACTCTGTGTCCTCTCACTCTGTCCTCTTACTCTCTCATCTCGCTCTGTGTCCTCTCACTCTCTCATCTCACTCTGTGTCCTCTCACTCTGTGTCCTCTCACTCTGTGTCCTCTCACTCTGTGTCCCTCTCACTCTGTCCTCTTACTCTCTCATCTCGCTCTGTGTCCTCTCACTCTCTCCTCTCACTCTGTGTCCTCTCACTCTGTCCTCTTACTCTCTCATCTCGCTCTGTCCCTCTCACTCTGTCCTCTCACTCTGTGTCCTCTCACTCTGTGTCCTCTCACTCTCTCCTCTCACTCTGTGTCATCTCACTCTCTCCTCTCACTCTGTGTCCTCTCACTCTGTGTCCTCTCACTCTGTCCCTCTCACTCTGTCCCTCTCACTCTGTGTCCTCTCACTCTGTGTCCTCTCACTCTGTGTCCTCTCACTCTGTCCCTCTCACTCTGTCCCTCTCACTCTGTGTCCTCTCACTCTGTGTCCTCTCACTCTGTCCCTCTCACTCTGTCCCTCTCACTCTGTGTCCTCTCACTCTGTGTCCTCTCACTCTGTCCCTCTCACTCTGTGTCCTCTCACTCTGTCCCTCTCACTCTGTCCCTCTCACTCTGTCCCTCTCACTCTGTCCCTCTCACTCTGTGTCCTCTCACTCTGTCCCTCTCACTCTGTCCCTCTCACTCTGTGTCCTCTCACTCTGTGTCATCTCACTCTCTCCTCTCACTCTGTCCCTCTCACTCTGTGTCCTCTCACTCTCTCCTCTCACTCTGTGTCCTCTCACTCTCTCATCTCACTCTGTGTCCTCTCACTCTGTGTCCTCTCACTCTGTGTCCCTCTCACTCTGTCCTCTTACTCTCTCCTCTCACTCTGTCCCTCTCACTCTGTGTCCTCTCACTCTCTCCTCTCACTCTGTCCCTCTCACTCTGTGTCCTCTCACTCTGTCCCTCTCACTCTGTCCCTCTCACTCTGTGTCCTCTCACTCTGTGTCCTCTCACTCTGTGTCCTCTCACTCTCTCCTCTCACTCTGTGTCCTCTCACTCTCTCCTCTCACTCTGTGTCCTCTCACTCTGTCCCTCTCACTCTGTCCCTCTCACTCTGTGTCCTCTCACTCTGTGTCCTCTCACTCTGTGTCCTCTCACTCTCTCCTCTCACTCTGTGTCCTCTCACTCTCTCCTCTCACTCTGTGTCCTCTCACTCTCTCCTCTCACTCTGTGTCCTCTCACTCTCTCCTCTCACTCTGTGTCCTCTCACTCTGTGTCCCTCTCACTCTGTCCTCTTACTCTCTCCTCTCACTCTGTGTCCTCTCACTCTGTGTCCTCTCACTCTGTGTCCTCTCACTCTGTGTCCTCTCACTCTCTCCTCTCACTCTGTCCCTCTCACTCTGTGTCCTCTCACTCTGTCCCTCTCACTCTGTGTCCTCTCACTCTGTCTTCTCACTCTGTGTCCTCTCACTCTGTGTCCTCTCACTCTGTCCCTCTCACTCTGTGTCCTCTCACTCTCTCCTCTCACTCTGTGTCCTCTCACTCTGTGTCCTCTCACTCTGTCCCTCTCACTCTGTGTCCTCTCACTCTGTGTCCTCTCACTCTGTGTCCTCTCACTCTGTCCCTCTCACTCTGTGTCCTCTCACTCTGTCCCTCTCACTCTGTCCCTCTCACTCTGTGTCCTCTCACTCTGTCCTCTCACTCTGTGTCCTCTCACTCTGTGTCCTCTCACTCTGTCCTCTCACTCTGTGTCCTCTCACTCTGTGTCCTCTCACTCTGTGTCCTCTCACTCTCTCCTCTCACTCTCTCCTCTCACTCTGTGTCCTCTCACTCTGTCCCTCTCACTCTGTGTCCTCTCACTCTGTCCCTCTCACTCTCTCATCTCACTCTGTGTCCTCTCACTCTGTCCTCTCACTCTGTGTCCTCTCACTCTCTCCTCTCACTCTGTGTCCTCTCACTCTGTGTCCTCTCACTCTGTGTCCTCACACTCTGTGTCCTCACACTCTGTGTCCTCTCACTCTGTCCCTCTCACTCTGTGTCCTCTCACTCTCTCCTCTCTCTCTCTCCTCTCACTCTTTTCTCCCCAGGCCATCACACGGCCCTCAGCAGCCAATAAGAACTTCCCTTACCACGTGCGGACGTCCCAGATCGGCATCCTGCTGCCCAGCCCTAAGGGTGCCGGTGGAGAGACCTTCCCTCACCACGCCTACGGGAACAGCAGCTTCCTTGGCGACTCGCAGCCCAACTTCACCGAGCTCTTCTCCATAAACGCAGTGAGTGAGAGGGGTGGGGGGTGGGAAAGAGACACAGAGCTGATGCTGATGACTGAGAGGGGTGGGGGTGGGAAAGAGACATGTAGGCTGATGCTGATGAGTGAGAGGGGTGGGGGTGGGAAAGAGACATGTAGGCTGATGCTGATACTGATGCTGATGCTGATGCTGATGCTGGTACTGATGCTGGTGCTGATGCTGGTGCTGATGCTGATGCTGGTACTGGTGCTGATGCTGATGCTGATGGTGGTGCTGATGCTGGTACTGGTGCTGATGCTGATGGTGGTGCTGATGCTGATGCTGGTACTGATGCTGGTGCTGGTGATGCTGCTGATGCTGATGCTGATGCTGGTGCTGATGGTGGGGCTGATGCTGGTGCTGGTACTGATGCTGATGCTGCTGGTGCTGCTGATGCTGACGACTGGGACTCACACACACACCTCTCTATAACTTCTATAACTGTTTGTTTGGTGGCCACAATGAAGGAAATTAGACCTATTTAATTGTTTTCATGTTTTGTAAATAACTGGCTAATTCTTTGTGCAGTCTTAAAAAACAAAAGAAGAAGTACCCTACATTGTTCTACATGCTGTATTAGTAATTCTTCCCATAACCATTTTAGCAGTAAGATTTCAAGTGGATTTGATGGTGGGTGGGACCTCGGGTGTGGAGGCGTGTATACAAACTCTCCCTCTTATTTTGATCTGCAGGCCCCGATGAAGACTGTGGATGAGGCAGGGGTGCGCAAGAGTCAGGAGGTGGCCCGGAACAGCGAGCAGAAGATCATCACCACCACGGCCGACCTCATATCCACCCTGACCCCCCCACCGCTCCCGCCCCTGCCCCCCCGCATCGTGGCCCACTCGCCCCCCACCCTCCGCCTCTCCTCCCACTTCACCGAGTACTTCAGCATGCAGGGCGGGCCCGGCCACGCCTCCAAAGCCTAGTCTCAGAGTGAGAGGGCCAACAGATCGGGAGGCAGACAGGCATAGAACAGAGGAAAGAGATGGATGGTTGTGTATCTGTGTGTGTGTGTGTGTGTGTGTGTGTGTGTGTGTGTTTGTGTGTGTGTGTGTGTGAGTGTGTGTGTGTGTGTGTGAGTGTGTGTGTGAGTGTGAGTGTGAGTGTGAGTGTGAGTGTGAGTGTGAGTGTGAGTGTGTGAGTGTGTGTGTGTGAGAGTGTGAGTGTGTGTGTGTGAGAGTGTGTGAGGGAGAGAATAAGGATGACATGGGATGGACTAGCGGATGCGAGGAATTTGCTGAGCTGCGTCTTCAAGAAAGTCCATTTTCACTTTTGTCTGGTTCGTATTTTTTTTTTGTATGTGTCAGGAGCAATAGGTAAGTGAAGTATCAAGGTGGGGAAAAGGAGGGGTTGGGAGAAGAAAAGTCAGGAAGTCGACTCAACTTCAAAGTGCAGAGCTTGTTAACGAATGAAGAAGCAATAAATATTTCAGTGGGACCAGGGAGAGACTGGGGCCCAGGCACAGGAGGAGCCCAAGGACTCCATCAAAGATTCATGGGGAGAGCCACGAGGAGGACCAGGGAGGAGGACCATGGAAGAGGGCCGTGGAGGAGGTCCATGGAGGAGGGCCACGCGTGTAAATAGCTGTGATGATAGCCTCCATGAGTATGTGAAATCACACAGACAAAACCATCACGTCAGAGTTTTAGACATAAACAGTCAGTCATCTTTTTATGTATTACTTTTAACTATGGTCAGGGTTTCTTGTGGTGCTGTGATCATCAAGAGAGACGCTCATTGCCATTGCAATAGAACTACGACTATGACGTTATTTACCTCCTTCATCTGAAACTATCTATTTGTAATGTTTTGGTTTTTATACACTTGTTTGCTATGATGTTGTCAGTGAACTCCATTTATGTTTGTGTTCATTCTGCACCGGACTTGTTATAATTATGAACAGTGAGCCTAATGTGGAGTTTAGCGCTGGCACTTCGCCGTGTGTTTCAGACAGGCATGCTTTTCTTACTGGTGTCTGATCTGAGGATCTTTTCAAATCCTCCTGCTATCCAATTTTGTGTATAGTCAGTTGTATATAGGCTATACATATATTTTCTATAATTTTACGTGTATGTGTATCAGATTGAGGCTATAATTGTTTAAAATTCTTTGTTTTCATTTAGTTAAATACTTCAGGATAACTTCATTTGTAGGGCAGATATATCCCAGTTTTTTTTTTTTAAATGTCTAAAGGTATCACAGTAACAGTATATTTCAATCTAAATGTTAAACTTCTGTAACACAGGAGAGCTAAGAGAAAATGTATACAGTGGGTCTGAAGTCGAGCGCTCCATATCCCTCTGGCGCCATCATGTGGTGTGGAGTCTTTATCCTTAGCGTCAGTGTATTGGCAGTTATCTGGACAGTCCCAAAGGATTGGAGCGACAGCGCTAGTTGTTTTATTACCTGTTGCATTACAAACATTCTAATCTGCATGGTGCACTTTAAAGTTACCTTGTTTCTCACACTCATGCTAACTCATGCCAATGCAACTCTAATGCTATGTAACGCATTATTACATGTGTTAAGGGTCAAGTATGTTTTCTTTGTAAACGTGTTTACTATTTTCGTATATATATCTACAAATATTTCCATGATTTGTAACTCCTTTGCAGAAGTGTTCATGTCAACAGCATAACTTACCATGCGTAGTGTCGATATTTGACTTTAAGATAGATAGGCTGGTACGTTATGTGCATAATGACATATTTATAAAGAGAGGTATTATTTAATGCTTATACAGAGAAGTCATACTTGAATCAGACTATGTGCAGGTTGGAATAGTTTTGTTTTTTTGAATTGCGTGTTCTCTCATTCCTCATTATACCCACATTAGTCCATATAATCTTAATCTATCAGCTGACAGATGTTCAGTCAGACAATTTAACAATTCATGATTTATGATATTAATGATCGATACCCTGAAGGGAACTCCTATGAATGATGCACATACAAGGACACAGTCACCTTATGAATGTTGCCTACTATAGAGAACAGCACAGTCACAAGCACGTTAGAGAATGATCCTGTAAAGAGCACACTACTGTTCAAAGACTTGAACAGCAACTGTTTTGAGTGTCAAATGGAATTGATCTGAAGCAGCCGTATGTACTCTTTTTGCCAAATTAAAAGAAATGATTTTGTTAAAAGGACTAACGTTTCTTCCTTCATTGTGAAGCTGGAAGTGAAAAATGCAATGATCAAGCGGATTTGTTCTGCTCAATGTCAGCACCTAGGGAATGAGTGAGAAGTGGAGGCTTGTGACTGAACTACTGAATATTGTACCCCCTCATCATGGGTCATCCAGAGAGTGGAGCTAACGTATAACAAAGGACCTTATCTTCAACACTTTACTTTAGGAAGTACGTTAGTGCCAATGAGTTTCTTGTTCTCATTTAATGACCTTCACACATCAAATCAACACATAAACATACATTGTTAATCAATTCAAACAGACAAAAAAAAAGCTCTTGAGTTTGACTTCAGACAGTTCTCTGTGCCACCCTCACTCAGGGCTCACTGTGGGCTAGTCAGCTGTGCCCTCTCCTCCCTGTAGCCCTTCAACAGCTGGTTGATCAGAGTCAGTTCGTTCTCCCGTTTGACTGGGTATAGTGGAGGGAATGGGTTACCCTTATACTCCAGCACCGCCATTTCAGCCCGGTCCAAGTTCTCCCTGTTGGGAAGTCGAGCCAGGCGTGTGTATCCTTTGACCTGGTTCTCGAATCTGGGCGCCAAGACCTTGAAAAGCTTCGGGAGCAAATCCTTTTCCTGTGAATATGGAGTGGGGAAATAACAACATCAAACCACAACCCAAAGTTTTCTCAATGCATTACAAATGTAAAAGGGCTGAGCTCAAACTCTAAGCAATGACAGGCTTCACAGCGGGATTGAAATCATGGAAAATGAGCTGCTCTTAACATACCGTGAGCCAGAAGTTGGCCATTTGCATCGCTCTTGCGTCCGTGTCTCCTCTCTTGGCGTAGTCAATCAGCTGAATTGAAAAGAGAGATCTATTAGCATGGACTCATGATTACTTGAAGTCTCTTGTGAATCACAGCCAGTAGTCTAACAGGAGGCATAGGATTTAGGCTAGGCTAAATAGACAAAACTTCAACAAGTTAATAAACAAGTAGCCAGTAGACAGCTGCCTCCATCCAAAAGCACAGATAACATTACAACCTATAATACAATCACTGCCAGATTCTGGTTTAACTTAAGCAGTAACATAACGTTAGTTGCTTTTTTGTAACGTTAACTTAAGCCCTGAGTGAAGTAAAGCAACATGGACCACCTTGGAAGCACATCAATGTTGTATACTCATAAAACAACGCTCACCTTATCGGCGTAGAACTGGACCTCATCTGCCCGTGCTCGTGTGGTCTCTATTCTCTCATGCCGAACCAGTCCTGTCAAAATGTTCCGGAGCATGTTGATCCGAGACTCGGGTCCCAGGCCCATTTTCCGGGCCACACGGCCATGGGATATCAGAGCTTGCAGCGTGAGTCGCATCTTCCAACCTAGCCCACGTTTTACTAGTTTGGAGAACCGACTTGCTTAACTGTAACTCTTCCTCGAGGATATTAATACATTAAGTAAGACAGACGCAAGTTACTGTGTGATTAGAAATGTAAGCATAACACTGAGATGTATGAGATGTACACTGGCTAGCTAACCAGCTAATGTCATAACACGCGCAGGCTTCTATGACATTGCCTGTCCGGTTGTATAATAGATCCGACTTGACAACTGCTCCCTTTCCAATGGTTCCGCCTTTGACTGTGGTGTCTTGTAAACCCACGTTTTGCCAAGTTTGCATGTATCGTCATCATTGTGTACATAAAATGAGAAATGACAGACACAGAAAAATGTAATATGCCTTTCCATTTAAAGGCATAGTCCATGATATTGACCCTTTTTTTTGTCAAATTCAGCAAAATTCTACTCATGTTCCTTTAGCTTTTCCTAAAAAACAACCCAGCTCTGTTAATGGAAAACAAAGTAGTGTTACTGTTCCATCCTTTAAACAACAAGGGGTGCACATATGCCAGGCCCCGTAGTGGTAATGTCCAAAGGCCACATGGTCGTTTTGGGTTGAGAACCGGCTGCCTTACACCCCAGAGTCATTTTTGACCCCACGGTCGTTTTGGCGATTTTTAAAATTTGTATTAAATATTTGAATAGTGTTTTATCCCTTATGCATTTCCCTAGTATAAGTGGAGTTTAAGTGGGGTTTAAAGAGAAACTTCAAATCACCACCACGGAATCTGTAATTTTACTGCAAAAAATCACCCCGAAAAGTTGCACAATCCTGGATGGACTGAAATCTTTACATGCATGAGTTTGCATGCATAAGTTTGCAGGCCCCAATGTCGTTTTGGCGTGTGGACCCCACACCCTTTTGGTATGTGGGCCCACACGTGTTAGGCCCCACAGTCCTTTTTCAGCTTGGGCCCCACAGAGCTACGGGTGTGCGGGTCCAACTGTCGTTCTGACCACAAACAGGGGCAGGGCAACTCAGGAACAGGGGTGAGAACCATAGACATACTGTATATAAATATCTATATGTCTATGGTGAGAACCTGCTGCCTCTCATCTTGTGAAATACCACCACTGGGCACTAGAGGGTGCTGTGGAGCCAGTTGTCAAGGCGCACAGGTAGAATTCTTCCAGTTTCTGTCAGTCACATGACTTGATATTAGAGTGCTGGGAACAACATGGGTAGTAACTGGAGTTTCCTGTTAGCACAGCCATAAAGTCACAAGAAAGTCAGAGTGTAAGAAGTGGCTTTCTTCAGGTCAGACATTTAGTCTGTGACTCCGTGACCATCGGCACCAGCTCTCTTTCAATGTCACCATGGTAGCTTGGTTTTGAATGTATTGTTACTTGTGCTGTATCAGTATTATTTTACTGGTGTTTTGGTCCTATGTTAAGTCCTATGTAGCTGTAGCCTATAGTATTATTTTACTGGTGTTTTGGTCCTATGTTAAATCCTATGTCACCTTGGGTACCTAAACCTGCACCCTGTCCACAATGCCAAAGAGCCAGGCCTATTGGTATGGCAGTCAGAGTGCATATTCAACCGTAGTGACGGCACTCCATCACAAGCTGGACAAAAGTTATAACTATAACCTCTCGAGACCGTGCCTTAATTATAGTCCAAATCCAGTGACTTTGGTATAATAAAGGTATAAGGTATTATAAAAAACCGGTATATGACTTCAAATAGACCACCACTCCACTCCTTATGAATCAGTTTATGACACAGGAAATCCCATGCATTTCAATCGTCCGCCACTTGATGAGCACTGGACAAGTTGCAACTTGCAAATTTCTTCTGGAAAAACACCAAGCGCTGTACTAACAGAAAGGGCGGTGCTTTTCAGTAGTTCTGGAGAATTTCTGGTCATTCGCGTTTTGCAATATTAATTTAACTCAGACGCAAACGTCTGCAGGGGAAGCTGTGTGGCCAGGTCTACAATTCGCACCCACACTGACGTGGTCCCACGTCTTTCTGCCACAACAGAAGCTGGAAGTCGAAGTTTTGATGTTGCTGCTGCTTTTGTGCTTTGCCCGGAAAGCATACCGATTTATCTCAGAAAACGGTGAGAATGGATAGGAAGGAAGGAAGGATGGAGGCTAATATCACGTCTAAAACTAGTTACCGAATGGAGAGTCTTCCTGAAACTCTCGGACCCTCGGTTTCCTAACCTATTGTATGCATCTATGTATGCGTCTTCCGTACTTTTCCAAAGGATGAAGTGTTGTCATTGGGAAAATCTTCCATTCTGTCATGTGCATGTTTGGGCATTAAGCCAATTCATGACATTACAGCCAGGAAACAAGCGGGGAGCCAGGCCCAGCCCACACACAATGTTGGTCATATATGACGGTAGTGATTGAATGGTGGAATATTTAAACATATGTTGGCCTATGTCTTCAGATAGTGTCAGCATTATTTGTCTTTGTGTTTGTTATATGCTGGCCGTCAACCTATTTAGCGTCATGCTAATATGGCCTGAACATACTGCAAAACGGTTATTTGATCGATTTGATTAGTTAACGCCTCCCGTTATGTTCAGAATGTAGCCGTCAAAGTGTCAACTCACAAATATCAGAAAAGGGGTGTGACACTTTATCAGCGAGGGAGCGAATGACTAAGTTTATAAAAGAACACAGACGTGCTAGGGCATGCATCAAAAGAGCAAGTTGGGACATTGTTGCTACGTTTACCACGTTACTACTGTAGGGTAACGTTATCTAGCTGGCTGAGTAAGCAGCAGTGGGCTATTCATGATCCCCGCCGGGGCTGTAATGGGGTTTACCTTTAGCCTACATGTATCACTGTTAGTGGATCGTGTTTGAATTAAGCTAACTTTATTTTAAAAGTGAGAGTTAACCACTCATACTTTGACGTTGGCCAACTTAAAGTTTGGAAGTGATTATTGTCTTACGAGTTAATAGGCATGTGTGACGTTTTTGAAAGATTCAAGGAACAATAAAGCATGGCGCTGAATATAACAAGTCTGCTGCCTAGCGTTTTTTTTTATTATTATTTGATTTGGGTGAGGGCGGGGGGCTGTTGAAATAATTTTGTCCCGGGCAGGCATCATGCACGCCATGCCAGATAACAGCATTAAGCATGAACAGCATTACATTAAGGAAGTTGTTCTTATAAATGAATCATTCGAAGGCTCGAAACCACAAGACCATGCCCATGTTCAATGCATTTTTCTTCAACGGTCTGTATTAACGTCGCCGTCCATGTGTGTTGGACAGAAGACTGTGAATGAGGGACGTGCAGTGTGACAGAACCTAGAGACTGATGAACGATCAGCACCTCGGCCACCACATGCGCTCTGATTGTCTGATCGTGTCACCACAAAGAATGATCGCAAATTCACTTCATCACTTTTATCTAAGCCTTGTCTTGGGAGTGAAACATTTTGAGTGGTACATGCATAGGCCTTCATTGGAACTTCTTCTTGAGTAACTTGTGGCAGCTTATTATAAAGTCTTTTTCTTGAGTAACCTATAGCAGCTTAGTATAATGTCTTTTTCATTAAGGGTAGTTTACCCAGTTTTGCATGTGTGGTCAAAATGAAAGCCAGTCATTAAATACAAGTTTATCTGCCAATTGAATAAAAACAGGCTAAACTGTCACACTGAATGTGTCACACACTAAACGAAGGAGGCAATGGAAATACAATAATTTTGACAATTAAATAAAAAGAAGTTCCAGAATGGGTAAATGCAGAGGAAAAATTCACTGCGACCTCTGTTTGTGTGTGTGTCCTGTGTCGCCACCCTAAATGCACGTGTGTGTTGCTGTGTGATGTTTTGCCACCCTAAATTAACTGACTTTGACTTAGATGTTCGTCATCGGCTGATACACGCTCCAAAGCCTTTTAGTTAGTCATTGGCTGATACAAGCTCCAAAGCCTCTTTAATTTAGTTTAATGTATCATAATACAGATCCTTACCGGATTAATTATTAACATATAAGTGTCCTTCATTTAGCCAATTTAAATGTTATGTTCAGGTTCATTTTGAGCACATTTACAGTTCATAGTTAATGTATCACTACACAGATTCTGTCATTGTATGAGTAAATAACACACATGCTGAGACAGGGAGACCTCGGCGGACTGTGTTGTTGTGGACATTGCTCAGAGCTTTCATTGCTTTTGAGGGGTACATTAGATTCATTAGATTATAAAACACGCTTCCAGATCAGATGAGACATATTGAAGTTATACAAACTCAGGAGAATATTGTTTTTCACTTAATTGCAGAATTGGCAGTTTTTTTAGAACTACACTGTCATGTTAGCACAAATGTAACAGAAAAGTTTAGGGTTTTTTCTGTCCTGATGTGTTCATGATCTTAAAGTTAATGCTTAACCTTTCAACTATCGAGTTTGTTAATTCCATTAAAAGAATGCATTCTTCAACATGGGCATTCAGAGGAAGTGAAACCCACCTTTAGGAACCTGTCTCGACTGCTATAAGCATTTAACACTTAAACTAAATCGTGCATTTTGGTACATCCTCCATGTAACTTAGAAATCAAGTGCAGATGTAGTGCAGGTTGAGGAAGCAGCAGCTGGACCATCAGGGCTTCAGGTGAGATCTCACTCATGTTTGGGATATCCAAAAAGGACAACAAAAATAAGTGGTCAAATAAATTTGGAGGATGTTTTTTTTTTTTTTACTTAGTTTTTATTATTAGTTAGTACACAAATGTTTGCCGGTTCAATATAACATCAATTAAGTTTATTTCTATATGGTGGGGGCTGCTGGGCAATGCTGAGACCAAATCTACGCCCTTGCATTAAGAGGAAGTGAAACCCGCCTTTGGGAAACTGTGCATATTGGTACATCCTCCATGTTGTCCCTCCCTGTGTGCTTAAGCCCTTTTGCTGACATATTACCTTGATTTAAACACACACACACACACACACACACACACACACACACACACTCGCTCTTTCACACACACACACACACACACACACACACACACACACACACACACACTCGCTCTTTTGCTGACACATTACCTTGATTTAAACACACACACACACACACACGCTCTTTTACTGACACATTACTTTGATTTATTGGGTGTTATTCATAGAGTAAAAGAGTTATCTCCAATTTAAAATGAGTTAAAATAATGCATGCTATGCATGTTGAGCAGATTTGACACTTTGACAGTAGTATCGAATGTGTTCAAGGACTCTTACTCTTAGGTACAGTGTGTAGTGTTTTTCTTTTAGCAGAAATGGAATACTGTTTTAATAATTATATTTTTATTAGTGCATAACCACCTGTAACTTTTGGTGTGTTTTCGTTAGCTTATCTTATCTGCATAGGAGCAGGTCATCTTCCACGCAGGCCGTCATGTTGCACCACAAAATTTCTACAGTACCCCAGCACCGACAACACTGCTCACAGACAGCACCGACAACACTGCTTACAGACAGCACCGACAACACTGCTTACAGACAGCACCGACAACACTGCTTACAGACAGCACCGACAACACTGCTTACAGACAGCACCGACAACACTGCTTACAGACAGCACCGACAACACTGCTTACAGACAGCACCGACAACACTGGGTTACAGACAGCACCGACAACACTGCTCACAGTCAACACCAACAACACTGCTCACAGACAGCACCAACAACACTGGGTTACAGACAGCACCGACAACACTGCTCACAGACAGCACCGACAACACTGGGTTACAGACAGCAACACTGGGTTACAGACAGCACCAACAACACTGCTCACAGACAGCACCGACAACACTGCTTACAGACAGCACCGACAACACTGGGTTACAGACAGCACCGACAACACTGCTCACAGACAGCACCGACAACACTGCTCACAGACAGCACCGACAACACTGCTTACAGACAGCACCGACAACACTGGGTTACAGACAGCACCGACAACACTGCTCACAGACAGCACCGACAACACTGGGTTACAGACAGCAACACTGGGTTACAGACAGCACCAACAACACTGCTCACAGACAGCACCGACAACACTGGGTTACAGACAGCACCGACAACACTGCTTACAGACAACAACACTGGGTTACAGACAGCACCGACAACACTGCTTACAGACAACAACACTGGGTTACAGACAGCACCGACAACACTGCTCACAGACAACAACACTGGGTTACAGACAGCACCGACAACACTGCTCACAGACAGCACCGACAACACTGCTTACAGACAACACCGACAACACTGCTTACAGACAGCACCGACAACACTGCTCACAGACAACACCGACAACACTGCTCACAGACAGCACCGACAACACTGCTTACAGAATGCACCAACAACACTGCTCACAGACAACACCGACAACACTGCTTACAGACAACACCGACAACACTGCTCACAGACAGCACCGACAACACTGCTTACAGACAGCACCAACGACACTGCTCACAGACAACACCGACAACACTGGGTTACAGACAGCACCGACAACACTGCTCACAGACAGCACCGACAACACTGGGTTACAGACAGCACCGACAACACTGCTTACAGACAGCACCGACAACACTGCTTACAGACAACAACACTGCTTACAGACAGCCTTTTGCTTTTTTTATGTTTTGGGTGGGAGCTTGAATTTGGTGGCGCAAGTTGGAAGATAAAGAAGAAGAGAGAATGGGAGTCAGTGGTTGGCGGTAATGTCTAACCATTTTGTCTTTTGAGATGTTTGAGTTTGAGAGTCCAAGTTTTGACATGGAGGATCCTTATTATTATTTAGCACAAGAAAAAACAAGGCAGTGTGAATCTTTGATGTCAAAGAGGCAAGAAACATGAAGGAAAACGAAATGGGGATAGCAGAAAACAAGGATAAACATGAGTGCGGCCTTCCCAAATCGAAATCGCAGAAGAGGGACGAATATTTTCAGAGTGACGCCGAAGTTGTCTGACAACGAGTTGTAATCTATCCAACCAACAGTTAGTTGTTTGATAGATTTAGCTAGAACAGGGCCGTGGGGATAGCACATAAGGGGGGACCCATCTGCTTGAGGTCGGCCGGGTGGTGATAGGAAGGTGGGAAGGGGGAGGGTTGTGTGGCAGAAGGGGGAGGGACACAACAGGGGTTGTACACAGCCAGCATTAGGGCGCTGGACATAGTATGTATACAGACATTAGGTGAAAGGTCTACTGAAACGAAGAAAGCGAAAGCAAGCCATGTTGTCGCTCTAACCACAAAAAATGACTATGCAGGGAACACACACAACTTTGGTCGGAAATGACGGAGATAACAAATGTGCAGAAAACACACACATGTACGATAAGAGCGTTGGTTCAAAGTATCCTATCCTAAAAAAAAATCTCTAAGAAACTCATTTGTCAAGTGATGACGACTTCATTGACACGTTGCCTTCACAGTTCCCTTGAAATTGCCCCCAGCTGCTGACAATTATTGAAAATAAAAGTGTGGGTTAACTGTAAACGTGCTCATAATGAAACTCAACATAACCTTTATCAGATTATATTGGCTAATGGAAGGATATAATTTATGACTTAATGACTATAGCCTATCTTTATGATCTTAAAACACATGACATGTTTGATTAACCTCTCCACACCTGCAGGCCAAGGTGATTACGGGAAAAGTCTCCTGAAAGCAAGAAAGCGAAAGCATGCCATGTTGTCACTCTTACTACATTAATGACTGTGCAGAGAACACACACAACTATGGTCAGAGATGACTGACCAGGACACACACAACTATGGTCAGACATAACTGACCAGGACACACACACAACTATGGTCAGAAATGACTGACCAGGGGACACACACAACTATGGTCAGAAATGATAGCGATAACAAATGTGCAGAGGACACACACTTGTACGAAAAGAGCGTTCCAAAAACATCCTCTAAGAAACTCATTTGTAAAGTGATTCATTCATTGACACATTGCCTTCAAGGTTCCCTAAAATCCTGTAATTGTAACGTTATAATTCCTGACAAAAAAAGACAAAATGAAAAAGAAAACATGTTCTCAGTACGCATTTTTACTTTTCAGACCCCTTATCAGCATTTCAGTCACCTGCAGTCTGGGATTTGTCAGGGCCCAACAGCTTGGGAGTGTTGGTCCACCTGACCTTAGAGTTGCTATTATGTTTTTAAATGACAAATGTGTACCAAGTCACGTGCTGTGACTTTAGATTACAGGTGGCAATAAATAAATGAACACAACTTAATCATGTTTAAAGTGGATGATGATCTATGTAGATCACATAAGATCATATTGAAATTTAAAAAAAGATGTACTATAAGAAGATAATAACGAAGATTATATCCCTAAAGCTGGTAAGGTAAAACCCAGCGTGATCAAGCATTCACTGATACTGTCTAAAAGTGTCCTCCAAATGTTTAGACTTTTTGTAAAAGTGTTCAAAGGTTGCTTCATTTGCACAATGCTTTGTGTTGATCACATAAACATGCTGTACTTTCGATCTCATTTATTCACATGACGGCACCATGTCAAAGCGAAACAGATGAAATGTTTGTTTAATTAACCTCTCCACCTGCAGGCCAAGATGATTACAGGAAAAGCCTCCTGAAAGCAAGAAAGCGAAAGCATGCCATGTTGGCACTCTTACTACATTAATGACTGTGCAGAGGACACACACAACTATGGTCAGAGATGATAAAGAAAACAAATGTGCAGAGAACACACACATGTACGATCAGAGCGTTGGTTCAAAATATCCTCTCCAAAAACTATCCTATCCAAGAAACTCATTTGTAAAGTGTTGACTGCTTCATTGACACGTTGCCTTCAAGGTTCCCTTAAAAAATTGCATCCTGTAACTGTAACATTATAATTCATGATATTAAAAAGGCAAAATGAAGAAGAAAACATGTTGAATGTTCTCACTATACTTTTTTGCTTTTCGGACCCTTCATCAGCATTTCAGTCACCTGCAGACTGGGATTGGTCAGGACCCAACAGCTTGGGAGTGTTGGTTCACCTTGGGTCATTCTGAAAGTGATGTTGACCTCGGAATTACTTTATTATGTTCTGAATTGACAAACTTGTACTGTGACCTCTTTTAGAAGTGGCATTTAAAACTTTTCAAACTGTTCGATATGAGAAATGTCTTGAGATGTCCAAAGGAGATCATAATATGTTGTCATGAAATGAAACGGTTCAAAGTTGTATAACCTGATTACTTTTACTTTTATTCTTTTGAAGTTATAAGAGAAGAAGAAAATCAACACACTATCCTATGTTCCCAAAGTGGATGATGATCTATGTAGATCACATAAGATCACATTGAAATCACATAATCCAAGAGATACAGTATGTGCATGTCCATATTACCTATATTTATATTACAGTAGGAAGGCAACTAAGCTCTTCCTCTTCACTGTGTCCCCCCCCCCCATTTGTCTGTTTGCCTGCCAAGGCTCTGAATGACAAAATGTTTCTTATCAGTGAATGTTAATATTTACCTGAGTTTGATTGACAGGTCATGTTAATATTTACCTGAGTTTGATTGACAGGCCATGCTGGAGGGGCTGAGATGAAATCACATGGTTACTAGGAAAAAGCACTGTATGCTAGAGCTCTTATATGTGACATTAAATACAAACATTGCAAGACACTGGTGGATGAACTGCACACAAGCTGCAATTTAACTGATAATGTGAAGTTGTTTCACACAGGGATGTGTGCAGGCATAAAGTAAACATCACCCCCATATTAAACACATTGTGAGAGATAGAGAGAGAGAGAGAGAGGGAGAGGGAGAGGGAGAGAGAGAGAGAGAGGGAGAGGGAGAGGGAGAGGGAGAGGGAGAGGGAGAGGGAGAGAGCAGGAGAGAGAGGGATGTGCAGGCATAAAGTAAACATCACCCCCATATTAAACACATTGTGAGAGATAGAGAGGGAGAGGAAGAGGGAGAGGGAGAGGGAGAGAGAGAGGGAGAGGGAGAGGGAGAGAGAGAGAGGGAGAGGGAGAGAGCAGGAGAGAGAGGGATGTGCAGGCATAAAGTAAACAGCACCCCCATATTAAACACATTGTGAGAGATAGAGAGGGAGAGGGAGAGGGAGAGAGGGAGAGAGAGACACAGGGAGGGAGAGGGAGAGGGAGAGAGGGAGAGGGAGAGGGAGAGGGAGAGAGGTAGAGGGAGCGAGCAGGAGAGAGAGGGATGTGCAGGCATAAAGTAAACAGCACACCCATATTAAACACATTGTGAGAGATAGAGAGAGAGAGGAAGAGGGAGAGGGAGAGGGAGAGAGAGAGGGAGAGGGAGAGGGAGAGAGAGAGAGGGAGAGGGAGAGAGCAGGAGAGAGAGGGATGTGCAGGCATAAAGTAAACAGCACACCCATATTAAACACATTGTGATAAATATGACAAGTTGTTATGAGCCTCCATGTGCCTTCACTAAATGAAAGACAGTTGTGGGGTTGTCTGTATTCATGTGACCGTTCATGCGGTAAGACACACAATACATTAGTGTAATTATCATAAGATTTGTATTGAAGGCTTTGGTCATTGCATCATTAAAAATACTTCTCGCAATCCTTTTATTACATTCACAGCATGCAATCGAGATGTTTATATCTTTGTAATTGAACCTATAAACAAATTACATGTTGTATAAGTCCTCCAAGGCCATGATTTGCAATTCATTTATGAACCAGATTCAGCAGCAGTCAGAATGAAACAGAACCCTAGGTGGTAGTTTTTCCATTATCCTGCCAAAAAACACATACGAACAAACACACCGAACACATAACCTCCTCGGCGTGAAAACCTTTCCATTGGTTTGACCTGTAAAGATGTACAGATCCTGCCGTTGGCAATAGAGGGATCAAATATAGAGATACTGATGGTGAACAGTACACAGAGTTCACAATGCATGTTAACGCTGCAATATGTACATATTATATGTCCATCAGAGATAGGCAGAATAAAATATGGATGGGGAACATGAACCCCCTGTAATTCAATTAAATTAAATTCAATTTTATTTGTATAGCGCCATAACAATACAATCGCCTCTAGGCGCTGCCTGTTAGGCAGGAAGAAACCTTAGGCAGAGACACGAAGGAAAGGACTGCTCGTGATATGAAGTTTCAATCTACTAGTACATGCAATAAGAACTAAAGCATGTGTTTAAGTGTCTGAGATATGTTTTCTATTTCTTAAAAAGGCAGTATTTATTGTTACACCAGGTTTTATTGCTCTTAGTTTGACTGTTCTCTCCCTTGTACGTCGCTTTGGGCAAAAGCGTCTGCTAAATGACTAAATGTACATGTAGAGATGAAATGAGATATGACTGCAGTGAAAATGATTCTATGTAACAATACATTTCTGAGTTTGTAAGATCTTGCATTGAGCATCCCACCCAACAATAACAAGCGAAAAAATTACAATCAAAGTGTATTCTGAATCAGAATCTCATTGTGAGGTTCAAGACGAGTGCACAATGTTAATGCTAGACAAGATGCAGTTGCATCAGTCTGACAAAAGCTTTATTGTGTAATGGTTAGGCCATGCTCCAGACTGGGGAACAGACTCATGTGTAATGGACAGGCCATGCTCCAGACTGGGGAACAGACTCATGTTGTCTGTGGGGGTGCTCAGAGGACTAGTCCTTAGTGGAGTTTCACAGACTGTGTGATGGTTACATAGCTGCCATGCTTTGTGGCATTTTGCTGATTCTGGTCCAGCATTACAGTGCAGCATAGCTCTGCCTGGAAAGAGTTCAGTCTCCCACTCAACTGCACTCACCCATCTTCACAGTAGCTTTGTTGTTTGACCAGTAGAAATGTCTAACTTTCACTTTGCAATCTCACAAAGTAGGTTACTTGTAGAAACATTAATGATTGTTGTGTTATGATTTGTAGTGGGGCTAAAGGAGTTCATTATGTTTTTTCAATGTTTTACATTTTTGTATTTCTATCAGTGCAATTTAAAAGCAATTCAGACTTTTAAAACATGTACATTTTTGTGACAGATATTTTCTTCTTATCATGTATTAGATCACGGGACAGCAGGAGTAAAGAAACATGGCGTAACAAACATGAAAAAAAATGAACTGCTGGCATGCCTGCCCAAACACATGTCCTCACATCTGCAAACAGACACATGCGCACAGACCTCTAGGTACTTTTCCAACACTAAGTCTCCTCCCAATTCGACAGCCCCTCCCATTTCCTTTTCACTGCCTCTCCCTGATGACAAATGTTTGTAAACCCCAGGCACGTGCGTTTCTGTGGCTATAAAGGCAGGCTGAGTTCATTCAAACAGAAACAGACAGTTTAACGGATTACCAGATGAGTCTGTGGGTCAGTCCAGATCTCATTGACTACAACACACATGCAAATACAGAATACAAAGAAATGACAGACAACATGAACGGTAAGAATTTGTACTTCATTTGTTAAACTTTTCTTTCATTACAAAGCTACAGTTATAACCAACCTGCACATTTTCATCAAATCTCTTCTAAACATCAGGCTATTCTAACACCAGTCAGTAATACAGATAGCTTGTTCAGGCAGTTACAGTAGCATCATGGGGGTACAGATAGCTACCATTTTTGGGGCAAGTACAGTAGAATCATGGGGGTTTCCTCTGGTCCTATGCGTGTAAATATGGCAAAAATGTGAAAGGGAAGTAGAGATGGTAGTCATCAGGAGTGGCAGTTTATCAGTCACCTGCTTCCCCAGATATTACTATTGCACTAGGCCGTGCATGAAGACACACTCTTATTAGTTGGTTAGATGATGAAATCAAATTCAAATTAAAGCTTAATTTCAAATCTAAAAATAAAAACATGGTTGAGGAGAGAGCACTATGACTGGGGGAGAGCTCTTAGATACCTAATGTATAGGTAGCACGATTACATGAAACCCAGTTTTTCTCTTTTTAAAATAGTTTTCTTTTTTCTTCTCATTGACCAGTAGGTGCCAAGCTCACCCATCGTTGTGGACTAACCTGCCTGGGCCCTCTGACCTTCCACCCTGGGGCCGTGGGCAAGAAGGTCACCCTCAGCCACGGGAACTGCAGGGCCTCGAGGGACTTGGAGACCTTCCAGGATGGCCTGGTGTTCAGCAGTCGCCCGGTGAAGCCTAAGGAGACGGTGCATTTCCAGGTGGAGCGAAGCCTTTTAGCCTTTCAAGGAGCCGTGCGGGTGGGATTCACCAACGTGTGCCCAACCAACCGCTCTCTCCCATCCCTGGCCATACCCGCCCTCACAGACAAGCCTGGGTACTGCGCACTGCCGGTGCCTCATAGTCACTGCCCGCCTGGCACCATGATCACCTTCTGGATGAACCGTGCGGGACAGCTTTGTTTCAAGACATCCACTGGAATGTGTAAAAATACGCAGACTGATTTGGACCTCACTCTTCCCCTTTGGGCCCTTATTGATGTCTACGGGCAGTCAACCACAGTGCTCTTACTCGGTGAGTTCACAGACGGTGTACAATGAGGCCATTTCTATCTTATAGGCCAACTATAGCCAGTGTGTCCTACGGTAATTGACTGATCTTCTGGTTATGTCTCTACTTTATAGGTTCTGAAAGGAGGACTTGTACGTTTATTAGAGAATCCTGCCCTGTTCCTGACAGCTTGTTTGAATGTGGCTATGAAGACACCCCACCTCGGTTAAAGAGAAGGATAGAAATGGCTCAAGGGGACCAAAGCAACAATAACAAACCTCCAACAGGTTAGTATCATTCAGTAGAAAGACCTTCTGAAGGCAGGCCAAGTGAAGCCTAGAAATCTGTAATTTTCAATGGAGCAACTCGAATTGCTTTTACAATATGCAAACCTTGAGTCAGGCATTCCTCTAAGACAGCTCTTCTTCGATCTTCCAGAATCCAGGTCAGAGGACTTGTGCTCGGTGTGCCAGGATCGTGAAGCTAGTTTGGCCCTCCGCTGCGGACATCGCTGCCTGTGCCTCCCCTGTGCTAACAGGGTGTTTGCAGAGTTCGGGACGTGTCCTCTGTGTCGGCAGAGTGTCTAGAAGAGTTTTGGACCTGGGCCTAGTTTCCCGAACGCTAAAAAGGACTTGAAATCGGTCGTAAGAGGGATTCTTGCTGGGCGGTTTCCCGACGCCGCACTTACGGCTATGATGAGTCTACGATGTCGCCAAAATCCACGTCGGCCGTTAAGATACGTCGTTATCGGGAAACGAGGCCCTGTCCTCTGTGTCGGCAGACAGTCTAGAATGTTCCATGCGGTGGTTGTGGTGCTGCCGTGCTGCCCACAGGCTAATAAAGACACTAAAAGGTTTCAAATCAGATGCGTCTGGTAGACACTAGAAGTATACCTGCACCCTACTTCAAGCAGTGCTATATGTTATTGCACTCTGATCATTTTGTACAGCCTTTATGCACTTTAAATACTGTTTTGAATACTCATTTTTTAAAGCATTTATGCACTTTAAATACTGTTTTGAGGAAGGCTTTTCCAATGTTTGATCAATGTGAATTGATTAAGGTTTACAAAAACATGTACTGATCAGAAAGTCTAATACGTCTCCAGTCTCCTGAGGGAACTGTTTACACCATACATTGTATATTTTGAGTCCTGTTTACATTATTTATTTGGTACTTGTAAATATTTGTGAATATATTTGTCAATATTTGTATATATAATTAAATCATGACTTGTCAAAACATGTACATTTGGTTATGGTTGATCATTGTTTTTCAAAAGAGGGACTAAGAGAGAGAGAGAGCGAGCGAGAGAAAGAGAGAAAAGGGGAGAATAACTAGCTAACTGACAGATGGGGTATGTTGTATCTGAACAGCCAAATAATCAATCATTTGAATATGTTATAATAATCAAGAAATAAAGTCTAACCACTAAAACCTTGTTCTCGGTATGGACGGGAAAAAGGAGCATTTAGTAATCTCTTCGGAAGAAATGAGCAATCAAATCAGCGGATCATATTGATCTGGTTGTTGCTTACTGTCACTTTTACTGACTGATAGTGATATCACACAATTTATGATTCACTATCGATCTGCTACATACCCAGCAAACCAACAAACTTCTACTCGTATTCAGTAAACTGAGTCTGTCTAGGACGCTGTTTGAACTAGGATCATTTATTGATCAAGAAGATTGATCCCTGCATTGAATTAGCATCATATATTGGTCAAGAAGATAACCCTCTGCATTTAACTCCTCCGTTAGCAGCGAACACAAACACACCCGGGAGCAGTTTGGGTGCCTTGCTCAAGAACACCTCAGCGGTGGATGTTAAGAAAGGGGAAAGCACACTTTATTCTGCCTACATCTTTATTTTGTCTACATCTTTAGTCTGTCGACGGCTTCATTCTGTTGACGTCTTTCTTTATTTATCACTGCTGGTTCAGAGAAGTAACTAGCTCGGTCGCAAGACCGCTTCTCTAATACCTAGGCCAAGGCTGCCCCACGCAGCTTCCAATGACCTGTTTGATGCCCTATAGGCTACTGATGGCTGTGAAGACTCAAACTAATAATATAAAATAACAAAAGCACAACAGGTTTGTTCGTGTTTTCTTGATTGTGAATTGATACCAGTAAAAAGGATCCTCTCACCAAAAACCAACTAATAAGACTGATCTAGTTGTATAGTTTAGAACTACGTGAAAACAGGCAGAACCACCACTTCCATCCTTTAAACGTGATCAAATCATAAAGATTGAAATGAACTGATCAGAGTTCTTTTAGTGTACTTGCTTTCATCAGCGTTAGTTGAAGACTGGTTTCTGTGTTTTTGAAGATATGCTGCCACCTAGCGACCATATGATGTTTTTTTTTTCAGTAACACCAAGAGAAATGACCAGATATGATTGTTTTTTTGGACTCAGATTGAGGAAAGATGATGACATGGAAGACATGGTCATATAGAATAAACCATACAGGGACATCTCTGACGTAAGTCAGCTGCACATCTAAGACCCACTTACCCCTCCATTAAAATACAAGGGTCGTTAGACATTGTTAATTACTCTATGCAGAGCATTAACTTAAAAGTGACTTTACAAACAGGCTCTCAAAATACTTGCCAAAAAAACCTAAATCACATCATCACTGTTCTCTCCTCCATTAGTACAGACTTTTGAGTTGGGACAACCTTATCACATTTAAGAACTGCTGTTTAATGTTCAAAATACGGTTTTACCTGGCTCCACCACTATGCAGCCTATAGTTTAGAACAGCAGCAACCAGTGCTACTCGAGGGGCAGCAAGAGGAGACTGTGATATTCCTTTTAAAAAAAAAGTGTGTTTGGACAGTCGGTTTTCTCAGTAAGGTCAGCCCGGGAATGGCACCATCTCCCACAGAACATTAGAGAATCAATCTCATTCAACTGCTTCAAAAGAAATCTCAAAGCATGTGTGAAAAGGCAGCCCCTCCTTTTCCCTAACGCACCTGACACCACCCGCGACATTTAAACTGAACGCTACTTCTCTGCCACACGGAAACACGCACACACGCATCCATACACAACCGGTTACTTTGGAATGTTGCACGGTGCCGGCAACCGTGTATCCATTCCAACACAGCACGATCATATTTCACAAATCGCTCTGTTACTCACCCAGTTACCATGCACCATCATAGCGATCAGCTTGGTACCAGTTGTATCCGCTCCATAACTCATTTCACGCTGTTAATCCATACATTGTCGCACCACACAAACAAGCATTGACATCACACACACTTCCTGGTCCCGCAAACTTTCCGTCCCCCAAGAAACCTGAGCTCTGGACAATTGCATGATTAAATGCTGAGATAATTGTGTAATTGGGATGGGGGAAAGGGAATGATTTGTGCAGGGGTAATGTCATTGTGTATCATGTCTACTTATATGTAAACGGACTGTTTAGTACCCTATTGTAGATGGTATGTTCCAATGAAGATAATTGGAAGGCTTTATTTAAGCTCAAGATTTTCTCACTTCTGGGTGGGAGTCTGGAGAGCAGGTAGACTGAAAAGCAAGTAGAAGTGATTTTGATTGTGAAGGAGAATTGTGCATTAGTAATTGGTGTTTGTTTGTTTGTTTGTTTGTTTGTTTGTTTGTTTGTTTGTTTGTTTGTTTGTTTGTCTGTTTAGAGGGTGTTTGCTGGCGTTTTGTCACTGCACTGTTTTGTCATCATTGTTTTTGCACTGTAAATAAATTCTCACTTAAGTTCACTGGATATCACCTTGTTTTGCCGTGTTCTTCACACCCTCACCCAAGACCTCTGGAAGTCCTAGGGCCACCATCCTGGTGTGGGAGTTAGCGCGAGGCGCAATCTTTTCACAGCATGGTTGAAAAATAACCAAAAATTTGATCATTAGTCGGTAAGCAGTAGAACTTGTATATTGGGATTCATTTTATTTTATTTCATTGTATTATATTGTATTTTATTTATCTTATTTTATTTTTGATTTATTGTCTGATTTTGATTTATATTTGATGTATACGTTCATGCCTTTTTTTTTAAGGTGTATAGCCTTTTTCACTCTGGCCGGGGGACTGCCAATGGAAACTAGCCTTTTGGCTATAATTGGGTGCATTTACATCTTAATGTTCATGAATGTACACTGTCCCTCTTGATCAAATAAACAAATTGTATTGTATTGAATAACTGTCAAAAACCTCAAGACTAGGAGCAGTGTGATTTCCCTCATATATATAGGATATGTAGCATTGCATTGTTGCATACATCAAAAGTAATTACCAGAAGAAGCATTGTGGACCTAATTTGCAATAAGAATAATGAAAAAAAAACAGCTGAACGTTAAATATCATTTTTCACAACCATTTATTTTCACACAACTTCTCTGTGACAGAGGGTTGTGCTGTGACTGCACAATATGATGTTACAGTGAGACACTGAATGGCAAGTTGTTCAATTTTGAGCCTTTTCAGTGTGTCAGGAACTTGAGTCTGCTGGTCATCCAGGTCTTAGGACAGGACTTAATAACTGGCCATAGTGCTGGTGAGCCAGTCGTTGAAGAGGCAAACCTGTTTAGTAAAAGAGACAAAAGTTAAATAAACTGGCATGTTAAAAGAAAGTCTAAAAAGAAGTCTAGATACTTTGTGTCATCAATCTTACCTTGGCGTAGACACCGGGGTTGCCGGCCTCAGCACAGCCGTATCCCCAGGACACAACACCCTGCAGCTCACCGTTGCACACCACGGGGCCACCAGAGTCACCCTGAGACAGAGAGAGAGAGAAGGAGAGAGAGAGAGAGAGGGAGAGATGTGTTTGGAATATCCGTGGAGTTAGCTACTGCAGTGATCACTCCAGATCATCAAATAGTGACCATTTTTAGATTTGGTCTTATGATGGAAAGCCTAATAAACTGAAAACCACACACGTTCATTACTAACTAAATTTAGATATTGTGTTTGGCTACTTACATTATAAATACATTTCAAAACATGTAAAAAAAATTATAAAAGACACTCCAGTGCTAAGGTTCCATTTGTCTGGTGCGTGACTGTACCTGGCAAGAGTCCTTGCCTCCCTCCAGGTATCCAGCGCAGAACATGGCATCGGTGATCATGCCGGGGTAGGAGTTGTCACAGTCGCGGTCGGAGAGGATGGGGATCTCCAGGCACTGGAGCTTGTCGCCGCTAACAGCTTAAGAGACACAATGAGGTAATTAATGGATTGAAGGGGATCAAAACTAACTAATGACTGTTTGTCATTCCGGTAGGCTCTGTAATGGTTAACCTCAGGGTGGCATACTCACCGGAGCTCATGGTGTTGCCCCAGCCGGACACGAGGCACTTGGTGCCAGCGGCGGCACAGCTGGTGGGCAGGGCCACGGTCTGCACGTACTTGTTGAGGGTGGCGGGCTTGCTCAGCTTGATCAGCATGATGTCGTTGTCTATGTTGTAGGAGCTGTAGTTGGGGTGACGGATGACGCGGGAGGATTTGATGAACTGCTCATTTCCCTCAGTCACTCTGATGTGGTGCTCGCCCATGCGAACCTCAACACGGCTGAGAGGCAAGGGTTACAATGCATAAATTACAAATGAACCAAACAGTAAATTATCATTTTTATTACTTTTGATGTATGATGAGTTTTGTGAACCCTTTTTTGTAATAGTATTGTATCTTATCATATCATGCAACACCATTTACATTTTGTGAATGCTCAATGGTCAATGTTCAACATTCAACATTGAGGTATTTCAGTTAGTCTTGGTGTTAAAGCAGGACGAGGCCAACACCACGGTCTGTGTCAAAACAAAACTATAAATAATACATTGGTTGAGTGCAAAAACTTACGACTTGTAGCAGTGAGCAGCAGACACGACCCAGTTCTCGTTGACCAGGGAACCACCGCAGAAGTGGTAGCCGGAGTTCAGAGACACCGTCCAGGGCTTGGAGTAGGGCTCGCACTCATACCCTCCAACAATCTTATCATCATCCAGAGCAACTGCACACAAGGCAAAAACATCATGCATTAGTCAGAGTAAAGTATAAGATTTTTTTTTTGCAGAGTGTACAGACATTTTGCGTTATACTCACAAGCAGCTCCCAGGAGCACAAGGAAGACCAGAGACCTCATGATTGCCAGTTGATTCTGTCGATGAATGTCTTACCTGGACACCTGGTATTTATACAGATCGTGAGGTGAGGTGGTGTCGCTGAAACCACGGTTATTGGTCAGTCAGTGACTTATCAGTTTCTATTTCTAGGCACAGTTGTGTTTTTAAGATAAAAAAGAAAACAGCTGCCTTTTTCCCAGGACTTGATTATGTAAAGTGGCTTCATTCCCTCAAATCTTATGTAAAATGCACATAGTAACCCCTGTCTTCTGTTGTCTGATACAATTTAACAAAATGAAACATTACATACAGTATATCCATTTCGATAATTGTGAGAAACAAGTCTCTAGAAGTACATAGCCTAGAAATCACATTGCTGTAAAACTACACACAATTCTTCTGAACAGATATCAAAGACTGAGCGACATAGGAGGTCATTCGTCCCAGCTGCCATTGAACTTGAATTATTATGCTCTTTACACCATACCTCCTTCATCCACTGTACATAGTACATAGCTGCATTGTATTGTTTGTAAGGTCTGTATATATTGTTTGTAATTATTGTAAATATGTGAGAACTGCAAGATCCCTGAATTTCGGGATTAATATAGTATTTATATAGTATCTATCTATCTATCTATCTATCTATCTATCTATCTATCTAGATAGATAGATAATTGAGATCTCTGCAGTTCTGGGTTTGGACTCTGGTTTGAAGAAAGATGATAACATGGAAGACATGGTCATAAAGAATAAACCATATAGGGACAAGCTTCGTACTGTGGCCATGACAATGGCACTGGAGCTAAATGCTATGAGCCAGATTAGCCTCTGCAGGACCTTGGTCTTCTTGTCAATCATGGCCACTGAACAAACAGGAAGGGACTGGAGCAGTGCCAGTCTCTTGTGCATTGGGAGCTATTTCTCAAGAGTGTCAATCAGGAGTTGGAAATCGTAATTGCCGAGGTCGCAGGAGGAAACTAGGAACACTTTAGGGGCTCCCACTTTCTTCAGATTATTTGTCAGTCCTCCCTGATTTGGCTGTGATAAGTTCTTTTTCTTCCTCTCGGCGCGGATATCATTGTCAAACTTCGAGCGCACAAAACAGCTTTTTCTTCCTCCTAATCTCTTTAGCCAGCATGATATCATTCTCCTTAAATCTTTCAGAGGTGATAATGATGTAGGAGTCAAAGGTTTTGAATTTTACATCCTTAGATAAAGCTTTCACAAGACGTTTGTCTCATTCTAGCAGGATCTGACTTAGTCTTTATTTGAACTCTAATAGTTTCACATTCAATGTCAAACCATCTGTTGGATGAACTATTGCTTTTCACGTTTAGTACTGCATCCAGGATAATGGAAAAATTCTCTTGTGATCTGAATTTGAGTTATCTTTGTTATCTGTGCTTTCATTGTCATACTGTATATCACTAAACACCTTTAAGTCATGATCATTCACTTCATATTTTTTACACTTAGTCCTGCATTCAAAATTATGTAAAAGTTGATATCACAAAGTAATCAAATCATATAACACTCTTATGACCTGAAATTGAGTTATCTTTGTCATCTGATTGTGCTATCTTTGATATCTGTGTTTGCTTTATCATATATTACTACACCCCTTTAAGTTAAGGTCATTTATTTCATACTTTTGACTGAGGCATGATTTTTTTAATGCCTTACATTTTATAAATATATATATAAAAAAAACATTTGAACAGAAGTGTTTCTCTCCATGGAGCGTTCAGATTCGGATGGAGTGTAATTTAATTTACTACGTTCAAGGCACTTGCTTGGATTTCCAGTTAAAATGACAAAATATAACATTTAGATTTTCTATCAAAATAAGAAATTGTATCCATAACTTACAACAGCACTACAAACAAATCCAAACAAGTGACTGTAGGTGATTATATTATTTTGTGATGCATGTGTTTTGGCCTGTCTTGTGTTGTCTGTTTACCAGCTGCTTTGTGTTCTGTTTAGTAAATGTTCGGTGGATGCCAGATAAGAAACCACGTTGAGATATGTTTGTAAACACACTGACTGACAACCTCAAATACACGTAGGAGTCTTAATCAAGATATGTTAAGAGATATGATTAAATTCATTGGTCATTTGTGTATTCTTTTTTCCTCTTTACTCACTTTATATAACCCGATTAACGATTACCTTGAATGCTTTAATTTTTCAATGTGACCGGCCTATATCTACGAGGGTGAACAACTTCTGTTTAAGAGATCATTAAATAAACAAAAGTCACAGGTTAACCTTGAGAGAAATGAGTGAACAAGCTATCACTCACGTAAAATTTGCCAAATGAAGATATACTGGTTGCCTTTCTTTGAAAACCACAGAAACTGGGGGTGGAGTCCCAGGTTGAGGTGCGTTGGATGTGGTTTCAGGTACCTCCTTTGGGCTCAGATACACATACGCGTTTTTGTAAAAACGGGACGCGAGCAAATGCATTGATTCCTATGGTACGCCCCTTCTCCACCACGCGTTGCGTCTTTGAAGCGTTTTTTAGGTGCGCTTAAAAGTTGAACTATTCTCAACTTTCCAGCGCAAGGCAGGGAAGCGCACCACTTCTGTTTTGGCCGCCGCACTTTGCCAAGGCGTTACTGAAGCGTTTCTGCCTGAAAAAAGACGCGTATGTGTATCTGAGCCCTTAGTGTGCATGTGTATTTTTCTTGCTCTCCATTAGATTGTTTGCCTATAATGTTATTCAACATATCAACCTTTCCCGCTTTGACTACTTCAACGCCCTCCTAACGGGCCTGCCGCCTTCCGTGGTGAAACCACAACAGATGAATGATAGTAGTTGGCTTCCCCTATCATAGAGACCGATGGTGACAAATTACCAGTGTGCATGGTTTGTTCTTCCGTGCTATCTAACGAAAGTATAAAGCCATCAAAGCTGCAACGACACTTAAAGACAACCCATGCTCACTTGGTAGAAAAAAAACATTTAATATTTCCAGCCTCGTTTTAAATCGTTTGCGAGCTAGCTTTTAAAAGCCCTTCATCAAGTTGCATTTCGTGTCGGGCAGACCACCAAGCCATACATAATTGCGGAAAGTGTAATATTGCTAGCAGTTAGTGATATGTGCATAACAATGTTTGGGAAGGATGAGCCCGCCCTGTGGATGAATTGGCAGCTGATGTAAGAGCACAACTAGTCGCGAAACTCCCGAAGGCAGATTATTTTGCACTAGGCTACAATTAGATGCACCCACCGATGTGTCAAACTACGCCCAGCTTTTAGCGTTTGTGCGGTTTGTCGACCAAAATGAGATGCAGGAGGAATTTCTATTTTGTAAGCATCCGCCTGGACGTACAAATTCAGAGATTTTCAAAGGGATCGAGGATTTTTTTCGTGAACATGATATTCCCTGACCAAAATGTGTCGCTATGTGCAAATATCAAACTACAGGCCTCGTATGGGATATTTCAACCATACTTAAGCTTCTCAAGCTACTCAATTCTTTTCCCCTCCCTAATTGAATTCAGAGTGATGGCTAACTAAGGGAGAAAAAATTTCAATAATAAACAGAATAAATTGAAATGAGTTGTGTGTTTTACAGATGATGTGTAATTCGGTTCAAACATGTGTAGGGGACTGTGCGTGTGTGTGTGGCTATCATTTTGTTCCAAATAAAATATATATATATATCAGGCTTAAATTTGGGAAGGCAGGGTGTGGGGGTCCCTGCTCAGTGTTCCTCTCAGCTAAGGGGGCCTTAGGCTGAAAAATGTTGAAGATTCCGGGGTCAGGCCATGCTCCAGACTGGGGAACAGACTCATGTGTAATGGTCAGGCCATGCTCCAGACTGGGGAACAGACTCATGTGTAATGGTCAGGCCATGCTCCAGACTGGGGAACAGACTCATGTGTAATGGTTAGGCCATGCTCCAGACTGGGGAACAGACTCATGTGTAATGGTCAGGCCATGCTCCAGACTGGGGAACAGACTCATGTGTAATGGTCAGGCCATGCTCCAGACTGGGGAACAGACTCATGTGTAATGGTCAGGCCATGCTCCAGACTGGGGAACAGACTCATGTGTAATGGTCAGGCCATGCTGCAGACTGGGGAACAGACTCATGTGGTCTGTGGGGGTGCCAAGAGCACCAGTCCTTGGTGGAGTTTCACTGACTGTTCGATGGTTACAAGAGTTCAGTCTCCCACTCAACCACACTCATCCATCTACACACTAACTGAGCTGCCTGACCAGTAGAAATGTCTAACTTTTACTTTGTTTGGTTTTTTTGCAATCTCAATTGGGATCTCATGAAAACTCAACTGCCGACATGCCTTTCCAGACCCACTGACTTTCATCCTCACAGAAGGGCAAACAGAAGCTCTCAGACTCATGCACACAGACTTCCAGGTTCTTTTCCAACAATTCGACAGCCCCTCCCCTTTCCTTTTCACTGCCTCTCCCTGATGACAAATGTTTGTAACCCCCAGGCACGTGCGTTTCTGTGGCTATAAAGGCAGGCAGAGAAAGGCTCAGTCAAACAGAAACACACAGTTTAATGTATACCAGACTAGTCTGTGGGTCATGCACATACAGAATACAAAGAAATTACAGACAACATGAACGGTAAGCATTTTTACATCCTTTGTAAAACTTTTCTTTAATTCCAAAGCTGCAGTAATATTAACATGAAAGAAGTTTATTTTTTAGAAATGTACCAACCTGCACTTTTCCAGATCAAATCTCTTGTTTTTAGTTCTTGTTAGTTAGAGTTCAGACTATCCTACTTACATTTATAGTCATACAGATATCTACCATGTAGATCACCTTGTGAATAATGAAGGCTATAAACTTCAAATAGCAGACAGTCGCTAGTCCACAGACACACTGCATTGCCATGTTGTGGCAGTTTCAGCCATGGATCATGGACGCTTGCCAGTAAACCTGGCCCCTAAATAGTAAATATCCAGTAAGGCAAGAATGTGAAAGAGAAGTAGGGATGGTAGCCATCAGGAGTGGCAGTTTATCAGTCACCTGCTTCCCCAAATATTACACACATTCACTTTAATAACTAGACACACTCTTTTACCACTTTAAAACTCTTTTACCTCTTTACTCTTTAACCTCTTTAACACTCTTTTAACTCTTTAACACTCTTTCTTCCCAGCTATTTCTGTGAACAAGAAGACACACTCTTCTTCTGTAAACAAAAGCATTTTGATGGGGGAACACGAAATAATCCTTTGTGTTTTGAATTTATATGAATTGATTTAGATTACAAAGTCAATTTTGAATGTGTAATTCAAAACATGGTTGAGGAGAAAGCACTAGGTGGATGAGAGCCCTAAGATAGGTTAAGGTTTCATGTTTACATTAAACGCAGATTGGCCAATGTGATTGGACACACACTAATGTCAACAAAAGGGTGATTGGGATAACAACAGGGAGCTGTTTAGAGCAGTTTTTCTCAACCATAAACCAGTCGGTTGACCACTGGAAAGGGCTTCACGCAGCCCAGTGGTTGAGAAAAACAGCCCTAAACAGCTCCCTGTTGTTATCCCAATCACCCTTTTGTTGACATAATCGTGTGTCCAATCACATTGGCCAATCTGCGCTAAATGTAAACATGAGAATGGAATATAGATTAGGTAAAATAAAGTGGGGTGTCTGTTGGGCCCCGGCCTGTTACAAATACGAACAGGTGGGCCTCGGAGTAGAAAAGGTTGAGAACCAAAACTTAAGGATACAGGAGAAACACAGACTCCTCTCACCGCAGTGGTTCTGAGGATAACACAACAGTATCAGAGGACTAAAGCCATTTCCAAGTCCTACAAAACAAAGTCTAGGATAAGGAAGACACAAAATCATGATGACATTACACACAGGCCAAACCAGTCGGTTGATAGACTTTGCAGCCAAGATATTGAAATTTGCTTTTGATCAGTTGTTGCTGATCTCTCTAATCACTCTGATTGATTCTTTTTCTCATTTCCCAGTAGGGGCCAGGCACTCCCGCCCCTGTGGACTAACCTGCCTTGGCCCTCTGACCTTCCACCCTGGGGCCGTGGGCAAGAAGGTCACCCTCAGCCACGGGAACTGCAGGGCCTCGAGGGACTTGGAGACCTTCCATGATGGCCTGGTGTTCAGCAGTCGCCCGGTGAACCCTAAGGAGAAGGTGCAGATCAAGGTGGAGCGAAGCCTTTTAAACTGGCAGGGGGCCGTGCGGGTGGGATTCACCAACGTGTGCCCAACCACCCGCCCTCTCCCATCCATGGCCATACCCGCCCTCACAGACAAGCCTGGGTACTGCGCTCGGCCGGTGCCTCATAGTCACTGCCCGCCTGGCACCACGATCACCTTCTGGATGACCCGTAAGGGACACCTGGGTTACAAGACATCCACTGGAAGGTGTGAATATACGCAGACTGACTTGGACCTCACTCTTCCCCTTTGGGCCCTTATCGATGTCTACGGGCAGTCAACCACAGTGCTCTTACTCGGTGAGTTCACAGACGGTGTACACTGATGCCATTTCTATCTTATAGGCCAACTATAGCCAATGGGGTCTTACAGTCATTGACTGATCTTCTGGTTTTGTCTCTACTTTCCAGGTTCTGTAAGGAGGACTTGTATGGGTATGTTTATGAGAGAATCATGCCCTGTTCCTCACAGCTTGTTTCAATGTGGCTATGAAGAAATCAAACCTCGGTTAAAGAGAAGGATAGAGACGGCTCAAAAGAGCAAACCGTCTCAAGAGGACAAGGGCAACAATAGCAAACCTCCAAGAGGTGAGTGTTCCGTCTGAAGGCCAAATTTTTACAATTTTCAAATCTTGTTTATATACTCCTTGGATATTTTTTTTTTAAGTCATATTGGATTGTTGACCATTGCACTGTTGTATTGTATTGTTTTGCACTGTTGTACTTATTGGCACTGTTGTATTGTTTTGTGTTGTGATGTATATATGTGTTATATGTGTAAGCACACTGAGAACCACTGCACCAAGACAAATTCCTTGTTTGGCTAACTTGGCCAATAAAAGCTGATTCTGATTCTGATTGAGTCAGTCATTCCTGAAAGACACCTCTTCTGTGATCTTCCAGAATCCAGGTCAGAGGACTTGTGCTCGGTGTGCCTGGAGCGTGAAGGTAGTTTTGCCCTCCGCTGCGGACATCGCTGCCTGTGCCTGCCCTGTGCCAACAGGGTGTTTGCAGAGTTTGGGACATGTCCTCTGTGTCGGCAGAGTGTCTAGAAGGTTCCATGCAGTGCAGCTGTGTGTTGGAAGAGTTCGGGCAGGTCCTCTGTGTCGGCAGAGTGTCTAGAAGAGTTTGGGACGTGTCCTCTGTGGCGTCAGAGTGTCTAGAAGAGTTTGGGACGTGTCCTCTGTGTCGGCAGAGTGTCTAGAAGGTTCCATGCAGTGCAGCTGTGTGTTGGAAGAGTTTGGAACGTGTCCTCTGTGTCGGCAGAGTGTCTAGAAGAGTTTGGGACGTGTCCTCTGTGGCGTCAGAGTGTCTAGAAGGTTCCATGCGGTGGTTGTGGTGCTGCCCTGGTGCCCACAGGCTGATAAGGACACTGCAGGTTTCAGCCCAGATGAGTCTGGTAGACACTAGAAGCATACCTGCACCCTACCTCAAGCAGTGCTATATGTTATTGCACTCTGATGATGTTGTACAGCATTTATGCACTTTAAATACTGTTTTTAAGGAGCACATTTCCAATGTTTGATCAATGTGACTTGATTAAGGTTTACAAAAAATGTTTTAGTCCTGTTTACATTTTGTATTTGGTACTTGTAAATATTTGTAATTATAATTAAATCATGACTGGTCAAAACAATTACATTGGGTTATGGTTGATAATTGTTTTTCAAAAGAGGGACTGAGAGAGAGAGAGAGCGAGAGAGAGAGAGAGAGAGAGAGCGAGAGAGAACGGGGAGACTAACTTGCTAACTAGGTAAGACTGATAGTTATATTTTTAGAACTATGCGAAATCAGACAGAACCACCACTTCCATCCTTTAAACGTGATCAAATCGTAAAAGTGAAATAAACTGATCAGAGTTCTTGTATGGCTTCTTGCTTTCATCCCGTTAGTTGAAGACTGGTTTCTATGTTTTTGAAGATATGAGGAATGTTGAAATGTGACAGGGGCGAAACACACTTTTTCCTTGTTCATTTAGTTATTTTAGTTCATGGAGAGCATTAAGTTATTTTGGACAAAATAACTTAAATTTCAACAGAAATTTTAACCATCCCTAGCCAAAGGCCTGGAGTGCATTACATGCGCTAGTCTGAATGGATTTTGCAGTGGAGCCTCAAAGCAGTGTCCCGCACTTCGTGACTCGTGTGCCAGCATCACCACTGCAACTGTAGAAGGTGAGAAAATGAACCCTTCACTTTGACAAACACTGACAGTTGATTGAATACATTTTTTATAAAAAAAGTTTCTACTGTAGATTAATAGATAAGCTTAACATCCTTACTCTGAAGTCTAGATTTCTTTCTTTGTTTGAGATTTCTATCGGTCCATCTATTGGATTATGGGTTTGTGTTTTCCTCATGACTATATTATATTTTGTATTTTTTGTTTGCAGGGGGTACCACTGCTATAGGAAATGTCAAAAGGTGCATCCCATCTGCACAATGTCTCAGTGGTTCCCTGAACTATGGAATCTCTAGGGTCACACTGAGCGCCTTGTGCTGTAACACAGACAACTGCAACACTGGAAGTCCTCCAGGTAATTATTTTGTGCTGACGGAATCTAATGATGAATCTAATGTTCAGAAAGGAGGCTGTGGGATCAATTTAGCGACTTTTTAGGCTTTGTCTTCTAAATCTAATGCCAATTCAATTCTTCCTGCCCTGTTTGGTTAAAATAATAGAAATTCTACAAAGCTGAACATGAAAGCATGGTTAATCTTCCAGTTGCAGTAAATGACACGGCCAATGGGAGGCAGTGTTTCACCTCGGATTCGGCGGGCTTCTCATCAAGGCTTCAATGTGCCGGTGATGAGGATCGCTGTTTCTCTGCAACAGGTGTGTTTATTTGTGTGTGCAGTACTATGTATTTTGAATAAAATGGCGAAATATATTTCTAGACAGTAGAGGAACATACCAGTCGAGGGTATGTAACACTGAAAGAGTGGAAAAGTATATATTTAGTTATGTAATCTATTGCTTTATTGTTTTATATTGATAGTACATTATTGTTTATATCTCTCTGTCCCTCCCTTCTGATTTTCCCTTCCACCACTAGTTAGTGTTGATGGACAGAGCACTACCTGGAAGGGCTGTGCCACCAGAAATGCCTGCTCTGGAGCGTTTTCAGAGGAGCTGGACTCGGTGGCTGTGGAACTGACCTGCTGTGAGGGGAATCTGTGCAACAGTGCCTGGAGTGCTACACACAGTGTCCTGTTCCTGCTGTGGCCCCTGGGCTCTGTTCTGCTCTTCCACTGAGCTGGCTTCAACTCAGGGTGACTCCTCTACTTGTGTTTGTGTGTGTTTGTTTTCATTCATGTGTTCTTAATATTTCAGAAACTATTAAAATAACTCCTGGACACATTTAAAGTCCATTTTCTTTAAAGTTTAAATCTATTTAGGAAGTAAACAAGTTGTCATTTGGCAATGTCTTTATTCAAGATGAACATTTAAGTACTCATCACATCTTGCTAGGGCCTAGGTTTAAAAACTCAAAGTTTCCCTTTAATTGAAACAATTAATAATTTACATATGGTGTGATTGTTCATGTTATGTGAACTTGGAACTCACCTGAATCATTTGTGGGTTTCCAATGATAGTTTCGCCTTATAATTACCAGTGAGTGTGTGTGTGTGTCACCATTACAGCGAGTAGTAGGACTGCAGTTGCAACCAACCATCCTTTGGAGTGTTGAAGTGTTGCGCTGTCATGAGCAACTTTTCGCTCATGACAGCACCATTGATTATTTATTCCTGTGATAAAACTAATGCAAGCATCTTCTGTGTTTTGACTTGATGCTGTTTTCTGTTCAACCATTTCACTCTGTCTGCTATGTTTCCCTCCTAGTGATGTTGGTATGTAGTTGATTTGTTTTGTTCACTGAACATGACTTTTGGGATAATCATGTACAGTATGTATTCAGGTTTATTTGGTAGTTGGCTTAGCCACACCATCCACTCATGGCTGTGAAGACTCAAACTGTGGTAAAAATATAAAATAACAAAAAGCACAAAAGGTTTGTTTGTGTTTTCTTGATTGTGTATTGACATGTATCACATCACCCATTATATCATTATCAGTAAAAAGGTTCCTCTCACCAAAAAACAACCAATAAGACTGATCTAGTTATATTGTTTAAAAGTTTTGAATGGAATGTGACATGCACAAGACAGCAAGTTATGTTCAGATGGAAAAAAGGTAAAGCCAGGCCTGCAGCAGGCCATAACCGAGTCTGAGTGTCAACTGACAACAGCACCAATATGTTGCTAATCTCACCCAATTGGACAGGCATTACAGTGCAACCATTCAACACAACAGCAAATCAGTTAAGTTGAACACGTGGGGGTGCCACACAAAGTGTAGTGTCCACCACAGTGGTCAAAATAAAGATCAACCACAAAAATCAGTCTTAATGTAATATATCAGTCTCATAAAATATATTAAACTATCAATTTGGAACTCTGATTAATAATAAAAATGAATTACTACAGTGTCAGAATGGGAAAAGGTGGCACGTAGAAAAGAAAGCAGACCGGAGAAAGCTCTTGACAACGTGCAATGTGCAGGTCAGCAGATAAAATACAGAAGTACTGTAAAGGGGAAAGTACCACAAACATCTTGTGCTTTTACTGTGTCTAGAGTGGACCAGACGTTATGTAACCATCTCATGATCGATGGGGGGCGGCCTCTCGGGACCCGGAGTGACATCACATAACTGAGCTTTAAATGCTTGAACATTTCTTGTGTTTGGCAGAAGGGTTTCTCCAGCTATTGATGTTGATGTATCTTTCTTGACTGCATTGCATTGATGGTTGTATTGTGTCATCATTTACCAACTTAACTTATCTTGCTACTGTAAGAATATTAAGAGTCAGTTTTTAGTCTGCATAGAAAATATTAAAAGATCAGTTATACATAGGAAAATACAGAGGCGGGGGACCTTTAGCACAGGAAGTGTAGAGGCAGTTGAGACCTTTGAAGTCTCCAGATCAAAAACTGTCATATAGCTAATCAAAGAGTGTCGAGCAGGCAATTCTTGTCAACAACTGTTTTAATGTTAGACACGTCACGGGGTCAGACCAGGGGCAAGGATGGAAACGGCCTCCGAAGCAAGTTGGAAACCACTTTCGATATGTCACTCGCACAACAGTATAAGAGGGCCGCCTAACCGCTCTCTCATCAGAACTCATCTTCTCCGACCATACAGCTGTATCGTCGTACTTTGTTGTGCCTCAGTAAACTTTTCTACTTGGTTACATTTGAACTTGTACGCCTCTTAACTCGAACTCCAACACCGATTAGACACGTCATTTTCCTACACTACAAAAAAGCTTCGTCCGGTGACTCCTCTCTAAACCAGCACGCAGGTAGAAAATACCTAACACGTGTTATGTGGAGAAGTTCACTTTGATTTTGACTGATGGACACTCCCATCAATGAAGAGACCAATATATAAACCAACACATGTACGCCGAACTATCTACCGTCAAGATGGTGATTGAAGTCATTTTTGTTGTGATGTGCCTGCTTGTGTCTCAAGGTAAGAAGATTATATCATCTGAAAATGAAGTAATTTGTTGAAATGTGACAGGGGCGAAACACACTTTTTCCTTGTTCATTTAGTTATTTTAGTTCATGGAGAGCATTAAGTTATTTTGGACAAAATAACTTAAATTTCAACAGATATTTTAACCATCCCTAGCCAAAGGCCTGGAGTGCATTACATGCGCTAGTCTGAATGGATTTTGCAGTGGAGCCTCAAAGCAGTGTCCCGCACTTCGTGACTCGTGTGCCAGCATCACCACTGCAACTGTAGAAGGTGATAAAATGTACCCTTCACTTTGACAAACACTGACAGTTGATTGAATACATTTTTTATAAAAAAAGTTTCTACTGTAGATTAATAGATAAGCTTAACATCCTTACTCTGAAGTCTAGATTTCTTTCTTTGTTTGAGATTTCTATCGGTCCATCTATTGGATTATGGGTTTGTGTTTTCCTCACGACCACATTATATTTTGTATTTTTTGTTTGCAGGGGGTACCACTGCTGTAGGAAATTTGAAAAGGTGCGTCCCATCTGCACAATGTGTCAATGGTTCCGTGAACTATGGAATCTCTAGGGTCACACTGAGCGCCTTGTGCTGTACCACAGACTACTGCAACACCGGAAGTCCTCCAGGTAATTATTTTGTGCTAATGGAATCTTATGAGGAATCTAATGTTCAGGAAGGAGGCTATGGGGTCAATTTAGCGACTATTTAGTCATTGTCTTCTTAATCTAATGCCAATTCAATTCTTCCTGCCCTGTTTGGGTAAAATAATAGAAATTCTACAAAGCTGAACATGAAAGCATGGTTAATCTTTCAGTTGCAGTAAATGACACGGCCAATGGGAGGCAGTGTTTCACCTCTGACTCGGCGGGCTTCTCATCAAGGCTTCAATGTGCCGGTGATGAGGATCGCTGTTTCTCTGCAACAGGTGTGTTTATTTGTGTGTGCAGTACTATGTATTTAGAACAAAATGGCGAAATATATTTCTACACAGTAGAGGGGCATACCAGTCGAGGGTATGTAACACTGAAAGAGTGGAAAAGTATAACTTTAGTTATGTAATCTATTGCTTTATTGTTTTATATTGATAGTACATTATTGTTTATATCTCTCTGTCCCTCCCTTCTGATTTTCCCTTCCACCACTAGTTAGTGTTGATGGACAGAGCACTACCTGGAAGGGCTGTGCCACCAGAAATGCCTGCTCTGGAGCGTTTTCAGAGGAGCTGGGCTCGATGGCTGTGGAACTGACCTGCTGTGAGGGGGATCTGTGCAACAGTGCCTGGAGTGCTACACACAGTGTCCTGTTCCAACCTGTTCCAACCAATAAGACTGATCAAGTTATATTGTTTAGAACTATGTGAAAACAGGCAGAACCACCACTTCCATCCGTTAAACGTGATCAAATGGTAAAAGTGAAATAAACTGTTCAGAGTTGTAGTATGGCTACTTACTTTTATAGTCCAGAAAAAGTAGCATTTTACGACAGACTAATTGTAACATTTCTTTGTATAACAAGTTTCTTTGAATATGAATGTTGATATGCAAATGAGCTATACACTAATAGAATATGCCCAAAATACTCCCAAATAGGCTTAATTTTTTCCAAAATGAACCTTTGCATAGAAAAAGTTTATTTTTAAATTAATTTGAATATGCACATGAGCTCCACACTTATTGAATATGTCCTAATTTGCATAGGCAGAAACACCATTCATATATATGACGAATACATCTGCACAATCTTCATCCAATCATCGTACTGCCCATGGGTGATGGCAATGCTGCTTATAGACTGGCCACTAACCTGAAGACTGCCTGGCTTGGTAGTACCTGCCAGGGGTATGGTGTTTCTGCCTATGCAAATTAGTACATATTAAATAAGAGTGGAGCTCATGTGCATATTCAAACTCATTTCAAAAGAAACTTGTAATACAAAAAAAACCATACAATAACTCTACAATACACTTGTGGTAACAAAGTATTTTTTTAATCAGTCCAACATGTTATTGTAACACATTTTACTGCTCTGTACTGCTTCTAGTAAATGCACAAATGGCTCCTCAGTTGAGTGCAGAAGAGTATGATGTAGAAGTGAGCATAGGAGTACTAGCCCTGCTCCAAGCCCTGGCCTGATTGGTCACTGACTGACCAATAGACTTGGTTTTAGCAACAGCACCTCACCGCATGATCTGCATAATACCAGGTGTCCAGGTAAGACCTTCATCAACAGGATCAACTGTCAATCATGAGGTCTCTGGTGTGGGGAGCTCCTCCTCTGCTGCCTCAAACGTGAGGGGAAGGGCTTCCTCTTCTCTCAGTCGTCCTCCAGGTGGCGCCATTTCCAAGGATGTAGTCACCTTACAAATGTACAAAACAGAAAACGACACACTAACATGGGGAACAGCATGACATCAGAGAAGGATCTTGTAAAGTGCACACTACTGTTCACAAAAACTTAAACAGAAACTGTTTTAAAGTTGCAGTAGGTAATCCTTATTAAAATAACTTTTTGTCACATTTGCTAAAACTGTCACTATGTCCTGACAGTAGTAAATGAGAAGGTCATCTGTGGAAGAAAAATCAGGCTCCTCTAGCTCCTACTGCCATTGGCAAGAGTCCCTCATGACCAAATCAAAACAACCAATCATAGCCTGGAGGAGGGTCTGACAGAGTGTCAGTCACTGCCTGTGCACACGTGGTGGACAGAGAGGTATGGGAGTTATAGTGAGAGTAGATTTGCTCCCCGTTTTGCATCCTCACTGATTGAAGTTGATCAGTGAAGATGAATTGAACAACATTTAAATCTCTACTCTTAGTTCTACTTTGTAAACTAAATACTTCAATATCAAGTCCAAGGGCACAGCAGCTATCATTGAATGGTTGAGTATTTATTTGGCACCAGTTTTCATCAGAGCTTCTGGGCTGATTTTCTTTACAGTACATGAGTCATAAAAGTAGTAGTAATTGTTGTTGTGACTCTACTTTGGTGTCTTTCTCACCTGTGTCTTTTTCAGACTTGTCCTTATGGCCACACTGTGGGACATGGACTTCCCAGCTTCCTACATTTCTACAAACGTATGCAATGGAATAAAAGGTCATTCACAGCCATCCATCCGTGAGGTGATTTTGGGGGATACAAGGTGGGCACTAAAACAATTAGCTGTACCTCCAGGTCTTTTGGAAAGGAGAACAGTGGGGGTCTAGCAACAGGACTTGTTGTTTGTGTTGTTCTGCTGTTTTGAGTTTTAGTCTGCCTTTTAGGAAGTTTGCCTGCTAGTCTTGGACTAAAGCACCAAAGCTCGTTAGACTACTTTAGAATCATTTTACATTTTCAATGGAGGATACACAGAAATGAGCGGGTTGCTATGAAATGAAATGACAGTAGAACCCAGCGTGATCATGCATCCAATGACTTTGAACCTTTTTGTGAGGTGTTCACAGGCTGCGTCCTGCATAGGACAGCACTGTGACAAAATAAAACATATGGAATGTTTGTTGTTGTAAGTAAGATTATTCTGGTCAGACTTGTTTGAATCAGCTGCAGGCCAAGGTGGAGTTGCTGTCAGTATGTTGAACGTGATGGCTGATGGCAACTACTGACAGGCCTGAGAGTCAAGGAATGCCTTGAGGCTTGAGGACAGATATACTTGAACTGACTGATATGATCTGCACTAGAGAAACATTAGTTTTATGCTCCGATTCACTGATTTGGATGGCGTATGTGCCAAACAGCTGACCGAGTAGCTGACCGAGAGTTACCATTACTGAGATCCTGATTGCTGGAATTTTGGACCTCAAAAATGAATGAGAATGAGTTAAATTATAGATATTATAGAAGACAGATATTTAGTTATTGTGCCCCTAGGAAGGTAACAGCAGATATACTTGAAGTGATCTGTGTTGCTGCATGTCTTCAGTCTTCTGCTGAAATGGTCATACTAACATCACAGCACACACTCACTCTGTATCACTGCAAGTTGTGTCAAAGCTACAGTACGCTTTAGTTTATCTAGTACCTTAATCGAATCCCTCAAGCACTCTATTCCGATCTTATGATCCCAGCACCGGGAATGGAACTCTATTCTGATCTTATGATTCCAGCACCGGGAATGGAACTCTATTCCGATCTTATGATCCCAGCACCGGGGATGTAACTCTATTCTGATCTTATGATCTGTCAGGGGATGGAACTCTATTCTGATCTTATGATCCCAGCTCAGGGAATGGAACTTGAAATTGTGCCTCCTGTAGAAAGAAATCCCAATTAAATGTTCAAGGGTTTTCTTTTCTTTTTTTACCAGGATTTTTTTCATCCTGGAAAAGTCATGACACTTTAAAATCCCATTTTCCAGGCCTGGACAAATCATGAAATTCAGTAAATTCATTGACAGTTTTGGAAAAATTAATTCTGGAGTAAATTAATTAGTTTTAGAAAAGTAATCTTGTTGTAAGTAGGTCTAATTAAATTAATTATTGTGCTCTTCCAATGATGATGTTTTGTTGTCAGAATTTCTCCAGTGTTACCACTGGAATTGACATAGCCTGACCTATTAAAAAAAAGAATGTAATTTTCATGAACACATTAGACTCAAACCTGTGGACTAAAGAAGGCAATTTTGTGTACTTGTAGATTGTGAAAGCTCAGTGACAAATCACCAAGGATCCTTGACAAGTCATGGAAAAGTTTTAAAATGTCAATGAAAATGGGTGGGAACCCAGACAGGTCACATGAATACTGCAGACCGCACCCCCACTGTCTGTCATTAAGTGAAGGCACATGGAGGCCCATAATAACTTGTCATACTTATCACAATGTGTTTATTATGGGTGTGCTGTTTACTTTATATTTGCACATCCCTGGGTGAGAAAAATTCCCGTTTTCATAAAAACGTATTTGTGAGATGTTCACAGGGCTGAACCTATAAAGGACATTGCATGATGTATTATTCCTTCAAGGCCATGATGTGTTCAAAACAAACAACCTACAACACAAGACATGAATGGCAGTAATCTATGAAATAGGTTTCAGGCAAACAGCTCTTCACTGGGCCTTTCTAAATAATGAGGGGTCCCTCCCCCTACAAAAAGGCAGCCTTTCTCCTTGAGGTCCACTGCCTCCAATCCTAAACAGAGGCCTGGTTTGCTTGTCCTGTCTCTTACAGAACTTACTGGAAAGGCTTCCACTCAAGACTCCAGCCAAGGCCAAATGCCCCTTGCAACATTAATAAAAGCAAAACTGAATTTGTGGATCCTGCCCGTGATTCGGATCAGCTCCAGAATGTAATGGCCCACACTACACCCTTCCACCAAGTTTCAAGTTTCATGAACATTGGGGCAGGAGTTGTTCTGTAATCCTGCAAACAAACAAATCACACCCTAAACATAATCTCCTTGGCTGAAGAAAGAAAACATTTCTTATCATTGTGGTATGTAAACATGTCAACATTGTGGTATGTAAACATGTCAACATGTAGACATTGTGCTATGTAAACCTGTTCCTGATTTACAGACCCTGCTACTGACAATAAAGAGGTTTCTCTGAAAACTCTAGGTAGACTGCATATTAAAGTTGCAAAAATATTAACTTGCAATGTAAACCACCTCTTAGGTGAAAGGACTGCTTGGGATATGAAGCAGCAATTACCATTGCATGTAATAAGAAGTGAAATATTTGTTTAGGTGTCTGAGATGAAATGAGAAATGGCTGCATTGAAATGGTCCTATGTATCATAACATTTGTGAGTTTGTAAGATCTTGCATGCAGCATCTTACCCAAAAGAAAAATCAAAAATGACAATCAACTTTTCTCTGGTTCAATCTTGCTCACAGTATTCTCAATGTAATCAGGATCTCAGTGCTTAAGTGCACAATGTTAATGCTAGACAAGATGCAGTTGCATCAGTCTAACAAAAGCTTTATTGTGTAATGGTCAGGCCATGCTCCAGACTGGGTAACAGACTCATGTGGTCTGTGGGGGTGCTCAGAGGACTAGTCCTTAGTGGAGTTTCACTGACTGTGTGATAGTTACAAGAGTTCAGTCTCCCACTCAACCGCACTCATCCATCTACACACTAACTGTGCTGCCCAGACCAGTAGAAATGTCTAACTTTTATTCTGTATGTTCTTTTCTTTTTGCAATCTCAATTTGCATCTCACAAAGTAGTTTATTTAACAGCTACTTTTAGTGTTATAGTATGTAAATGTTTTGTAAAAATAAAGATTGTCTTCATATCATGCATTAGAACACTTTAAAGCATGAAGAAGAATAACATGGTATGAAAACTCGACCTCCGACTTGCCTTTCCTAACCCACTGACTTTCATTCTCACAGAAGAGCAAACAGAAGCTGTCAGACTCATGCGCACAGACTTCTAGGTACTTTTCCAGCCCCTCCCCTTTCCTTTTCACTGCCTCTGCCTGATGACCAATGTTTGTAAACCCCAGGCACGTGCGATTCTGTGGCTATAAAGGCAGGCTGATAAGAGTTCAGTCAAACAGAAACAGACAGTTTAACGGATTACCAGACTAGTCTGTGGGTCTGACCAGATCTCATCAACGACAATACATGTGCACATACAGAATACAAAGACATGACAGACAACATGCATGGTAAGCATTTTTATACCATTTGTAAAACTCTTCTTTCATTGCAAAGCTGCAGTAATATTATCTTGAAAGAAGGTTCTTTTTTTAGAAATGTCCCAACCTGTACTTTTCCAGATCAAATCTCTTGTTTTTAGTTCTTGTTATTTAGAGCTCAGTCTATACTACTACCATACAGTCCTACAGATACCTACCATGGAGCTCACCTTGTGAATGAGAAAGGCTATTAAACCTCAAGTAGTAGACAGTTGAAGATTGTCATGATGCAAGCATTGCCATGTTGTGGCAGTTACAGTCGCATCATGAAGGCTTGCCAGTAAACATGGGCCCTAAGCCAGTAAATATGGCAAGAATGTGACAGGGAAGTAGAGATGGTAGCCATCAGGAGTGGCAGTTTATCAGTCACCTGCTTACCCAAATATTATTATTGCACTGAGCCATGCATGAAGACACACTCTTTTACCTCTTTAACACTCTTTCTGACTAGCTTCTTCTGTAAACAAAAGCAGTTTGATGGGGAACACGAAATAATCCTTTGTGTTTTGAATTTATATGAATTGATTTAAATTATGAAGTCGGTTTCAAATATATCATTTAAAACATGGTTGGGGAGAGAGCTCTATAAGTGGGTGAGAGCTCTGAAGATTACATGATTACATGTAAACCAGTGTGGCCAATGTGATTGGACACACGATGATGTCAACAAAAGGGTGATTGGGATAACAACACTGAGCTGTTTAGATGACACAGACTCCCCTCACCCCAGTGCTCCTGAGGATAGCACAACAGTATCAGAAGACTAAAACCATTTCCAATTCCTTCAAAACAAAGGCTAGGATAAGAAAAACACACAAGCCTGATGACATTACACACAGGCCAAACCAGTCGGTTGATAGACTTTGCAGCCAAGATACTGCAATGTGCTTTTGATCAGTTGCTGCGGATCTCTCTAATCACTCTGATTGATTATTATTCTCATTTCCCAGTAGGGGCCAGGACCACCCGCCCCTGTGGACTAACCTGCCTTGGCCCTCTGACCTTCAACCCTGGGGCCGTGGGCAAGAAGGTCACCCTCAGCCACGGGAACTGCAGGGCCTCGAGGGACTTGGAGACCTTCCATGATGGCCTGGTGTTCAGCAGTCGCCCGGTGAACCCTAAGGAGAAGGTGCAGATCAAGGTGGAGCGAAGCCTTTTAAACTGGGAGGGCGCCGTGAGGGTGGGCTTCACCAACGTGTGCCCAACCACCCGCCCTCTCCCGTCCCTGGCCATGCCCGACCTCACAGACAAGCCTGGGTACTGCGCTCGGCCGGTGCCTCATAGTTACTGCCCGCCCGGCACCACGATCACCTTCTGGATGACCCGTAGGGGACACATGGGTTACAAGACATCCACTGGATGGCGTGAATATACGCACACTGATTTGGATTTCACTCTTCCCCTTTGGGCCCTTATTGATGTCTACGGGCAGTCGACCACAGTGCTCTTACTCGGTAAGTTCACAGAAGATGTACACTGATGCCATTTCTATTTTATAGGCCAACTATAGCCAATGGGTCCTATGGTAATTGACTGATCTTCTGGTTATGTCTTTACTGTCCAGGTTCTGTAAGGAGGACTTGTATGGGTTTGTTTATGAGAGAATCATGCCCTGTTCCTCACAGCTTGTTTCAATGTGGCTATGAAGACACCCCAGCTCGGTTAAAGAGAAGGATAGAGACGGCACAAAAGAGGAGCAAACCGCCTCAAGAGGACCAAAGCAACAATAACAACCATTGGAGATCAGGTTAGTATCAACTCATACAGTAGAAATATCTAAAAAAAATAAATAATAATGGAGCAACTTGTTATCGCTTTTACAATATGCAAACCTTGAGTCAGGCAAGTCTTACTGTAAGACCATTGAAAAATCTTCTTCAACTGGGGCTCCACGACCCCCAGGGGGTCTGCGGAGGTACTGCAGGGGGTCCCCCAAATAATTTCATCTGAAGCATTTTTAAAATAATACTTAGGCTACCCATGAATCTTCACACGGTCATTTTCTCACCATAGCAACATGTGCAGCTACAGTAGCCTACATTTAGCCATACCACGTTAACTTCCATAACCATACAATTTGAAATAATTGTTTTGTAATTTCTCGGAATAAAGCTCCATGTCAGACACCGCTGATGGCCATTGTTCAGATGATCTACCTTCAGAGAATGCCAACACCCCTTCCATGAATAGCCATTAGCGCAAACGGGAAAGAGACGCATACTTAAATAATTACGTTTGGCTTCACCTAAGAGACCGGTGGTGACGAAATACCAGTTTGCATGGCCTGCTCTTCCGTGCTATCAAAACGAAAGTATAAAGCCAACAAGCTGCAACGACACTTACAGACAACCCATGCTAACTTGAAAGAAAAAAAACCTTTCACATTTCCAGGCTCGTTTGATATGCAAAATAATGTTTGGGAAGGATGAGTACGTAAAAAAAACTGAAATGACTTGGCAGCTGATGTGAGGGCACAACTTGTGCAAAATAATCTGTCTTCGGGAGTTTCGCTACTACAAAGATGAATCCACCGATGTGCCAAACAAAGGCCAGCTTTAGCGTGTGGTTCGTCGACCAAAATGAGATGCAGGAAGAAATTATATTCTGTACGCAGCTGCCTGGACGTACAAGAAGTTCAGAGAATTTTAAAGTGATCAACATTTTTTTCCGTGAGCATGATGCCTGGTCAAAATGTGTCGCAATGTGCACAGACGGTGCAATAACCATGTGTGACGCACTGCATGGTTCATAGAGAGAATCTTGTTGCCAAAGACATGAGTGATGATTTGTCAAACGTCAGGCCTCTCACTAGACATGAGATATTTCATCCATACTTTTCAAGCTACTCAATTCTTTGTCCCTCCCTAGTTGAATTTATATAATGGCTGTGAATTTCAATAATAAACAGAATACATTGAAACGAGTTGTGTGTTACAGATGTGTAATTCTGCTCAAACATGTGTAGGGGTGTATGTGTGTGTGTGTGTGTGTGTGTGTGTGTGTGTGTGTGTGTGACTGACACTTATATTTGAATATCAGGCCTACATTTGGGCGGCGGGAAGGGGGTCCCTGCTCGGTGTCCCTCTCTGCCAAGGGGTCCTTGGGCTGAAAAAGGTTGAAGACCCCTGGTCTAAGACATTTCTTCTGTGATCTTCCAGAATCCAGGTCAGAGGACTTGTGCTCGGTGTGCCAGGATCGTGAAGCTAGTTTGACCCTCCGCTGCGGACATCGCTGCCTATGCCTCCCCTGTGCCAACAGGGTGTTTGCAGAGTTCGGGACGTGTCCTCTGTGTCGGCAGAGTGTCTAGAAGAGTTCAGGACGTGTCCTCTGTCTCGGCAGAGTGTCTAGAAGAGTTTGGGACGTGTCCTCTGTGTCGGCAGAGTGTCTAGAAGAGTTTGGGACGTGTCCTCTGTGTCGGCAGAGTGTCTACAAGAGTTTGGGACGTGTCCTCTGTCTCGGCAGAGTGTCTAGAAGAGTTTGGGACGTGTCCTCTGTGTCGGCAGAGTGTCTAGAAGAGTTTGGGACGTGTCCTCTGTGTCGGCAGAGTGTCTAGAAGAGTTTGGGACGTGTCCTCTGTGTCGGCAGAGTGTCTAGAAGAGTTTGGGACGTGTCCTCTGTGTCGGCAGAGTGTCTAGAAGAGTTTGGGACGTGTCCTCTGTGTCGGCAGAGTGTCTAGAAGAGTTTGGGACGTGTCCTCTGTCTCGGCAGAGTGTCTAGAAGAGTTCAGGACGTGTCCTCTGTCTCGGCAGAGTGTCTAGAAGAGTTTGGGACGTGTCCTCTGTGTCGGCAGAGTGTCTAGAAGAGTTTGGGACGTGTCCTCTGTGTCGGCAGAGTGTCTAGAAGAGTTTGGGACGTGTCCTCTGTCTTGGCAGAGTGTCTAGAAGAGTTTGGGACGTGTCCTCTGTGTCGGCAGAGTGTCTAGAAGAGTTTCGGACGTGTCCTCTGTCTCGGCAGAGTGTCTAGAAGAGTTTGGGACGTGTACTCTGTCGGCAGACAGTCTAGAATGTTCCATGCGGTGGTTGTGGTGCTGCCGTGCTGCCCACAGGCTAATAAAGACACTTAAAGGTTTCAAATCAGATGCGTCTGGTAGACACTCACAAGTATACCTGCTGCACCCTACCTCAAGAAGTGCTATTGTTATATGTTATTGCACGCTGATCATGTTGTACTGCATTAATGCACTTTAAATACTGTGTTGATAAAGATAAAAAAAAAGTTCTGATAAACCAAATGTACTAAATATTTTAGATAGACTAAAAATGGTCTGTGTACTGTGTGTACTGTCTACACCATAAAATGGACATATATTATGTTCTGCCATTCTGTTTATACAGTTTATTCATTATGGTACTTGTACTGTGAATATTTGTAAATATAATTAAATTATGACACATATCCATTTGGTTATGGTTGACGATTGTTTGTTTTTTGAGAGAGAGAGAGAGAGAGTGACAGAGAGAGAGAGAGAGAGAGAGAGAGAGAGAGAGAGAGAGAGAGAGAGAGAGAGAGAGAATGGGGAGACACACATCACTGACTTGGAGACAGATGGGGAGTGTCCTGTCTGAACAGCTCATGATTAAATTGGTGATGATCAGGACCAAAACCTCACGCCACAAAACCATCTTTTTCCCGGCTGCAGTTAGCCTTGTTACCCCCACCTGACTTGGACTCTTCTCCCGCCCCCCCACCTCAAGTCTGTGTTACATTAACACACACTACATTGCACATTGCACATCCACATTGCATTATGCACTCCACTTTACTTCCCTTTATGTATTGTTTATATATTGTATCGTATATATTGTGTTCACTTTGTTCTTATGTGTAGTACGTATTGTGTGGGTATATTTTATGTTATGTGTAGTACGTATTGTGTGGGTATATTCTATGTTATGTGTAGTACTTATTGTGTTTGTATATTTTATGTTATGTGTAGTACGTATTGTGTGGGTATATTCTATGTTATGTGTAGTACTTATTGTGTTTGTATATTTTATGTTATGTGTAGTACGTATTGTGTGGGTATATTCTATGTTATGTGTAGTACTTATTGTGTTTGTATATTTTATGTTATGTGTAGTACGTATTGTGTTTGTATATTTTATGTTATGTGTAGTACGTATTGTGTGGGTATATTCTATGTTATGTGTAGTACTTATTGTGTTTGTATATTCTATGTTATGTGTAGTACGTATTGTGTGGGTATATTCTATGTTATGTGTAGTACGTATTGTGTTTGTATATTCTATGTTATGTGTAGTACTTATTGTCTTTGTATATTTTATGTTATGTGTAGTACTTATTGTGTCTGTATATTCTTATGTTTACTGTATGCACCTACTCACCAGAACAAATTCCTGGTAGGTGTAAACCTACTTGGCAATAAACTCGATTCTGATTCTGATGGTGGACCGACTCAACCCTTTTAAATGGACTGACTCAAGACCATGCCCAAAGGTAGACCAGCAACAATGACCCTTATTGATCGCCTCATGGTATTGTCAGTCCTTTAGTGTTCCTTGTGTTTTTCAATTCCTGTTCTGAGATCGCATTTGTTTTTAAAATTGTGCAAAAAGGAAATGTATTCATGAAGACCTTTCATGTTTTAATATAAATCCTCTCAAATCTTATCACAAAGCCAGACACCGCAAAAGCATTCTGATTAAAGGAACTCGAGAACAGCCATTAGGCCCTGTCAGTCAAACTCGAGCGATTGTCCTTAATTGTGATTGGCTAACAGCCGTTGTAAAATCCAGCATTACCTTACAATTTGACCTGATTACATTCCATATTACTGCGCAGCGAATGGCAAGGCATTCATATAGCGCATTTCATACCCAGTGTTCCATCTGGCTGTTGCGTTGCTTCAAGGGTTGCGTGGCAACGATTTATTTAGGAACTATAATTTTTAGTGGCGGAAGAATGACGGTTTATCATTAATTTAAGAAACAATAGTTTAATGATAAACCGTCATTCTTCCGCCACTAAAAATTATAGTTCCTAAATAAATCGTTGCTTCCACCTTCATTAGTTAAAGATTGGTTTCCATGTTTTTGGAGATATGCTCCCTATTGACTAGGTGGCCATATTGCAGCCATTTGAACATTTCTGTGTGATTTTGGAAGGACAAACTTGAATCTGTCCTTACAATATAGAGATCAAGAATACACAGATGTGACTTGTTTAAAGGACTCAGGAAAGTTGACGAATTCCATCCTTCAGACGTCATGAAACCGTAAAAGTGAAAGAAACTGATCAGAATTCTTGTATGGCTTCTTGCTTCATCCGCATTAATTGAAGACTGGTTTCTATGTTTTTGAAGATATGCTGCCACCTAGTGACAATGTGATGTTTTTTTCCAGTGACACCTAGAGAAACCAGATATGATTGTTTTTTGAGAAAAGATGATGACATGGAAGACATGGTCATATAGAATAAACCATATAGGGACATCTCTGAAGTAAGTCAGCTGCACATTACCCCTCCATTAAAATACAAGGGTCGTTAGACATTGTTAATTACTCTATGCAGAGCATTACATAGCTGTCAAATACCTCAAGACTAGCAGCAGTGTGATTTGCATCAAAACTAACTACAGAGGAAGCATTGTGGACCTACTTTGCATTAAGAAATGATGAAAAAACACAGCTGGGCATTAAATATTATTTTTCACAACCATTTATTTTCACACAACTTCTCTGTGACAGAGGGTTGTGCTGTGACTGCACAATATGATGTTACAGTGAAACACTGGATGGCAAGTTGTTCAATTTTGAGCCTTTCCAGTGAGTCAGGAACTTGAGTCTGCTGGTCATCCAGGTCTTAGGACAGGACTTAATAACTGGCCATAGTGCTGGTGAGCCAGTCGTTGAAGAGGCAAACCTGTTTAGTAAAAGAGACAAAAGTTAAATAAACTGGCATGTTAAAATAAAAATAAAAACACAAGCAGTCTAGATACTTTGTTTTATCAATCTTACCTTGGCGTAGACACCGGGGTTGCCGGCCTCAGCACAGCCGTATCCCCAGGACACAACACCCTGCAGCTCACCGTTGCACACAACGGGGCCACCAGAGTCACCCTGAGACAGAGAGAGAGACGGAGAGTGAGAGAGGGAGAGATGTGTTTGGAGAATCCGTGGAGTAAGCTACTGCAGTGATCTCTCCAGATAATCAAATAGTGACCATTTTTAGATTTGGTCTCATAATGGAAAGCCTTATAAGCTGAAAAGCACACACGACTCTAAATGTTCCTTAATAACTACATTTAGATATTTTGTTTGGCTACTTATATTACAAATACATTTCAAAACATGAAGAAAAATAATACAAGACACTCCAGTGCTAAGGTTCCATTTGATTGGTGAAGAAATGTACCTGGCAAGAGTCCTTGCCGCCCTCCAGGTATCCAGCGCAGAACATGGCGTCGGTGATCATGCCGGGGTAGGAGTTGTCACAGTCGCGGTCAGAGAGGATGGGGATCTCCAGGCACTGGAGCTTGTCACCGCTAACAGCTTAAGAGACACAATGAGGTAATTAATGGATTGAAGGGGATAAAAATTAACAAATGACTGTTTGTCATTCCGGTAGGCTCAGGTATGGTTAACCTCAGGGTGGCATACTCACCGGAGCTCATGGTGTTGCCCCAGCCGGACACAAGGCACTTGGTGCCAGCAGCAGCACAGCTGGTGGGCAGGGCCACGGTCTGCACGTACTTGTTGAGGGTGGCGGGCTTGCTCAGCTTGATCAGCATGATGTCGTTGTCGATGTTGTAGGAGCTGTAGTTGGGGTGACGGATGACGCGGGAGGATTTGATGAACTGCTCATTTCCCTCAGTCACTCTGATGTGGTGCTCGCCCATGCGAACCTCAACACGGCTGAGAGGCAACGGTAGTAATGCATAAATTAGTGCCATGAACAAAACAGTAAATTATCATTATTATTACTTTTGATGTATGATGACTTTTGTGAACCTTTTTTATTAATGGTTTTGTATCTTATCATATCATGAAACACCATTTACATTTTGTGAATGCTCAATGGTCAATGTTCAACATTCAACATTCGACATTCGACATTCAACATTCAACATTCAACATTCAACATTCAACATTCAACATTCAACATTCAACATTCAACATTCAACATTCAACATTCAACATTCAACATTCAACATTCATCATTCGACATTCAACATTTAACGTTGTCTGTTGTACTCTTGAGGTATTTCAGTTAGTCTTGGTGTTAAACCAGGACCAGGGCAACACCAAGTTCTGTGTCGAAACAAAACTATAAATAATACATTGGTTGAGTGCAAAAACTTACGACTTGTAGCAGTGAGCAGCAGACACAACCCAGTTCTCGTTGACCAGGGAACCACCGCAGAAGTGGTAGCCGGAGTTCAGAGACACCGTCCAGGGCTTGGAGTAGGGCTCGCACTCATACCCTCCAACAATCTTATCATCATCCAGAGCAACTGCACACAAGGCCAAAACATCATGCATTAGTCAAAGAAAAGTCAAATACATTTTTCTTAGCAGAAAGTACAGACATTCCGCGTGTTACTCACAAGCAGCTCCAAGGAGCACAAGGAAGACCAGAGACCTCATGATTGCCAGTTGATTCTGTCGATGAAGGTCTTACCTGGACACCTGGTATTTATACAGATCGTGAGGTGAGGTGCTGTTGCTGAAACCAAGGCTATTGGTCAGTCAGTGACTAATCAGTTTCTATTTCTAGGCAGACTTGTGGTTTTAAGATAAAAAAGAAAACAGCTGCCTTTTTCCCAAGACCTGATATTTTATGGTGGCTTTCTTCCCTTAAAGCTTATTTAAAATGCACACAGTAACCCCTGTATTCTGTTGTCTGATAACATATCCATTGATTCTTTTCGATAATTGCGAAAAACAAGTCTGTAAAAGTACATAGCCTCGAAATAACAATGCTGTAAAACGAATTCTTCATTAAAATTGCCAGATAGTTGAGATCTCTACCGTAGGAAAGAAGGGAATAAACTCACTCTCTCAATAACAATTTACTCACTAACTGCATTATTATTTATTTATGAAACAGTTTAATGAAGAGAATGTGCTTATAGCTGGTAAAGTTACTTATTCTTATTATAGTTATTATTATTGAGCTGCATTGTTTTGTATGAAAGGTGCTATACAAATAAAGTGTATTGTTATTATTATTTTTCAGCTGTTGCTTTTTGTTGAAGTATGCTGCCTTATTATGTTTGGGCAATTGGGCAACTAATTTCACAACCAGAGGACTATGGAAAGAGTTCTGATTAGAGCCTCTCGCTGCCCAGATACTGTATCTAGTTCTAGCTGGTTCTATATGATAAGTTAGCGATAATGTATAGTCCGGCGGAGGGGTCTTGTTTCGTCTAGAATGTCTCTGCAGTGGGATCCTGCTGTAATCTCTCCTCCTGATGTACTTGCAGAAACCCTCTGTCTACACATACATCTACCCATCCCCCCAGCACTGTCATGCATTCATTCTACTCCACTCATGATACATCTACATACTCTCTGCTAGCCTATTTACCCGTAATTTAAATAATTGTCACCATTGACATAGTTTTCTGTTTCATTGCTCTACTAAGCCTTGTAATAGTAACCTTACGAGCACTCTGTATACCCACTAAGCTATTCTACAATACTTGAACGCTCTCTCTCCATCTTATCCACTGTCAATTTTGTATGTATCATGTATATACCACCATATATCATCTGTTTGTATTTATCGTCTACATTTGCCACATCCTGATAGGTGTAGGAATTAATCTGCCATGTTTCTCATTCTTTCCCCTCCCTCCCCTTCTCTTGCCCTTTCCCCCCCATCTCTACCTCTCTACCTGCTCCATGCAGATGGCCCCCCTCTAGCTCTACCTCTCTACCTGGCCTGCTCCATGCAGATGGCCCCCCTCTATCTCTACCTCTCTACCTGGCCCACGCAGATGCCCCCCCTCTAGTTCTACCTCTCTACCTGGCCTGCTCCATGCAGATGCCCCCCCTCTAGCTCTACCTCTCTACCTGGCCTGCTCCATGCAGATGGCCCCCCTCTAGCTCTACCTCTCTACCTGGCCTGCTCCATGCAGATGCCCCCCCTCTAGCTCTACCTCTCTACCTGGCCTGCTCCATGCAGATGCCCCCCCTCTAGCTCTACCTCTCTACCTGGCCTGCTCCATGCAGATGGCCCCCCTCTATCTCTTCCTCTCTACCTGGCCTGCTCCATGCAGATGCCCCCCCTCTATCTCTACCTCTCTACCTGGCCTGCTCCATGCAGATGCCCCCCCTCTAGCTCTACCTCTCTACCTGGCCTGCTCCATGCAGATGGCCCCCCTCTAGCTCTACCTCTCTACCTGGCCTGCTCCATGCAGATGCCCCCCCTCTAGCTCTACCTCTCTACCTGGCCTGCTCCATGCAGATGCCCCCCCTCTAGCTCTACCTCTCTACCTGGCCTGCTCCATGCAGATGGCCCCCCTCTATCTCTACCTCTCTACCTGGCCTGCTCCATGCCTATGCCAGGGTTCTGCTCAAGGTTTCTTCCTGTTACGAGGGAGTCCTTGTCCCTGTCACCTTTGTGCTTGCTTCATGGGGGTTCAGGCAATTGTATTGTTTTGGTGCTATATTTAAACATTGTGATTTAATGTATTTGAATTAAATTGAATTAAAGGCAGCTATAATGGCCATCTAGGTTTAAAAATCACAGTAGATACTAACTAATGTAATAGGTACAGTGATACAAATGTTTATCATCAACTGCTATTGATTCCACAGAATGACATTAGTCATTGCTTCCCTCCCAATAACAAAGGTAAGAGTTGAAATAATAGTGTGACTGATAAAAAGTAACTCAAAATAAAGATGAGATGCTAATAAAATGAGGATGGTCACATACATGTAGTCTACAGCAGTAGCAGCTCCAGCACTGTGAGCAGGGGTGAATATTAACTTCACCAGGAATTCAAGTATACATTTTACAAATTAAAAGCCCTAAGACACTGGGATCTAGCAATGAAATACATTACAAATGTGTTTTTGTACAATTCCAATGTGCTTTTGCTCATTTGTATTCATCTACTATTATTTATCTTTTAATTATGTCATCTCGAGATTATGAGTATCAAAATCGGCAAGTGCATATTTAACTACAGCCGATGCAGTGCATGAATAGCTAGTGTTTTTGAGTTTGTATATATTTGACTCGGTCAATGTAATCTCAGACCATGTGTCATGTCATGCTACTATCTGAAGGCCTGTGTTTCATATTGAAGTTTTATCAATCTATCTTGTGAGAAGGTTCTACTGGTATGGTCATTTTGAACATATCTTTGCTATTAGTAGTAATTCAGCAAAGGCTTTGTTAAACAGCTGTAAAAGTCTCATCAATTCAACAAAGAATAGACTTGACAAGTTTTGGAAAATATGGAACATTTTCTACAATTTCCCTGTGAATAACAACATGGATGTTGATGGTTGGATGGATGATAAGATGGATATGTGCATTGTTGTGTTGTCTTGTATTGTTTGTCTGTAAAATGAACAAAATTCTTGATAAATATATGTTTTTAAAAAAGGTCTCATCAATTGATTGACCAGTCAACATAAAATCAAATATGTCTGGTGCTCTCAGCTTGTAAATATGCAGTTTTGTGAAAATTGTGGTGGGCAAAAACATAAACATTAGGTGCTAATGTTGTGAAAGCAGATTTGTACTTATCTTTTTTTTTTTTTTAAATGACAGTATCATGTCACAACACTCATGACTCATATTATTCGGTACTGGTTATTTCATATTGTGCTCTTTGTTCTATAATTCTACACATCTTCAGAGCAAACACAGAGTCGACATAGTCATGGTCTCACCAATTGCCCTCACCCACAGTGAAAGTTCTACTATGCCCCATGTTTTTTTGTTCAGTTGATATCTCTGTCAGTACCTTCTTGAGTGCAACACAATATGTGATTATATATTGTCTACGGTATATGCTAAGGCTGTGTTGTCCTATGCACTCCTGTACTAAAACAGTTTAAGTCGGTCAGTGTTTACACCCATATAATAAGCCAATAGAGACGGTGGTAAATAATAAAGGTGTTTATTTTGGAGATAGATATAGTTTGAACAGCAAATTCAGTCAGTGTTTACACCCATAAAATAAGCCAATAGAGACGGTGTTGAATAATGAAGGGGTTTATTGTAGAGACAAGATTATGAGTATGTACAAGATTATTGAGGTATACTGCTGTTCTCAGATATAGTTTGAACAGCAAACTTGCATTCATTCTATAAAAGCGTTGGATGGAAAAAGTAAACTCATTGTACAAAACATGCTCACAATTCACACCTTCTTAAAAGTGCAGTGAGATGTTGCAAGACTGCACAAAATGATATTAAAGTGTATAACAACATCCATCAAATGATGTCACTGTGATGGTACTCCGGTGTTGAAACACAGGCTTAATAGCTGGCCATGGTGCTCTCAAGCCAGTCGTTGAAGAGGCAAACCTGGAGAAGCAGGTAAAAGCATATTAGCACATTTATGTACAGTGGTTGAGAAGTGGTCATCCACCTAGTATGTTGCATTTTTATGTGCAATTATTTTATAATGTGAAATAATTAATCTTCACTCTCTAAAATACTGCATAGATTTAATTTGATCATTGCTGTGCTTGTTATTTTATGTTAATATTAACCACACAAGCAATGATGACCAGTCTGGATACTTTGTGTCATCAATCTTACCTTGGCGTAGACACCGGGGTTGCCGGCCTCAGCACAGCCGTATCCCCAGGACACAACACCCTGCAGCTCACCGTTGCACACCACGGGGCCACCAGAGTCACCCTGAGACAGAGAGAGAGAGGGAGAGAGGGAGAGGGAGAGATGAAGAGAGAGGGAGGGAGAGAGAGAGGGAAAGAGAGAGGGAGATAGAAGGATGGATTTGTTTGGAGAATCCATAGAGTAAGCTACTGCAGTGGTCTCTCCAGATCATCAAATAGTGACCATTCTTAGCTTTGGTCTTATGATGAAAAGCCTTATAAACTGACTCTAAATGGTCCCTAATAACTACATTTTTATATTTTGTTTGACTAACATTATAAATTAATTTAAAAACATGCAGAAATAATCAAAGACACTCCAGTGCTAAGGTTCCATTTGTTTGGTGCGTGACTGTACCTGGCAAGAGTCCTTGCCTCCCTCCAGGTATCCAGCGCAGAACATGGCGTCGGTGATCATGCCGGGGTAGGAGTTGTCACAGTCGCGGTCGGAGAGGATGGGGATCTCCAGGCACTGGAGCTTGTCGCCGCTAACAGCTTAAGAGACACAATGAGGTAATTAATAGATTGAAGGAGATCAAAATTAACTAATGACTGTTTGTCATTCCGGTAGGCTCTGTAATGGTCAGCCACAGGGTGGCATACTCACCGGAGCTCATGGTGTTGCCCCAGCCGGACACAAGGCACTTGGTGCCAGCAGCAGCACAGCTGGTGGGCAGGGCCACGGTCTGCACGTACTTGTTGAGGGTGGCGGGCTTGCTCAGCTTGATCAGCATGATGTCGTTGTTGATGTTGTAGGAGCTGTAGTTGGGGTGGCGGATGACGCGGGAGGATTTGATGAACTGCTCATTTCCCTCAGTCACTCTGATGTGGTGCTCGCCCATGCGAACCTCAACACGGCTGAGAGGTAAGGGTTACAATGCATAGATTAGTACCATGAACACAACAGTATATTATCATTATTATTACTTTGGATTTATGATGACTTCTGTGAACCCTTTTTTGTAATAGTATTGCATTTACATTATGTGAATGCTCAACATTCAACATTTAATGTCTGTTGTACACTTGAGGTATTTCAGTTAGTCTTGGTGTTAAACCAGGCCTTTGGTCTGTGTTGAAACAAAGCCATAAATGGTACATTGGTTGAGTGCAAAAACTTACGACTTGTAGCAGTGAGCAGCAGACACGACCCAGTTCTCGTTGACCAGGGAACCACCACAGAAGTGGTAGCCGGAGTTCAGAGACACCGTCCAGGGCTTGGAGTAGGGCTCGCACTCATACCCTCCAACAATCTTATCATCATCCAGAGCAACTGCACACAAGGCCAAAGCATCATGCATTAGTCAAAGTAAAGTATAATACATTTTTTAGCAGAAAGTACAGACGTTCTGTGTTTTACTCACAAGCAGCTCCCAGGAGCACAAGGAAGACAAGAGACCTCATATTGCTGATTGATCCTGTTGATGAAGGACTGGCCTGGACCCAGGGCATTTATACAGATCTGCCACATTTACCACACCCCGTCAGAAACTAGTCAGCCAATGAGAATGTAGAGACTCAGTGGTGTTGTTATGTGAAATGCATTGGAACATGTCTGCCCTACAAAGGCAAAGAGCAGTATGTGCATTTTTTCAAAAAAATTTTTTTTGCAGAAATTGAAAGTGCAGGGTCAGCTCTTCAATCTGTGAAAATTTTATGTTGATCAATAAACTGTTTCATGTAAATATTTGCAATTTAAATTTGCAGTGTGTATAGAAAAGTAGAAGTAGAGTAAAACCAAGCCAATTGCAGTATATGTCTTTACTGCAGTTTTCCCTGCTTCTACATGCAATACCTTAATGTATGCGTGTGTAATTTTAAGCAGTAATACAAAGGCAAAACGCAGTATAGCCTATAAAATTACCAGATTTTGCAAAAATGTAAAAAAAACTTAAAGGGTGGTGTTCACCTCACTTTAATCTATCTAATTATACATTTTGTTGTTAAATATAATTTAAAACTTTTACTTGGTGTAAAAAAAACCACAAAAAGCTGTTTTTCTCAGTTTGGGGTTTTTGCACTTACTGCTCTTTGGCTTTGTAGGGCAGATGTGCTTGAGCCTGCTCCCTTGTGAGAAAGGTGAAGTGTGTAACATCTGATGTGTTTCACGTGGTAGCTTTCAAAATCAAAGATATGCAAAGAACACCCAACTCTGGCAGTAGAGGACTTTGAACTCACTTCCAAATGTACTGTATTCATCCTCCATTTGATGCCCCACTCATGGAAGAGGTGATACGTAGTACAGTAATTTCGTGTTTACTTACATATGCAAGCTTTTCCTTCCACCCATGATTACATGGGTAAGAGTACAAGAGTTAAACACATAATTCCTGTAATTAAAGACCTATTTTTATTTTTTCAATTCTTTTGTCATTTAAGTTTTGTATTCATTTTAAAGATGCAAGTCCATACATACATATCAATTACATATACTGTATGTGTTACAAAACATCTCTCATTTGAGAGGGAAAACACACAAAAAAAACACACAACAACAAACATAAAACCGAACCTTAAAGGCAGCCAATATGAACCCTCGCAGTACTCCACACCCATTACAGTTAACATACAAATATACATTAAGTGTTATACACATACACCCCTCTCCATTATACTCATTAAAGTCCTGACAACCCTTCTAAGAGCTTGTACCAATACCGTAGACAAAATACAGCCAAACGTAGCTGGTTTTGCTTGAGTTATTCCGCACTCTTCCTATCATAAGTTCAAAAGTGGCTATCTCTGTCATTAACTTGGGCCACTCTGTAACCTCTGGTCTGTGAGGGCTCTTCCACTTACGTAGAATAATTCTGTTATCATCAAAACCTGTTATCATCACGCTAGTTTCTGCTTTAGTCAGGCCTGGTAGCATTTGAGATCTATCCCCTAACAGGCATAACCCCGGGGATTCTGGCAGGGGTCGTCTGAGCCAGCTTTCAAACTCTTTCAATACCGCCTTCCAAAAAGGCAATACTAAGGAACAATCCCATATAGCCTGGAGAAATGTACCAACTTCTTTGTAACACTTCCAACATTTTGGTTAGATCCATTTTATTAAACAACTTATTAGGAGTAAAATAGTATAATTTTATAATTTCTAGCATCTCTTGTTACCCTTCCAACATTAGAAATAACATCCTGACAAACATTTTGGTCTTAATACCTGATATATTTTTTTATAATAGTGAAGCAGAGTGTAGAATATGTGGAGAGTTAAGGAACTCCTGTATCACATTTTCTTTTTCCTCTGTCCTTCTCAGTCAAAAACTGCTCCCACACTGCTTCTTACCTGTAAATACCTTCAAAAATGTCCCTCTATTTGCTAAGTTCAAAGTGTTCTTTACGGTTTTCAAATGACATAAATGTTTGTTCTCTGTACAGATCTTGAACTGCCCGTATGCCTTTCACTAATCATGTTTGCCATGAGAATACCTTTTTCCCAATACAGACTGAGGGACTAATTCATATTGAAAAATAGCTTTGTTTATATTGTGATGTCCCCAATATCTTGTGTGCTCGTGCCCATGCCCACTGAGAATGGCGTAGAATTAGGTTTTTTCCTGTTGTCTGCCTATCTGTTTTCTTTTGTGACAATAGTTCCATAACACTGAATGGGCATGCAAGCCCCTCTTCTATCTTAACCCACACCAGACAAGATATGCACGTTCCCATATGTCTTCCTTGCTTATCTAAAATGCTATACTATGCAATTCCACATTTGGAAGTGACTTCTTTTTATTGATAACTATTATTCACAATGTAAGGGATAATGTATAGTCCGACAGTCGTTACGAGAAATGACTGAACTACTTGCGGATTGATATGAAATATGTGAATTAGAAGCACAAAACCCATTGCTAATGACAGCAGTCATACATTTTTCGCAGCAGTCAATATAACGAAAATATCAGACCTCTGAACGTTGGGGTGGTCAATTCAAATCAACAGAACTTTTTGGAACATTCTGAGGAGCCGCATAATAAAAAGAAATCTCAGACGTCCGAACGTTGGGGTGACACATTCAAATCAAAGAAACTTTTTGGAACATTCTGAGAACCCTTTAATAACATTATTTATTATATGGCAACGACAGTAGGAGCATTCTGATGGCTAATGGGTAGTCATGTCAGCCGCGTACTGACCTCCTCGCCGGGCTCCCGGTCTGATACAGATCCTTTTTGCCCTCTGACGTCATCTTCAAAATGAGCGATATTAATAGACATCAACCATGAGGAAATACAGAAGCAATAAAATGCGTTAAAGTATAAAAAAAATAACAAAAAGTATAATACCCACACCGGTCAATACGGAACCGTATTGCGTTGTGCATGAATTTCAAAATGACCATTTGGTCATGCCTCAATGTCGCTCAGTCTGTACGTTAAAGCCTCAGTTTGATATTTCCTGGCATGACCTCACTTTGGTTAGTAAGTAGTTATTATTTTACAGCTCCTCAGAATGTTCCTAAAATTGCTCTAACTTGAAGTCAGCAAGTATGGGTTGCTACACAAAACCTGGAACTTAAAATTCTTTCTTAGAGGAAATCACGAAACGTCAACAAAGTCGTTAAAAATAGTTATTTTGGAGGAATGTTTTCTTTTGTTTTGGCAAGTAATCGTATAATAAGCGGGATAATGTATAGTCTGGCCGTCATTATTGTAAAATAAATCCCTTCAGGACGAAAGACCCCTCCGCCGGACTATACATTGTCCCTTACTAATCATAGCTGGGCAGCAATAGGCTCTAATCAGAACTCTTTCCTCCCATAGTTCTCTGGTTGTGAAATGAGTTGCCCAATTGCCCAAATAAAAATTAGGCAGCATACTAAAACAAAAAAAAACAACAGCTGAAAACAACTGAATAGGTAACTCTTCTATGAACAGCTATAAAAACATTCTCATCATTAAAGTCTTTCATAAATAAATACTAATTCAGTCTGTGAGTAAGTAGTTATTGAGTGAGTGAGTTCATTCCTTTCTCCTCTGCACTTCTGAGATGTACAGATCTCAACTTTCTGGCACTTCAGTTCAGAAGATTGAATGTCTAGTATACAGCATTGTGATTTCTAGGCTATGTACTTCTACAGACTGTACATAGAAGATTGTTTCTCACAATTATCTGATTAAAAATTGAAATGGATAAATGTACATACTGTATGAAATATAGAATTTAGTCAAATTGTATTAGACAACAAAAGAATAGGGTTAGCCTTTGTGCATTTTAAACAAGCTTTGAGGGAATAAAGCCACCATACATTATAAAGTCTTGGGAAAAAGGCAGCTGTTTTCTTATTATCTTAAAACCTCAAGTCTTCCTAGAAATAGAAACTGATAAGTCACTGACTGACCAATAACCTTGGTTTTAGCAACAGCACCTCACGATCTGTATAAATACCAGGTGTGCAGGTAAGACCTTCATCGACAGAATCAACTGGCAATCATGAGGTCTCTGGTCTTCCTTGTGCTCCTTGGAGCTGCTTGTGAGTAACACACAGAATGTCTGTACTTTCTGCAAAAAAAATGTGTTTTACTTTTCTTTGACTAATGCATGATGTTTTGGCTTTGTGTGCAGTTGCTCTGGATGATGATAAGATTGTTGGAGGGTATGAGTGCGAGCCCTACTCCAAGCCCTGGACGGTGTCTCTGAACTCCGGCTACCACTTCTGCGGTGGTTCCCTGGTCAACGAGAACTGGGTTGTGTCTGCTGCTCACTGCTACAAATCGTAAGCTTTTGCACTCAACCAATGTACTATTTATAGTTTTGTCTGACACAGACCATGGTTTTGCCCATGGTCCTGGTTTAACACCAAGACTAACTGAAATACCTCAAGTGTACAACAGACAATGTTGAATGTTGAATGTCGAATAATGAATGTTGAATGTTGAATGTTGAATGTTGAATGTTGAATGTTGAATGTTGAATGTTGAATGTTGAATGTTGAATGTTGAATGTTGAATGTTGAATGTTGAGCATTCACAAAATGTAAAGGGTGTTTCATGTTATGATAAGATATAGCCGAATACTATTACAAAAAAGGGTTCACAAAAGTCATCAGCAATCAAAAGTAATAGTAATGATAATATACTGTTGTGTTCATGGTACTAATTTATGCATTGTAACCCTTGCCTCTCAGCCGTGTTGAGGTTCGCATGGGCGAGCACCACATCAGAGTGACTGAGGGAAATGAGCAGTTCATCAAATCCTCCCGCGTCATCCGCCACCCCAACTACAGCTCCTACAACATCAACAACGACATCATGCTGATCAAGCTGAGCAAGCCCGCCACCCTCAACAAGTACGTGCAGACCGTGGCCCTGCCCACCAGCTGTGCCGCCGCTGGCACCAAGTGCCTTGTGTCCGGCTGGGGCAACACCATGAGCTCCTGTGAGTATGCCACCCTGAGGTTGACCATTACAGAACTAACCGGAATGACAAATAGTCATTAGTTCATTTTGATCCCCTTCAATCCATTAATTACCTCATTGTGTCTCTTAAGCTGTTAGCGGTGACAAGCTCCAGTGCCTGGAGATCCCCATCCTCTCTGACCGCGACTGTGACAACTCCTACCCCGGCATGATCACCGACGCCATGTTCTGCGCTGGATACCTGGAGGGAGGCAAGGACTCTTGCCAGGTACATTTCTGCACCAAACAAATGGAACCTTAGCACTGGAGTGTCTTTAATTATTTTTTTTACTTGTTTTGAAATTAATTTATAATGTAAGTAGCCAAACTAAATACCTAAATGTAGTTATTAAGGAACATTTAGAGTCATGTGTGGTTTTCAGTTGATAAGGCTTTCCATCATAAGATCAAATCTAAAAATGGTCACTATTTGATGATCTGGAGAGACCAATGCAGTAGCTTACTCCATGGATCTCAAACACAACTCTTTCTCTCTCTCTCTCTCTCTCTCTCTCCCTCTGTCTCAGGGTGACTCTGGTGGCCCCGTGGTGTGCAACGGTGAGCTGCAGGGTGTTGTGTCCTGGGGATACGGCTGTGCTGAGGCCGGCAACCCCGGTGTCTACGCCAAGGTAAGATTGCTGACACAAAGTATCCAGACTGTTCATCATTGCTTGTGTGATTTATATTAACATAACATAACAAGCACAGCAATTATCAAATAAGTTATATCCAGTACTATAGAGAGTGAAAACAAATGATCTCACATTTTTCAATAATTGCACATAAAAATGCAAAATACTAGGTTGATGGCAGTGTCTTCGAATATTTCTATTCATGTGCTAATGTGCTTTTACCTGCTTCTCCAGGTCTGCCTCTTCAATGACTGGCTCGAGAGCACCATGGCCAGCTATTAAGTCTGTGTCTCAACACCGGAGTACCATCACAGTGACATCATTTGACTGATGTAGTTATTCACTTTAACATCATTTTGTGCAGTCTAGCAACAACTTGCTGCAGTTTGAAGAAGATGTGAAATGTGAGCATGTTTTGTACAATGAGTTTACTTTTTTCCATCCAACTCTTTTATAGAAATGAATGCCATTTTGCTGTTCAAACTATATCTGAGAAAAGCAGTTTACCTCAGTAATCTTGTTCACAATAAATGCCTTTATTATTTAACACAGTCTCTTTTGGCTTATTTTATGGGTGTAAAGACTGACTGACTTAAACTGTTTTAGTACAGGAGTGCGTCGGACAACACAGCCTTATAATGTACAGAATACGATATATATATATATATATATATATATATATATATATATATAAAATCACATGTATTGTTTTGCACTGAAGAAGTTACTGACAGTTGGAGGTATTAACTGAAAAAAAACATGGGGCATGGTACATCTTCCACTATGGGTGAGGGCAATGGGTGAGACCATGACTAAGTTTACTCTGTGTTTCCTCAGGATCTGTAGAATTATAAAACAAAGAGCACAATATGAAATAACCAGTACCGAATATTGTCATGAGTGTTGAATTGATACCTTCATTTTTCAAGATAAGTACACATATGATTTCACACCATGAACACCTAAGGTTTATGTTCATGCTCTCCACCATATTTACCAACCTGCATGTATAGAAGCTGGGAGCACCAGACAAATGTATTTGAATGTTGACTGGTAACATTCATCAAATTATCCCACAATGTAAATCAATTGATGAGACTTTGCTGTATGACCTCTAATAGCAAAGGTTTGTTCAAAATGACCATACCAGCAGAACCTTCTCACAAGATAAACTTCAATATATATAGAAACACAGGCCTTCAGATAGTGAGTTTACATTGGCCGAGTCAAATATATACAAACCCAAAAACACTAGTTATTCATGCACTGCATCAGTTTTAGTTAAATATGCACTTGCCGTTTTTGATACTCATAATCTCAAAATGAAATATTTAAAGCTAAATGATAATAATGAATACAAAGATGCAAAAGTACATTGGAATTGCAAAAAAACAGTGTTAGATTGTACTTCATTGCTAGATCCCAGTGCCTTAGGGCTTTTAATTTAAATAATGTATACCAGAAGTTAATATTCAACCCTGCTCAAAGTGCTGGACCTGCTGCTGCTGTAGACTACATGTATGTGACCATCCAGGGGTGGAGATCCCATTTCATTGTAGGGGACAAAACATGCTAACATTTCAGAGAGTAATTCCGGGGGCGGGGGGGGGGGGGGGGACATGAAAAAATTGCTTTCATGAGAGCTAATTCTCTTATCACTTTTAAAACAGAAATTCAAAGTGATTTTTGAATTATCTAAACAGCATTAAATGCACTAACACGAAATATCTACTCACAGACAAATAATGTCCAATGTTCAAGAGAACTTGATGCTCAAAATAAGTTATATAACAGCTCAAAGACGCTTCAACAGGGAATCAAACTACCAACCTTCTGATTACTATACAACCTGTCTACCTCCTTGTACCACTATCGCCCCATGTCACTAACACCAGCATTGTTCGAGAAACGCAGAAAAAATGACCTCAGTTAATTTAACTAATCTGGAGAGGCACTGACATGAAGACCTACGTTTATTAACTAGCATTAGCCTGCCCCTGACAGGACACTGTCCTAACTGTCTAGCTAGCTATCGTAATTACTCGGCAAACGTTCACGTTGTCATGTCAATCCATTATCAAACTTATGTTTACTTGTGCATATCAATTGGAACTTCGTAAATGGAGTTTAGAAAAACGTATTCTTTACATGTTCTTACTGTGTTCGAGAATGAGGTAAATCTCTTTACATATCTTTTATCATAGCATTTATTATTACTATATTTTACAAAAAAAAAAAAAAAACATGTAGCCAATGTAGACGATAAATACAAACAGACGATATATGGTGGTATATACATGATACATGCACAATTGATAGTGGATAAGATGGAGAGAGAGCGTTCAAGTATTGTAGAATAGCTTAATGCAGGGGTTTTCAACTGGGGGTCCGCAGCCCCCTGGTGGTCCGCGACTGCATTGCAGAGGGTCCGCGACATGAGCCTATGTTGATAAATTCACCATTGAATTTATTTTTATTTTGAAAAATTCGCTTTGATATTTCAACACATTTCCAGATTACTCTTGAATACCGTGAAAAATATCTTAAATATTTCAATCTAAATAGTCTGAATAGCCAAGTCGCATTGCTCGAAATATACTGATGTAGACCCATATTCAGCAAAGAAATTACACTGACAAGTGTTACAGGCGGAATATGTGCGCAGGGGGAGGGGCCGTGGTGACAGTGGTTAGTGATCTACCCTGATCATTTCACATATTGGCAGAACATCTGCGCCGGGGGAGAGGGCGTGCCGTCGGCGCATGCACACGCGCGCAGGCACATTAGTGGGCCGCAATTTACTTTTGCATTTATTATTATTTAGCTTTTAATTATGTCATCTCGAGATTATGAGTATCAAAAGTGTGCATATTTAACTACAGCTGATGCAGTGCATGAATAACTAGTGTTTTTTGGGTTTGTATATATTTGACTTGGTCAATGTAATCTCAGACCATGTGTCATGTCATGCTACTATCTGAAGGCCTGTGTTTCATATTGAAGTTTTATCAGTTTCTCTTGTGAGAAGGTTCTGCTGGTATGGTCATTTTGTACATATCTTTGCTATTAGTGGTAATTCAGAAAATGCTTTTGTGAAACAGCTGTGAAAGTCTCATCAATTGATTGGCATTGTGGGATTATTTGATGAATGTTACCAGTCAACATTTAATCAAATTTGTCTGTGAAATCATATGTGTACTTATCTTGAAAATGAAGGTATCAACTCAACACTCATGCCATTATTTGGTACTATAGTCAGTCAGTGTTTACACCCAAAAAATAAGCCAAAAGAGACTGTGGTAAATAATAAGAACATTTATTGTGGTGATAGATATAGCAAAATGGCATTCATTCTATAAAAGAGTTGGATGGAAAAAGTAAACTCATTGTACAAAACATTGCTAACATTTCACACCTTCTTAAAAGTGCAGCAAGTTGTTTCTAAACTGCACAAAATGATGTTAAAGTGAATAACTACATCATTCAAATGATGTCACTGTGATGGTATTCAGAAGACTTAATAGCTGGCCATGGTGCTCTCAAGCCAGTCATTGAAGAGGCAGACCTGGAAAAGCAGGTAAAACTACATTAGCACATGTATAGAAATAAGGTGAAGACACTGCCATCAACCTAGTATTTTGCATTTTTAGGTGCAATTATTCTATTATGTGAGATAATTTATTTTCACTCTTTATACTGCACTGCATAGATTTTCTTTGAGCATTGCTGTGCTTGTTATCTAATGTTAATATTAACCAGATGAGCAATGATGACCAGTCTGGATACTTTGTTTCAGCAATCTTACCTTGGCGTAGACACCGGGGTTGCCGGCCTCAGCACAGCCGTATCCCCAGGACACAACACCCTGCAGCTCACCGTTGCACACCACGGGGCCACCAGAGTCACCCTGAAACAGAGAGAGAGCGAGAAAGCGGGAGAGAGAGTGAGAGAGAGAGAGAGAGAGAGAGAGAGAGAGAGAGAGAGAGAGAGAGAGAGGATGTGTTTGGAGAATCCATGGAGTAAGCTACTGCAGTGGTCTCTCCAGATCATCAAATAGAGACAATTTTTAGCTTTGGTCTTATGATGGAAAGCCTTATAAACTGAAGACCACACATGACTCTAAATGTTCCCTAATGACTACATTTAGATATTAAGTTTGGCTACTTACATCATAAGTTATTTTCAAAACATTAATAGAATAGAAATAATTAAAGACACTCCAGTGCTAAGGTTCCATTTGTTTGGTGCAGAAATGTACCTGGCAAGAGTCCTTGCCTCCCTCCAGGTATCCAGCGCAGAACATGGCGTCGGTGATCATGCCGGGGTAGGAGTTGTCACAGTCGCGGTCAGAGAGGATGGGGATCTCCAGGCACTGGAGCTTGTCGCCGCTAACAGCTTAAGAGACACAATGAGGTAATTCATAGATTAAAGGGGATCAAAACTAACTAATGACTGTTTGTCATTCCGGTAGGTTCTGTAATGGTTAACCTCAGGGTGGCATACTCACCGGAGCTCATGGTGTTGCCCCAGCCGGACACAAGGCACTTGGTGCCAGCAGCAGCACAGCTGGTGGGCAGGGCCACGGTCTGCACGTACTTGTTGAGGGTGGCGGGCTTGCTCAGCTTGATCAGCATGATGTCGTTGTTGATGTTGTAGGAGCTGTAGTTGGGGTGGCGGATGACGCGGGAGGATTTGATGAACTGCTCATTTCCCTCAGTCACTCTGATGTGGTGCTCGCCCATGCGAACCTCAACACGGCTGAGAGGCAAGGGTTACAATGCATAGATTAGTACCATGAACACAACAGTATATTATCATTATTATTACTTTTGATGTATGATGACTTTTGTAAACCCTTTTTTGTAATAGTATTGTATCTTATCATAACATGAAACACCCTTTACATTTTGAGAATTTTCAACATTCAACATTCAATGTTTAATGTCTGTTGTACACTTGAGGTATTTCAGTTATTCTTGGTGTTAAACCAGGACTTTGGTGTGAGTTGAAACAAAACCATTAATGGTACATTGGTTGAGTGCAGAAACGTACGACTTGTAGCAGTGAGCAGCAGACACGACCCAGTTCTCGTTGACCAGGGAACCACCGCAGAAGTGGTAGCCGGAGTTCAGAGACACCGTCCAGGGCTTGGAGTAGGGCTCGCACTCATACCCTCCAACAATCTTATCATCATCCAGAGCAACTGCAAACAAGGCCAAAACATCATGCATTAGTCAAAGAAAAGTATTTTTTTTGCAGAAAGTACATTCTGCGTGTTACTCACAAGCAGCTCCCAGGAGCACAAGGAAGACCAGAGACCTCATGATTGCCAGTTGATTCTGTCGATGAAGGTCTTACCTGGACACCTGGTATTTATACAGATCATGAGGTGAGGTGCTGTTGCTAAAACCAAGGCTATTGGTCAGTTTCTATTTCTAGGCAGACTTGTGTTTTTAAGATAAAAAGAAAACAGCTGCCTTTTTCCCAAGACTTGATAGTGTATAGTGGCTTCATTTCCTCAAAGCTTTATTTAAAATGCACATAGTAACCCCTGTCTTCTGTTGTCTGATACAATTTGACTATTTGAGACATAACATACAGTAGCCTATATACATTTATCCATTTCGATGTTCAATTTTTATTCAGATAATTGTGAGAAACAAGTCTGTAGAAGTAGAAAGCCTATATATCACAATGCTGCTAAACTGTATCGATCCCTGCAGCTCAGAAGTGCAGGAAAGAAAGGAAAAAACTCACTGACTCAATAACTACTTACTATTTTACTGAATTATTATTTATTTTTGAAAACGATAATCAGGGACGAACAGGACCCTGACGCACAGTTTATTTAAGCAATAAGGTACAAGAGGCAGTACTGTATTGTTAATAATGTACTGTTCAAGGGTGTTGTTAGGCCCAACGGGTAGTGGAGGGCCGGCTAACCATTGAACAGTAAATTACGATTGACGATACAGTACTGCGTTGAGTATATTATTGCTTTTATAATACGGTTGCCGGCGACATTATAAATATTAAGGAAATAGTAAGCTGCCTTTAAAAGTTTTAGCCACCAAACTTTGTGTATCACATTTCAGTAGTCTAGAGAAAATAGTCCCTGTTTGCATGGCTGTTGCTATGCCACAGACAAACAGCATTGGGAACATCACGTTTGTTAGCCTAGCACCAAAAGTTTGTTGATGATTAGCTAGAAGATCGACATTGACGTCCACTTGAATGACTATGGATCCATGATGTTTTTTGTTTTGTCACCTGAATTATCCGCTTTGGCTAACCACTCATCAAAAAATCATTCTTCCCAAAATATCAAAGTTTACAAGAAACATGTTCGGTAACTGTCAAGCTTGAAATGACGCGCAAAATCTACCAGTATTTTGAGTGCGCACTGATATGGAACGCTCAGGTAAATGTAAACAGGTGTACAGTACATTTTCACTCAATACAGTGCACCACGTGACTCACTCTCAACCAATCAGAATGCTGAATTTCATCTACCCGTATTATAAATTACGGTTATTTGCCAAATAAACCTTCTAAGAATGTTCCATAGTTGGGGGGGTCTTTGCATATCTTTGAGTTTGAACACATCCGATGTTACAAGCTTCACCTTTCTCACAAGGGAGCAGGCTCAAGCACATGTTCCAATACATTTCACATAACAACACCACTGAGTCTCTAAATACTCATTGGCTGACTAGTTTCTGACGGGGTGTGGTAAATGTGGTAGATCTGTATAAATGCCCTGGGTCCAGGCCAGTCCTTCATCAACAGGATCAATCAGCAATATGAGGTCTCTTGTCTTCCTTGTGCTCCTGGGAGCTGCTTGTGAGTAACACACAGAACGTCTGTACTTTCTGCTAAAAAATGTACCTTCCTTTGACTAATGCATGAAGATTTGGCCTTGTGTGCAGTTGCTCTGGATGAAGCTTGTGCTGAACTGATACTCTTAAAGACGCAGCTAGATATTCATTCGGTTATTTTTCTAGCATTGATGTTTTTCTGTAACGTGATGTTTTGGCCTTGTGTGCAGTTGCTCTGGATGATGATAAGATTGTTGGAGGGTATGAGTGCGAGCCCTACTCCAAGCCCTGGACGGTGTCTCTGAACTCCGGCTACCACTTCTGCGGTGGTTCCCTGATCAACGAGAACTGGGTCGTGTCTGCTGCTCACTGCTACAAGGCGTAAGTGTCTGCCTTTCTGCTATTTGTGTATTTACTAGAAACAGCACAGTACAACAAAAAGTGTTAAAATAACATGTTGGGCTAAGAGCAAGTGCCGTGTGTCATGTAATGTCAAGATGAAAAAATTAGTATCTATTTAAGTGCATGATGTACTCAATACTAATGGTAATATGAATGACTTGACATGTGAATGTGTCCAAGGAATTGTTTATGTATTCCGTGAGTGAGGTATATTCCCTTCTCTTGCCTCTCAGCCGTGTTGAGGTTCGCATGGGCGAGCACCACATCAAAGTGACTGAGGGAAATGAGCAGTTCAGAACCTCTCTCCGCGTCATCCGCCACCCCAACTACAGCTCCTACAATATCGACAACGACATCATGCTGATCAAGCTTAGCCAGCCCGCCACTCTCAACCAGTACGTGCAGGCCGTGGCCCTGCCCACCAGCTGTGCCGCCGCTGGCACCAAGTGCCTCGTGTCCGGCTGGGGCAACACCATGAGCTCCTGTGAGTATGCCACCCTGAGGTTGACTGTGACAGAACCCACCGAAACAACAAGCAGTCATTAGTTCATTTTGATCTCCTTTAATCTATGAATTACCTCATTGTGTCTCTTAAGCTGTAAGCGGCGACAAGCTCCAGTGCCTGGAGATCCCCATCCTCTCTGACCGCGACTGTGACAACTCCTACCCCGGCATGATCACCGACGCCATGTTCTGCGCTGGATACCTGGAGGGAGGCAAGGACTCTTGCCAGGTACATTTCTGCACCAAACAAATGGAACCTTAGCACTGGAGTGCCTTTAATTATTTCTACATGTTTTGAAATGTATTTATAATGTAAGTAGCCAACACAAAATATCACAATTTAGTTATAAGGGAACATTTAGAGTCACGTCTGGTTTGAGTTGCGAAGGATGTCCAGATCACAGCTGAAAATGGTCACTATTGAAAGATATTATTATTAAGAGTTATGACACTTCTGCAGTAGTTTACTTTTGGGATTTTGCCAAACACATCCCTCTCTCTCTATCACTCTCCTTATCTCTCTCACTCTCTCTCTCTCTGTCTCAGGGTGACTCTGGTGGCCCCGTGGTGTGCAACGGTGAGCTGCAGGGTGTTGTGTCCTGGGGATACGGCTGTGCTGAGGCCGGCAACCCCGGTGTCTACGCCAAGGTAAGATTGCTGTCAAGTATCCACAGACTGGTCATCATTGCTCATGTGGTTTATATTGACATTACATAACAAGCACAACAATGCTCAAATAAAATATATGCAGTGCTGTATAAAGAGTGAAAATAAATGATCTCACATTATAGAATAATTGCACATAAAAATGCAAAATATTAGGTTGATGACAGTGTCTTCAACTACGTACTTTCTATAAATGTGCTAATTTGCTTTTACCTGCTCTTCCAGGTTTGCCTCTTCAATGACTGGATTGAGAACACCATGGCCAGCTATTAAGCCTGTGTCAACACCAGAGTAGCCTACCATCACAGTGACATCATTTGACTGATGTAGTTATTCACTTTGACATTATTTTGTGCAGTTTAGCAACAAATCCCTGCAGTTTTAAGAAGGTGCGAAATGTGAGCAGGTTTGGTACAATGAGTTAACTTTTTTCCACCCAACTCTTTTGTAGAACAAAAGCTAGTTTGCTGTTCAAACTGTATCTGAGAAAAGCAGTTTACCTCAATAATCTTGTACATACTCATAATCTTGTCTCTACAATAAACACCTTTATTATAAAACACAGTCTCTATTGGGTTATTTTATGGGTGTAAACACTGACTGACTTTAGCTGTTTTGGTACAGGAGTAAGTAAGATAAGTGTCACCAGCAAAATAACGGTCCTGTCTCCCAGCAGCCGGCGTAGCTCCGGTCCTGGGCCCTGTTCGTCGTAAGGGCTGAAGCTAAGTTAATCAATTGTCCTATTAGCCCGTTAACATTAGCGAGCTGATTGAGGACAGGATATATCGGCTCTTCAAAGTGCAAGGACAGGGGGGCACTGTAGCTCATACAGTAGCCTCGACCACATTCTGGCTTAACAACCACGGAGGACAAGGGTTCGAATCCTGATGTCATTTCTCCAGTCCACTTCCCACCTCTTCTCCCTCTCATTTCCTGTCCCACTCTTCACTAACCTTTCAATTAAAGGCATTAAAAAGCCTAAAGCAAATCTTTAAAAAAAAAAAGTGCAAAGACAATTGCGTGTGCACGTCCTACCATAAAGGCAGGAAAGGTCGTTCACCAAAACAATGATCTTCTAACGGTTTAATGGTTCTAAACTCAAAGAAAAAGGCTCTTTTTTTCTCCGCTGGAGAGCAGGAGATGAACATCAACGCTTATGAAGAATACAACACCATAATCATGGCAAAATCCAACCCCGCCACTGCTGCAAGAGCAAGACAATAAGCGGTGTATGGGGCTGTTAATAAATTATTCCTTATCGGCTGATTCTGTAGCACTCATACAAGAACTCATCTGAGAAAAGCAGTTTACCTCAATAATCTTGAACATACTCATAATCTTGTCTCTACAATAAACCCCTTTATTATTAAACATAGTCTCTATTGGGTTATTTCATGGGTGAAAACACCGACTGACTTTAGCTGTTTTGGTACAGGATTAAGTAAGACTTCTCTTCTTTCTCTCCTCTTTCCGGGGGTGTGGCAAGCTTATCCAGCTTCGCTTTAATTAGCCTGCGCCGGAGCAGGTTAGAGCTAATGGATCTGTTGCTATGGTGATTTATCAAAAGTCGCTTCCACGAACGAAAGGAGGGACTTATATTATCTCATCCTGAAAAATGTTCTCGTTAACTCGCTTAACGAGCTACGAAGAATAGGGCCCAGGAAGCCCTTTTTCCAGTGTTTGTTTTGTCCATGATACATAATGGTAACATGATACAATGTTGATGTATGTATGATACATTCCAGACATGCTTATTATGTATCATCCTGTACATCATATACAGTATGTACATTTATTGGGTTCTTTCTTTAGAAAGATTTGTCCACTGCTGCTTTGCTTTGTTACAAAATTGATTTTAGCTCTTGCCTTAGTTTTTGGTTTGTTTGTATTTGTTTGAATGACCTAGCCTAAACCTAGGTGTGAGCTAGGTGTAGCGTGCTGCTTTTATACTACTTTAAGTATAGTCCTCTCTCCTCCCTGCGGTGCAAGAGTGATATATGCAGTACTGGCTGCCCCAGGGTTCTTCCTTAGTTGGAGCGAGCTTACGCCAAGATTAAACTCTGCCCTGTTCAAGTAAACTAGGCTTAACCTCAACCCTTCTTCTCTCCTCTCTAGAACACCACAGAGAGTGTTGCAGCTGTTCTAAGGGGCAGGTGCCCAGATCTGAGTCCTCTTCTTTCACGCACTACATGCAGTATTTAGAGTGGTAATGTCCACCTCACCATTTGCAGTGATTGTTTTAGCAGTGCCTGTGCCTAGGTGTGTCGTGTGTTTGTGTGTGTGTGTGGACATGTGAGTAGGCACCAGGATCCAGAACAGGAAGGTGGCGTGGCGGTCTCACTCCTTTGTCAGGACAGGTAACCCCCTGGAACAGCTGCTCTCCATAGACCCCTTCAGTATACATTACCATTCTGGTGACAGCTATTACCCACTCTCTTGCCGTAGAGAGCAGAGCAGGGGCGTCCCTCTCTACCTTTAAGAAGCTCTTGAAGACCCAACTCTTCAGAGAGCACCTCCCTTCTTAACTGGCACCTTGGCTTAACCTGCACTTAAGCAGTAACAGGCCCGCACTTCTTTTTATTCTTTCTATGTCGTTTTCTACTTTTTGGAAAAAAAAAATAAAAAATAAGCAGTATTTATTGTTACACCAGGTTCTTAATGCTCTTAGCTTGATTGTTCTCTCCCTTGTACGTCGCTTTGGATAAAAGCGTCTGCTAAATGACTAAATGTAAATGTAAATGTAAATGTATTTTATCATTTAGCCTTGTATTAATAAATACTGTGATCTTTCTACTGAAATACCTTGTCACTGTCGTTACTGGAGCGTAGCTGTGTGAGAGCCCGCTTGTCTCTGTCAAAGGGTACACCTACTGTACACATAACAACATATCTGGGTGTGAAAGGCACCAGGTGGTGTAGTCACATTTCAGAGCTAAGACCTAACTACCAGTTGGTAACATAAGTACACATATGATTTCACACCATTAGCACCTAAGGTTTATGTTAATGCCCTCCACAATTTTCACAAAACTGCAATATATGCAAGCGTGGAGCACCAGACATGTTTGACTGATGTTGACTGGTAACATTCATCAAATAATCCAACAATGTCAATCAATTGATGAGACTTTTACAACCGTCTCACAAAAGCCTTTGCTGAATTAGTACATTTAGCAAAGATTGATTTGCTGAATTACTACTAATAGCAAAGATATGTTTAAAATGACCATACCAGTAGAACCTTCTCACAAGATAGATTGATGAAACTTCAACATGAAACAAAGGCCTTCAGATAGTAGCATGACATGACACACATGGTCTGAGATTACATTGACCGAATCAAATATATACAAACCCATAAACAGTAGTTAATCATGCACTGCATCAGATGTACTTCACTTTGCACGTTTTTGATACTCATAATCTCAAGATAAAATAATTAAAAGCTAAATAATAATAAAATAAACAATGGTGCAAAAGTACATTGGAATCGTACAAAAACAAAGTCGAAATGCACTTCATTGCTAGAGCCCAGTGTCTTAGGGCTTGTAAAATGTATACCTGCATTCCTGGTGAAGTTAATATTCACCCTTGCTCACCAGTGCTGCAGCCGCTGCTGCTTTACATATCATGTACAGTATGTGACCATCCTCAATTGTTTTGCATCTTATCTTTATTTTGAGTTACTTTTTATCATTCATACTATTATGTTAACTCTTCTTTTGTTATTGGGAGGGAGGAGGTGGTTTTCCCCATTTGGGAGGCAATGACAAATTTCAATATGTGAAAACAATAGTAGCATTTTTAGTACTGTACCTATTATCATCTTTCCATAGTCCTCTGGTGCTGAAATAAGTTGCCCAATTCCCCAAACATAATTAGGCAGCATACTAAAACAAAAAACAACAGCTGAATAAAAATAATAATACACTTTATTTTGGTAGCACCTTTCACACAAAACTAAATCAATAATAATAACTATAATAAGAATAAGTAACTCTTCTACTGACAGCGATAAACACATTCTTGTCATTAAACTCTTTCCTAAATAAATAATAATCCAGTAAGTGAGTAAGTTGTTATTGAGTCAGTGAGTGAGTTTATGTATCATTATTTAATTACATTTTTTTCTTTTTGCACAGTGCGGATCGTAGATAATTTTTTGACATTTCACTACATGTTCGTGTATTTGACAAATAAAGCACCTGAACCTGAACTTGAACTATCTGGCACTTCTGTTCAGAAAAAATGAATGTGTAGTTTTACAGCATCGTGATTTCTAGGCTTTGTACTTTAGACTTAACTTAAAAATTGAACATCAAAATGGATAAATGTATACTGTATTTTATGTTTCAATTAGTCAAATTGTATCAGACAAAAGAAGACAGGGGTTACTATGTGCATTTTAAATAAGCTTTGAGGGAATGAAGCCACCATACAAAATTCAGGTCTTGGGAAAAAGGCAGCTGTTTTCTTTTATCTTAAAAACACAAGTCCACCAATAGCCTTGGTTTTAGCAACAGCACCTCACCTCAAAATCTGTATAAATACCAGGTGTCCAGGAAAGACCTTCATCGACAGAATCAACTGGCAATCATGAGGTCTCTGGTCTTCCTTGTGCTCCTTGGAGCTGCTTGTGAGTAACAGGCAGAATGTCTGTGCTTTCTGCTAAAAAATGTATTATACTTTTCTTTGACTAATGCATGATGTCTTGCCCTTGTGTGCAGTTGCTCTGGATGATGATAAGATTGTTGGAGGGTATGAGTGCGAGCCCTACTCCAAGCCCTGGACGGTGTCTCTGAACTCCGGCTACCACTTCTGTGGTGGTTCCCTGGTCAACGAGAACTGGGTCGTGTCTGCTGCTCACTGCTACAAGTCGTACGTTTCTGCACTCAACCAATGTACCATTTATGATTTTATTTCAACACACGCCAAAGTTCTGGTTTATCAACAAGAATAACTGAAATACCTCAAGTGTACAACAGACATTAAACATTGAATGTTGAATGTTGAACATTCACAAAATGTAAATGGTGTTTCATGATATGATACGACATAATACTATTACTAAAAATGATGATTAACTGTTTTGTTCATGGTACTAATTTATGCATTGTAACCCTTGCCTCTCAGCCGTGTTGAGGTTCGCATGGGCGAGCACCACATCAGAGTGACTGAGGGAAATGAGCAGTTCATCAAATCCTCCCGCGTCATCCGCCACCCCAACTACAGCTCCTACAACATCAACAACGACATCATGCTGATCAAGCTGAGCAAGCCCGCCACCCTCAACAAGTACGTGCAGACCGTGGCCCTGCCCACCAGCTGTGCTGCCGCTGGCACCAAGTGCCTTGTGTCCGGCTGGGGCAACACCATGAGCTCCGGTGAGTATGCCACCCTGTGGTTGACCATTACAGAACCTACCGGAATGACAAACAATCATAAGTTAGTTAGTTAGTTATCCCCTTCAATCTATAATTATCTCATTGTGTCTCTTTAGCTGTTAGTGGCGACAAGCTCCAGTGCCTGGAGATCCCCATCCTCTCTGACCGCGACTGTGACAACTCCTACCCCGGCATGATCACCGACGCCATGTTCTGCGCTGGATACCTGGAGGGCGGCAAGGACTCTTGCCAGGTACATTTCTGCACCAAACAAATGGAACCTTAGCACTGGAGTGTCTTTAGTTATTTCTAATAAATTTATTTTATAATGTAAGTAGCCAAACTAAATATCAAAATGTAGTCATAAGGGAACATTTAGAGTCATGTGTGGTTTTTAGTTCATAAGGCGATTTATCATGAGACCTAAGCTAAAAATGGTTTCTATTTGATGTTCTGGAGTGACCACTGCAGTTGCTTACTCCATGGATTCTTCTAACAAATCTCTCCCTCTCTCTCTCTCTCTCTCTCTCACTCTCTCTCCCACTTTCTCTCTCTCTCTCTGTCTCAGGGTGACTCTGGTGGCCCCGTGGTGTGCAACGGTGAGCTGCAGGGTGTTGTGTCCTGGGGATACGGCTGTGCTGAGGCCGGCAACCCCGGTGTCTACGCCAAGGTAAGATTTATGACACAGAGTATCCAGACTGGTCATCATTGCTTGTGTGGTTAATATTGACATTACATAACAAGCACAGCAATGATCAAACTAAATCTATGCAGTACTATAGAGATTGAAAATAAATGATCTCACATTTTTTAATATTTGCCCATGAAAATGCAAAGTACTAGGTTGATGGCAGTGTCTTCAACTACTTTCCATACATGTGCTAATGTGCTTTTACCTGCTTCTCCAGGTCTGCCTCTTCAATGACTGGCTCGAGAGCACCATGGCCAGCTATTAAGCCTGTGTCTGAACACCGGAGTACCATCACAGTGACATCATTTGACTGATGTAGTTATTCACTTCAACATCATTTTAATGCAGTCTAGAAACAAACTAGCTGCACTTTTAAGAAGGTGTGAAATGTGACCAGGTTTTGTACAATGAGTTTACTTTTTCCATCCAACTCTTTTATAGAATGAATGCAAGTTTGCTGTTCAAACTATATCTGAGAACAGCAGTATACCTCAATAATCTTGTACATACTCATAATCTTGTCTCTTCAATAAACCCCTTTATTATTAAACATTGTCTCTATTGGCTTTTATTATGGGTGTAAACACTGACTAACTTTGCTGTTCAAACTATATCTACTGTATCTCCACAATAAACACCTTTATTTTTTAACACAGTCTCTTTTGGCTTATTCTTTGGGTGTAAACACTGACTGACCTTAGATGTTTTAGTACAGGAGTGCGTAGGACAACACAGCCTTAGCATATAATGTATACCATATATAACTACTTGTAGTGTGTCGCACTCAAGAAGAAACTGACTGAGATATCAACTGAAAAAAAACATGGGGCATGGTATAACTTCCACTGTGGCTGAGGGCAATGGGTGAGACGACGACTACTAAGTCTACTCTGTGTTTACTCAGGATCTGTAGAATTATAAAACAAATGGAATAACCAGTACCGAATAATATCATGAGTGTTGTGATACTATAATTTGTTCAAGATAAGTATACATATGATTTCACACCATTAGCACAAAAGGCTTTGTAATGCCCTTCACCATTGTTACAAAACTGCATATTTACAAGCTGGGAGCACCATCTATAATTATTTGAATGTTGACTGGTTACATTTGTCAAATAGTCCAACAATGTCAATCAATTGATGAGCCTTTAAAAAAACTAAAAAAATATATTCTATTTATTAAGAATTTTGTTCATTTTACAGACAAACAATACAAGACAACACAACAAGGCACATATAATGCAATCCGCTCTCACATATAGCACATACAATAGAGGTTCGTGTCACAGTAGACAGTGTGTTAGAGTCATTAGGATTACATTAGCTAACTTACATTATTTAAAGGGGAGAACAAAATGATAACATACAAATACAAGAAGGACTCAATCCATTTTTATCATCCATCAACCATCAACATCTATGCTGCTATTCTAAAGGAAGTTGTAGAAAAAGTTCCATATTTTCCAAAACTTGTCAAGTTTATTCTTTGTTGAATTGATGAGACTTTTAAAGCTGTTTCACAAAAGCCTTTGTTGAATTACTACTAATAGCTAAGACATGTTTAAAATGACCATACCAGTAGAACCTTCTCACAAGACAGATTGATGAAACTTCAATATGAAACACAGGCCTTCAGATAGTAGCTTGACATGACACATGGTCTGAGATTACATTGACCGAGTCAAATACAAACCCAAAAACACTAGTTATTCATGCACTGCATCAGCTGTAGTTAAATATGCACTTTTTTGATACTCATAACCGCTAATCTTTTAATTTGTATAATGTGAACATGAATTCCTGGTGAAGTTAATATTCAGCCCTGCTCACAGTGCTGACGCTGCTACTGCTGTAGACTAGATGTATGTGACCATCTTCACTCTATTAGCATCTCATCTTTATTTTGAGTTACTTTCTATCAGTCACACTATTATTTCAACTCTCACCTTTGTTATTGGGAGGGAAGCAATGACTAATGTCAATGTGTTAAAACAATAGCAGTTGATGATGTATATTTTTCGTACTGTACCTCTTACATTAGATAGTATCTCATGTGATTTTTAATCCTAAACGGCTATTAGGACTGTCTTCAATTCAATTCAATTCAAATCAATGAAATACATTGGTTTTAATATATAGCAGCAAAACAATACAATTGTCTCGCTTCACAGAACCCAGAACCCGAACCCCCATGGAGCAAGCACAAAGGTGACAGGGGCAAGGACTCATAAATGTTGGTAAACAATTAACGGTAGGTAATATGGCCACTTTATCAGTAATAATACTATGGCAGGAGAGGGAGAGAGAGATGGAGATGAAGAGGTAGAGGTAGATGAAGAGGGAGAGGAAGATGAAGAGGGAGAGGGAGAGGGAGAGGGAGAGGGAGAGAGAGAGAGGGGGGAAGGTAGAGGGAGATGAAGAGGAAGAGGGAGAGGGAAAGGTAGAGGGAGAGGGAGAGGGAGAGGGAGAGGGAGAGGGAGAGAGAGAGGGAAAGGGAGAGAGAGAGGGAAAGGTAGAGGGAGAGGGAAAGGGAGAGAGAGAGGAAGAGGGAGAGAGAGAGGGAGAGAGAGGGAAAGGTAGAGGGAGAGGGAGAGAGAGAAAGAGAGGGAGAGAGAGGGAGAGTGAGATGAAGAGGGAGAGAGAGAGGGAGAGGGAGAGGGAGAGGCTGCCTGGCATAGTGTGTGTGAATGTTTATGTTCAGTTATGATTAGTTATGTTGAGTAAGGCCCTTTTACACAGCACGCCTTGTCTGTAGTCCAATTTTATTCATGTTAGAAATGTTATATAAGTTTAGTTTCGATGAGTTATGTTATGTTACGTTGTGTTACGTTTTGTTGGCTGACATAATGCATGGATTTATTTGTTACGGTGTACAAGGATAGTAAGGGTGGCAGGAAACAACAACAGTGCACAACTGGCTGGCGACAGCCGCAATACACGTTGCATGCTGTACCTGGGATCCGTAAAGGCCAGTTTTGTATGTTAAAAGGAGCACTTTGAAATCAATTCTTTTTTCATTTCTACTTTACCCATAAAAACTTTTAACCATGCCATTCATAAAGAAATAAGTGGCCCATCTAACATTTATGACGATGTCATTGTAGTGTCGAAAGATTTTAATGGGTGAGCTAATGGCCTTGAACCATATATGAAGGAGGGCTGTTAACAACTCCCACACTCGTTACACAAGCTGTTTTCAGAAGGGAATGTTAACTATTAGCTTAGCCTAATTGATTGCATTACTGCAGCTAAAATAAAAACAATATATACTTGCAGAAAGATATGAAATGTGCGAATTAGAAGCATAAAACCCAGCGGCCATTATTTTTTTGCAGTGGTCAATATAAAAAAATTCAGACCCCCAAACGTTGGGGTGGTCCTTTCAAATCACCGGACATAGTTTTGAACATTCTGAGGAGCCGCATACTAACAAGCATGCAGAGAAGGCAGCTCAGAATGTTCCAAAAAGTTTGGTTACTTGAAGTCATGGGTTGTTATGCAACACCTGGAACTTTAAAGTTGTTTTTGCCTGAAGAACATTTTTTTCTTAGGGGAAATCACTAAACACCAACCAAATCATTAAAAAAAATAGTTTTTTTGGGGAGGAATGTCTTCCATCGGTTTGGCAAGTAGCCATATAATAAGCGGGATACTACATAAATCCCCTCAGGACGTAACAAGGCCCCTCCACTGGAATATATATTATCCCTTACTTCTAGATATATCTACTACTTAGATATAGATCTAGTTAGAACTAGATATCTGGGCAGCAAGAGGCTCTAATCACAAACCCCTTCCTTCCATAGTTCTCTGGTGGTGAAATGAGTTACCCAAACATAATTGGGCAGCATACTAAAACAAAAAACAACAGCTGAATAATAATAACAATCCACTTTATTGGTATAACAACTTTCATACAAAACAATGCAGCTCAATAATATGAACTATAATAAAAATAGTAATAGTAAAAAGTAACTCCTCTACTAACAGCTATAAACACATTATTGTCATTAAACTCTTTCATGAATAAATAATACTCCAGTAAGTGAGTAAGTTGTACTTTGAGTGATTTAGAGTTTATTCCCTTCTATCCTGCACCGTTTTCCATATTTAATACATTTGTTTCTTTTTGCACAGTGTGGAGAGTAAACCCTTTTTTATATTTCACCACATGTTCGTGTATGTGACAAATAAAGCACTTGAACTTGAACTTGAACTTAAACTATCTGGCACTTCAGGTCAGAAAAAATAATGCGTAGTTTTACAGCATTGTGGTTTCTAGGCTATCTACTTCTACAGACTTGTTTCTCACAATTTTCTGATTCACAATTGAACATCGAAATAGATAAATGTATATACTGTACGTTATGTCTCAGTTAGTGAAATTGTATCAGACAGAAGACAGGGGTTACTATGTGCATTTTATATAAGCTTTGAGGGAATGAAGCCACCATACAATAACAAGTCTTGGGAAAAAGGCAGCTGTTTTCTTTTAATCTTAAAAACACAGGTCTGCCTAGAAATAGAAACTGATTAGTCACTTACTGACCAATAGCCTTGGTTTCAGAAACAGCACCTCACCTCACGATCTGTATAAATACCAGGTGTCCAGGTAAGACCTTCATCGACAGAATCAACTGGCAATCATGAGGTCTCTGGTCTTCCTTGTGCTCCTTGGAGCTGCTTGTAAGTATCACGCAGAATGTCTGTACTTTCTGCAAAAGAAAATGTATTATACTTATACTTTTCTTTGACTAATGCATGATGTTTTGGCCTTGTGTGCAGTTGCTCTGGATGATGATAAGATTGTTGGAGGGTATGAGTGCGAGCCCTACTCCAAGCCCTGGACGGTGTCTCTGAACTCTGGCTACCACTTCTGTGGTGGTTCCCTGGTCAACGAGAACTGGGTCGTGTCTGCTGCTCACTGCTACAAGTCGTACGTTTCTGTATTCAACCAATGTACCATTAATGGTTTTGTCATGAGTAATAATAATGGCAATATACTGTTGTGTTCATGGTACTAATTTATGCATTGTAACCCTTACCTCTCAGCCGTGTTGAGGTTCGCATGGGCGAGCACCACATCAGAGTGACTGAGGGAAATGAGCAGTTCATCAAATCCTCCCGCGTCATCCGCCACCCCAACTACAGCTCCTACAACATCAACAACGACATCATGCTGATCAAGCTGAGCAAGCCCGCCACCCTCAACAAGTACGTGCAGACCGTGGCCCTGCCCACCAGCTGTGCCGCCGCTGGCACCAAGTGCCTTGTGTCCGGCTGGGGCAACACCATGAGCTCCGGTGAGTATGCCACCCTGAGGTTAACCATTACAGAACCAACCGGAATGACAAATAGTCATTAGTTCATTTTGATCCCCTTCAATCCATTAATTACCTCATTGTGTCTCTTAAGCTGTTAGCGGCGACAAGCTCCAGTGCCTGGAGATCCCCATCCTCTCTGACCGCGACTGTGACAACTCCTACCCCGGCATGATCACCGACGCCATGTTCTGCGCTGGATACCTGGAGGGAGGCAAGGACTCTTGCCAGGTACAGTCCGGCACCAGACTAATGTTTGAAAATAAATTATAATTTAAGTAGCCAAATAAAATATCACAATTTAGTTATTAGGGAACATTTAGAGTCATATGTGGTTTTGAGTATAGAAGGCTTTCCACCATGAGACCACAACTGAAAATTTATTTTTGGATTCTGCCAAACACAACTCTTTCTCTCTCTCTCTCTCTCTCTCTCTCTCTCTCTCTCTCTCTCTGTCTCAGGGTGACTCTGGTGGCCCCGTGGTGTGCAACGGTGAGCTGCAGGGTGTTGTGTCCTGGGGATACGGCTGTGCTGAGGCCGGCAACCCCGGTGTCTACGCCAAGGTAAGATTGATAAAACAAAGTATCTAGACTGGTCATCATTGCTTGTGTGGTTGATATTAACATAACATAACAAGCACACCAATGATCAAAGAAAATCTATGCAGTGCTGTAGAGATTGAAAATAAATTATTTCACATTATAAAATAATTCCACATTAAAATGCAAAATGATGACAGTGTCTTCGACTACTTTCTATAAATGTGCTAATGTGCTTTTCCCTGCTTCTCCAGGTTTGCCTCTTCAATGACTGGCTCGAGAGCACCATGGCCAGCTATTAAGCCTGTGTCTCAACACCGGAGTACCATCACAGTGACATCATTTGACTGATGTAGTTATTCACTTTAACATCATTTTGAGCAGTGTATTAACAACTCTCTGCAGTTATAAGAAGAGATGTGAGCAGGTTTTGGACAATGAGTTTACGTTTTTACATCCAACTCTTTTATAGAATGAATGCCATTTTGCTGTTCAAACTAAATCTGAGAAAAGCAGTTAAGCTCAATAATCTTGTTCCGTGTGTCCAAAATAAACACCTTTATTATTAAACACAATTTCGTTTGGCTTATTTTATGGGTGTAAACACTGACTGACTTTAGTTGTTTTGGTACAGGAGTGAGTTGGACAACACAGCCTTAGTTTATAATGTATACAATACTGTATATAATCACATGTATTGTATTGCACTCAAGATGCTAATGACAAAGATACCAACTGAAAAAAAAACATAGGGCCATAGAGACCATGGCTATGTTGACTCTGTGTTTGCTCTGAAGATGTGTAGAATTATAGAACAAAGAGCACAATATGAAATTACCAGTACCAAATAATGTCATGAGTGGTGTGACATGATACTGCCATTTTCATGATAAGTACACATATGATTTCACACCATTAGCACCTAAGGTTTTTGTTTATGCTCTCCACAATATTTACCAAACTGCATGTATAGAAGCTGGGAGCACCAGAATGTTGACTGGTAACATTCATCAAATAATACCACAATGTCTATCAATTGGTGAGACTTTTACAGCTGTTTCAAAGACATTCTTTGCTGAATTACTACTAATAGCAGAGATATGTTCAATATTACCATACCAGCAAAACCTTCTCACAAGAGAAACTGATAAAACTTCAATATGAAACACAGGCCTTCAGATAGTAGCATGACATGACACACATGGTCTGAGATTACATTGACCGAGTCAAATATATACAAACCCATAAACACTAGTTAATCATGCACTGCATCAGATGTATTTCACTTTGCACGTTTTTGATCATTTTTACTCATAATCTCGAGATAAAATAATTAAAAGCTAAATAATAATACATTTATACAAAGGTATATTGGAAATGTACAAAAACAAAGTCGAAATGTACTTCATCGCTAGATCCCAGTGTCTTAGGGCTTTCAATGTGTTAATGTGTACCTGATTTCCTGCTGAAGTTAATATTCACCCTTGCTCACCAGTGCTGGAGCTGCTGCTGCTGTAGACTACATGTTTTTTTTCTTGCGTCTCATCCTTATTTTGAGTTACTTTCTATCAGTCATGCTATTATTTCAACTCTCACCTTTGTTATTGGGAGGGAGGCAATGACTAATGTCAATGTGTGAAAACAATGCAATTGTCTCGCTTCACAGAACACAGAACCTGAACCCCCATGGAGCAAGTGAGAGAAGGGGATGGAGGGGAAATAATTAGAAACATGGCAGATTAATTCCTACACATATCAGGATGTGGCAAATTCAGACGATAAATACAAACAGATGATATATGATGGTATATACATGATACATACAAAATTGATAGTGGTTACGATTGAAAGTGGGCGTTCAAGTATTGTAGAATAGCTTAGTGGGTATACAGAGTGCTCGTAAGGTTACTTTTACAAGGGTTAGTAGAGCAATAACTTTAATGATTACGGTGAGGAGGTTGGCAAAACAGTCAGATGAGAAGTGGTGAGTGCTCCAGGATGTGGGCTGCTCTGTGCCAGGAACCAAAAAGCATTTTTAGGGCAGAGTTCGCTTCTCTGACATGGACAGCCCATAACAAATTGACTGGGTTGTCTTTTTTCAGCCTTTTTGGGTTGGTAACCATGCCTGAAATCCAAATCTATGTGTAGAAGCACTACAAAAGTGAAATTATCATAATATGTCCCCTTCATCATATATACAACACACACCTCTCGTCTAGTTACTTCACTAATGCAAACACATGTGCCTGACTATCTGCCTCCTTTTCATCTAAATGCACTGAGTACCCTGTGTCTGGGACAATTGTAACATGTCAGTCTGAAGGGGTCAAATTTAACAGCCCTGCATTGTTCAAAACAAAACAATCGCCGATTAGGTTTTTTCTGTAAGTTGTGGTGCTTCACTTGCTAGCTACCCTTGCTGTTGCAACCCATTATCTGTAATTCATGTAACAACTTTTTCACAGCTGACTTCTCCTAATATTCAATAAGACTTAACTATGCTTTTGTAAAACCTAAAACATTGAGAGTGCTCAAGAGGGCCCATTTAAATGTTCCTGGAATCGTTCCTGGAAATAAGGACCTAAAAATGGAAGTGGGGTGAGAAAACACCAACTGCTGGGAAACTCAACAGACGTTTTGGAAGAAAAAGATTAATCACATGGTTACAGGGCATTTAAGGTCACATGGCAACAAGCATCAACACCAATCCCAAACAACACGTATATTTTATTAGTCCTGATATCTTGTTGACCATTCAAACATCAAAAAGAAGCGGAATATGTTAAATGTTTCTATCAATTGATATATTTTGATAAACCGTAGACGAACTTAAGCTTGAGATTAGATGTGACCAACAGTATCTAATTACATCACTTTTCCAGTGGTATTTAGAATTCTCACCAAGGGTAAGGATACATGAAGATTGTGCCCTTGAGGCCAGTTAATCATTAATACAACAGATATCTCACCAATCATTACAATTTTGACATTATAACATTTGCCAGCTCTTTGGGACTAGTGTCTGATTGGTCAGTTTTCTGAATGTAGGCTGTGATAAAGTGATCTGAGCCTTGTCCGGTCTACATAAATACCAGCAGTCTGAGTCAGACCACCATCAACAAGAATACTTTAACAATCATGAGGTCCCTGGTCTTCCTTGTGCTCCTGGGAGCAGCTTGTGAGTATGCACCTCAATACCTAGCCTCGCCTGTTCTCAGGTGCAGAGCACATAGCTTAGTGAGCTAATGAGCACCTAGCTTAGTGAGCTAATGGGTAAGGCTGCACTTAGAATCCCAGCATGGTCAACTGAAACGTGCTGTGCCCTTGGGCGAGGCATCTAAGACTCTGCATCGTCTTAGTTCACCCAGTTGTATAAAACAAAAATAGGGTACCGGCTGGGGGTCAACCTGCAGTGGACTGTAACTGGCCTTCATGTTTAGGGAAGGATTCATCGACAGTATTTTCCGTTTATCTAAATATATGCCTATATGCCATGCAATGTCCTATTATGTTCTATAATGTTTTGTTGTGCAGTTGCTCTGGATGATGATAAGATTGTTGGAGGGTATGAGTGCCAGCCCTACTCCAAGCCCTGGACGGTGTCTCTGAACTCCGGCTACCACTTCTGTGGTGGTTCCCTGGTCAACGAGAACTGGGTTGTGTCTGCTGCTCACTGCTACAAATCGTGAGACATGAAAATCAAATGTTTTAACTGTCTGAAGGGTTAATAATGGCCTTAGAAGAAAGACCCTAGAATAGTTATGCATCTTTTAATTATCGACATCTGACATCAGCTGACGTTAGGACAAATCTTTTCAGATCTTCATGCGTGAGTTACTGAACTGTCTTCCCCTCTGATTCTGATTCTGTCAGTCGCTCACTCTCTCTATTCTTCCTTCCCCCAGCCGTGTTGAGGTTCGCATGGGCGAGCACCACATCAGAGTGACTGAGGGAAAGGAGCAGTTCATCTCCTCCTCCCGCGTCATCCGCCACCCCAATTATGACTCCTGGAACATCGACAACGACATCATGCTGATCAAGCTGAGCAAGCCCGCCACCCTCAACCAGTTCGTGCAGGCCGTGGCCCTGCCCACCAGCTGTGCCGCCGCTGGTACCATGTGCCTCGTGTCCGGCTGGGGCAACACCATGAGCTCCCGTGAGTATGCCACCATGAGGTTGACCATAACAGAACCAACCGGAATGACAGCAAGTAATTAGTTCATTTGAATCCCCTTCAATCCATGAATTACCTCATTGTGTCTCCACACCATGAGCTCCTGTGAGTTTGCCCCCCCCTGATGTTTACCTCAAGGTCAAAGCCTAGGTTATCATGTGTGTTATCAAGGTCAAAGCCTAGCTTATCATGTGTGTTATCAAGGTCGAAGCCTAGGTTATCATGTGTGTTATCAAGGTCGAAGCCTAGGTTATCATGTGTGTTATCAAGGTCGAAGCCTAGGTTATCATGTGTTTTATCAAGGTCGAAGCCTAGGTTATCATGTGTGTTCATTGTGTGATTCTCCCCTTCATTACCTCTTGCAGTTGACGATGGTGACAAGCTTCAGTGCCTGGAGATCCCCATCATCTCTGACCGTGACTGTGAAGACTCCTACCCCGGCCAGATCACCCAGTCCATGTTCTGCGCTGGATACCTGGAGGGCGGCAAGGACTCTTGCCAGGTAGGGCAAAGTGGTCCACATTTTCACCATATATTTATTTCCCCTTCCCTTCTGCCGCCCCTCCTTGGGGTTCATGCACTATACTCTGTAAAGCGCCTTGAGACAATGTCATTGTTATGGTGTTAAATAAATAAATAACATATAAATAACATATAAATATTATATAAATAACATTGAATTGATTAGGTTACTCCGATTACAGACCAGGGCAGCAAACGCAGAACAGAATGTGTGCTCAACATTCTCTCGGACGCTCTGAGACAATAAGCATGAAACTCATGAGACAGAGACAATGAGCATGAATCTCATGATTTAGATGAATCTCATGTTTCCGATGGTGTGTAAAAAATGAGTAACCATTCTCTCTCTCTCTCTCTCTCCCTCTCTCTTCATCTCTACCTCTCCCTCTCTCTCTCTCTCTCTCTGTCTCAGGGTGACTCTGGTGGCCCCGTGGTGTGCAACGGTGAGCTGCAGGGTGTTGTGTCCTGGGGATACGGCTGTGCTGAGCCCGGCCACCCTGGTGTCTACGCCAAGGTAAGATTCAGCCAATATGATTTAGAGAATAATACCGAAGGTGTACTAGTGTAATATATCTTTCTGTGCACAATATTAGTGCCTGTGGTATTGATAATAGGAATATAAGTGCTTAAAGTATTGATAATAGGAATATAATTGCTTATAGTATTGATAATAGAAATATTAGTGCCTATAGTATTGATAATAGGAATATAAGTGCTTGTAGTATTGATAATAGGAATATTAGTGCCTATTGTATTGATAATAGGAATATTAGTGCCTATAGTATTGATAATAGGAATATTATTGCCTATAGTATTGATAACAGGAATATTATTGCTTATAGTATAGATAACAGGAATTTTATATTGAAATGCTATTTGGGATACTGGTCTTGATGCACTACTCTGGATTCCACTCCCTAAATATAAATAAAAAATACTCAGACACTAATGAACCGACACAAAGAAATACAAATCATAGCATAGCTAATTTAACAGAATTATGAAACCTTTCTACTCTTCTTCGCTCTGTCAATGATCAATGATCGGAGGTCACACCCACAGAATCACAGAGACTGTTTGGTTGCTGATGACATCATGTGTTCACTAGTGCTAATCAAGCCGTCTTCCTTCAGGTCTGCCTCTTCAACAGCTGGCTCACTGAGACCATGGCCAACTACTAGATCAGGTCTGCCTCTTCAACAGCTGGCTCACTGAGACCATGGCCAACTACTAGATCAGATCTGCTTGCAATCTCACTTTAGCTCTGAGGGGCACAAGCTTGTCATCTGAATAAAATCATTAAAAATAAATGATTTGTGTACTGTGTTTTTTACAGGTCACATTTTGCATTTATTTTGTTAAAGAAAGCTACTTTAACCGTCAACCAAGTGCTTCAATGAGGCTGATCCTGACAGATCGTCTAACCCTACACCCACATTTATTTAAAAAAACATCTAAAGTATACACACATACATATACACACTGTGTAAGTGACAACTTGGCAAAACCTATGAATGCTTGCTAGACAGAGCTGCTATACCACCTATTCTAACTACCAAGTACTAAGTACTAAGTTATTATTATTATCATCATCATCATCATCATCATCATCATCATCATCATCATCATTATTATTATTATTACTATTATTATTATTACTATCATTATTATTATTAAAGTTCAGACAACTCCCACTGCAGTTTGGCATCCACATAGATACATATTACACAGCATTGCTTATAGTGGTGGTACCCAGGTAGAAATAAAGTGTATTTAAATGTGCTAAAAATGTGCTAATTAGTAACTCAGTGTACCTAATATATGTCCAATAATAAGCACTTATATGTTAATTGATGTTACGACCTATACAACCCCAAAAATATACAGAAGTGTTTTATCAGTGCATTACATAATAGTGTGCTTTCAATGTTATTACATTTTTAGTGGATTATACACTTCAGTTGGAAATATATTAGTTCAATAAGAATGTGGGGGTATTACAATTCAATTAAATAAATTAAATATGTTGTAAATATATGTATATGTTGGTGCTATTGTGCATAAATAGTAATACTCTCTTTAAAAGCGCCACCAAGATAATTTTGGTACTATCCTGACAACAGCACCAATGAACTATAAACTATTCAACAACTATGCAGATCAATGTTGAACAGAAAGTGTGCCAACCAGTAGTCAAAATATAGACCAGTCACAAATCAGCCTCATAAATCAGTCTCATAAAAAAAACTAAACTATCAATTCGGAACTCTGATGGAAAAAAAATGTCAGCATTTACGTATTCTTGTGCAACATTTAATAGACCAGCATATACAACCAAAAGCATTTATTCAAAAAAATATCTGAAGTAAAACATGCAATATGCAATCTTACTAGATGTACCCAACTATTGGGTATAGGGGAGGGTGTGTGTGTGTGAAGGATAGAGAGAGAGTGCGTGTGTGTGTCTCTGTGTGAGTGAGTGCGAGAGCGTGTGCTGTTTAAGGGGCCGATCACACCGAGACGAGTTTCTGAAAACGCGTCTCTAGGGAAACCATTGTTTTCCTATTGTAGGGTGCACCTTTTACGTGCCGCGCTTCACGTTTTGTAGCGTTTTTTAGGCACGCATGAAAGTACAAATATTCGAAACTTTTTAGTGCAAGGTCGGAGTCGCACAGCTCATCAATGTCAAACTCGGCCCAGGCAGCCAATCATATGAAGCAAGAGGCGGGCTTTACTGCTTACCCGCTTCCTTCCTGTTTTTATGCCAGTAGAATTGGTAGGAACCATAGACATATTTACATGTATATGTGTCTATGTGAACGGTGGGAATGGCAAATGCAGACGAAAGGTTAAAACTAGCGGTGTATAATTTATGATACTACATAATTCAAGGTCACCCTATTATTTATTACTAATCGGTGATCGTATGGTTGCGCACGCAGTCCCGCTCGACAGGCGCACCAGGCTGTTTTGCCAGGAGCACTTTGCCAAGGCGTTTATGAAGTGGCTGCACCTGTAGAGGCGCGTCTCTGTGTGATTGGGCCCTAAGTGTGTTTGGTGTGTGCCAGAAAGAATGTGTTTGGTTCTTTGTTTGGTTTCCTTAATTCCGCAGGCGTGTTTGTGTGCACAGCCATCAACACCAGTGAGGTCAAACTAATTAGCCTATGTGAAGCGCAACGTTTGAGTTTCCCCTGCGTGTGTGGTCATGTTTAAGGCCAACGTTTGAGTTTCCCCTGCGTGTGCGGTCATGTTTAAGGCCAACGTTTGAGTTTCCCCTGCGTGTGTGGTCATGTTTAAGGCCAACGTTTGAGTTTCCCCTGCGTGTGCGGTCATGTTTAAGGCCAACATGTGTGTGATCTGTGAAATTGTGGTACCATGTTAGAAGAGAAAAATGGTTAGTAATGCATTTAAGACCCTACATCTCTGGGGGGCATAACTAACACTGATTCTTGTATGGTGTGGTGAAGCCAGCTACCTAATAACCTAACAAAACAAATATATCCTAACAGTAACGTTCCGTAAACAAAACAAAACAGTACATGTACATCGACAAAGGTTTAACAATCTTATGTTTAGCCTAGCGTTTTCAAGCGTTTGTTGAGCCAGGTAGGAGAGAGTATGTGGATGACCTTGGATCAGGAGAGCGAGGGCTCCCCTGTGAGAATGGCTTGCATTCATTACTTTGGCGAATATGTATTCAGGATATGGTATAGAAGAATCAGAATATGCAAGAAGCATTGTAAATGTATTTATTTATTATTTCAGAAAATGAACATAGACATCATGTCGTTATTATAACATTTCGCCTTCTTGCAGGTGGAGTTACATAACCAATCCAAATCTGAATCCGAATTGTTTTTTATTTCAAAGTAAGTTTAAGCCTACCAGGAATTTGTTTTGGCATATTGGTGCAGACAATTAACATAAAAATCAGCTGACAGGAGTTGTCTTGACAGGGTTGTACTTATACTCTTAAATCAAAGACTGATGTTATTTTATTTCCTCTTCAATAAAATAGGTTGAAAGCCACACCCGCTGTTCACATCTCTGTTTCATGAGGACATGAAGGAAGCTAAGCACTTAATTGGACTGTTTTGAAGTGCAGTGCTGTTGTAGCTCACATATCATCTGTGCAACTGAGGTAAGTTAGGGATACAATTACTTCTTTTGATAGGAAATCAAAATGTGTAACTGGACTTTTAACTGGAAATCCAAGCAGGTTCTTGAATAGAGTAAATAAAATGACACTTCATCAGAATCTGAAAGCTCCATGAAGAGTAGCCGTTCTGTTTAAATGTTTTATATATTTGTAAAATGTAAGACATTTATCTTTTAAGGCAAAATCATGCCGTAACATTTTTTTTAATAAATGACCATGACTAAAAGGTGTGTGGTGATGTATGATACAATAAAACATACTAAACATATAACAACCCTATACTAAGCTGGAAAATAAAAATATGCTAAATATACTCATTGTACTTAATAAACACTGCAGAGGGAAAAGACAAGACAATGCTCAAATTCAGTTCATAAGAGCATTTACTTTGTGAAATAAACTTTTCCATTATTCTGAATGCCGTCCTAAATGTGAAAACCAAAAGTTGATCCACGAATGACGTCTTGTGAAAGCTTCATCTTCTACCAACAGGAAAGGCAAGGCAAGGCAAGGCAATTGTATTTGTATAGTATAGCGCATTACATGCACATGTGCAACTCAATGTGCTTTACATCAACAATAGCAGAAACAATAAATAATTAAAATAAAATGATAAAAAATGAATTAAGAGTAAATGAAACATGCCAAAAGAAGATGACAAACATAAAAACACAAGATAAGACAAGGAAGTCACACACATAAGCTGGGAGGGAACCAGTTTCCCAGGACTGAATTCCTTACAGACACAGATCAAAGATGAACTTAGCTTTCCCCCTGAGAGCAAAACTAAATGCCACCACAATTTGTTTCCTTCCAGATCCATACACACATTCATACACACAGATGTTGTACGAGGAAGTCATCCCAGAGCCTGCTGCTGATGCTCTTCCGATCATCACCACTGAATATGAAGGAATTGAGGAAATAATCAATATTTGCAAGAAGGATTCAGCAACCTCCAAGGTGAAAGAGAAGCTTGATCTGCTTGAAAATGTCATCTTGAATGTTGCCATAACGGGCAATACGGGCGCCGGGAAATCCTCTTACGTCAATGCTTTTAGAGGGGTGCCTGATGATGATAAGGGTTCGGCCCCGACTGGAGTGACAGAGACGACCATGGAACCCCTTATGTACCCCCATCCCACCATGGCCAATGTGCGGATCTGGGACCTGCCAGGTATCGGAAGCCCAAAGTTTAAGGCGAAGCAGTACCTCAAGGACGTCAAATTCAAAACCTTCGACTTCTTCATCATTATCACCTCTGAGAGATTTAAGGAGAATGATATCATGCTGGCTAAAGAGATTAGGAGGAAGAAGAAGTTGTTCTATTTTGTGCGCTCGAAGATTGACAATGATATACGCGCCGAAATGAAGAAAAAGAAAAAGAACTTCAGCCAAGAGGAGGTTCTCAGCCAAATCAGGGAGGACTGCAAAAAGAATCTGAAGAAAGTGGGAGACCCTAAAGTGTTTCTAGTTTCCTCCTGCGACCTCGGCAATTACGATTTCCAACTCCTGATTGACACTCTTGAGAAAGAGCTCCCAATGCACAAGAGACTGGCACTGCTTCAGTCCCTTCCTGTTTGTTCAGTGGCCATGATTGACAAGAAGACCAAGGTCCTGCAGAGGCTAATCTGGCTCATAGCATTTAGCTCCAGCGCCATTGCCATGGCCCCAGTACCAGGCTTGTCAATCGCATGTGATCTTGGAATAATGATAGCCTTCTTCCTAAGATGCCTCAAAGCCTACGGCTTGGATGACAGGTCACTCAAAATACTTTCCGAAAGAGTGGACAAGTCCACTGAAGAGCTCAAGAATCCCATGAAATCCCGCTTCAAAGATGGAGTTGACAGGAAACTTGTGATGAAGTTCCTCACCTCTACCGATTTGGGAGCGGCAATAACTATTGCGTACATTCTAAGTGCCATACCCCTTGCCGGCACTGTGGCTGCAGGAGGAGTCTCCTTTGGCACAGTCTTTCATCTACTTAACAAGGGCCTTCACGAAATGGCAGAGGATGCCAAATTAGTGCTGTTAGGTGCAGGCCTAGAAGCATCAGAACGAAAGAAGGGGTGCCGGGACAAAGACACCAAGGAGCAAGGAGCAGGAGCAGGAGCAGGAGGAGGAGGAGGAGCAGGAGCAGGAGCAGGAGCAGGAGCAGGAGCAGGAGCAGGAGACCGAGACCGAGACCGAGACCGAGACCGAGACCGAGACCGAGACCGAGCCCGAGCCCGAACCCGAGCAGGAGCAGGAGCAGGAGCAGGAGCAGGAGCAGGAGCAGGAGCAGGAGCAGGAGCAGGAGCAGGAGCAGGAGCAGGAGCAGGAGCAGGAGTAGTGCAAACTTGCATGTGAGCACAGGTTCAAAGACGTGAGACATGCTCCGTCGGAGTGTGGATGAAACTGTCTGATGTTTAATAATGAAATAGAGAGGCCTTTTACGGTTGTCACCCTTCAAACACGGAACACAATTCAAACACAGAATAAAGGATAATGCCCAAAGAAGTCTAAACATGTTGTGACATCAGACAGTCCAATGAAGGTCTGACAGAACAATGCCAATAGACGCATGGACAGGTGAAATTAAATCCTATGAAATACAAACAGAGAGACAGAGTGAACATTTATTTGATGAGGAGCATTAGAGCAAAACCATAAACAGGTGAAAATAACATAATTGTAATGTAGTGACTTGTGCATTGCCAGTTGTTATCATTCTCTTTGATTTATCATAAAATGGCCTCATAACAATACATTGTGTTTTGTGATTTTTTTCATATGCTTTGTGTGATTTACTTAATTTGTCTACGTCACTCATTATATCTACATCTAATAAGCTACACCACGAAGAAGACAAGAGCCTCTACCTGACATCTGAGCCTTTAAAGAGTGCAACACACTAATTTAAGGAAGGACTGAGCCTTTAAGGAGTGCAACACACTAGTTTAAGGAAGGACGGAGCCTTTAAGGAGTGCAACACACTAGTGTAAGGAAGGACTGAGCCTTTAAGGAGTGCAACACACTAGTGTAAGGAAGGACTGAGCCTTTGAGGAGTGCAAGACACTAGCTTAAGGAAGGACAAGAATGGAGAGGGAAACAACCACAGAGACAAACACATACATGCAGAAGGTCTTGGAGTCTAATAAAATGTTGTAATGTAATGTAATGTTGTAATGTAATGTAATGTAATGTAATGTAATGTAATGTAATGTAATGTTGTAATGTAATGTAATGTTGTAATGTAATGTAATGTTGTAATGTAATGTAATGCTATCACAGGTAAATGATCATACACAACCACAGCTCACTGGCACTCCACATTCCACATACCTTTTTTTCACTGCCAGTGTTGAGAACCAACCCAAGTTGAATGCAAGTCCGTCTCCACAGACTTGAGCTGATGAAAAGCTACGCGTCTGTACTCCATCTAGTCCGTCTCCACAGACTTCAGCTGATGAAAAGCTACACGTCTGTACTCCATCTAGGGGTGAAACCAGTGATTGACTTTGTTGGTTGATTATCCAGTCAGAGATATACATCAATGGCCTACTTACTTTGATTTTATGGATCTGCTCCGTGAACACTGAAATACAGGATTTTAGTCCAGGGTGTCCAAAGTTTTTTGTTATTTTCCTGTCTCAACTGAAACATTTACAGATTTTAGTCCTGAGTGCCAGTGCTTATGAACTAAGGATAAGTGAAACACATGAGTGACACTTGTGTAAGGGGAAAAAAAGACAATTTAATAAAAACTCGACTGACACATTCCAACTTGCACCTCAATCAAGACTGAGGGACACTTTCTCCACCTTACCTATCCTGGATATGTGACTGTTGAGTCTCATCTAAAAATAAAAACAATGTACATTTGATGGCTAACTCAACTTGTATCTCAACTTATATGTGTTTTAAATGCAAGGTATTGTTTTGTTTTTCGAAAACATTACATAGTAATTGTTCTCAGTAAGCCAAATGTATTTCCTTTACTTCCCTGTCATTAAATTGGGTATCAATCCAGTTGAGCAACATTTCAAAACATAATTTTCTTAGTACCATGACTACACTGTGAGCAGTGCTATGGCATTGTTGCTCAAATGCTTCTATGAGTACTGTATAAAGACAATATCCTACGTAAAAATTTTAATTTTAATATCTACTCACGCTATTAATTTCACACCTATTCATACTTTTGGTGACATTTTGATATGTTGAATACCATTAAAGGCAAAACAAACAGTGGAGAGACAGTAAAACACACACACACACACACACACACATACACACAAAAAAGCAGGTACCTGAAACCACATCCAACGTACCTCAACCTGGGACTCCACCCCCAGTGTCTCTGGCTTTCAATAAAGGGCAACTAGTATCATTTGAGAAGATTTACGTGAGTGATTGCTTGTTCATTCATTTCTCTCAAGGTAAGCCTGTGAGGTTTGGTTATTAATGATCTCTTAAACAGGAGTTGGTCACCCTTGTAGATATACACATTGAAAAATTAAAACATTCAGGTTAATCTGTAATCAGGTAAAAAAAATGGAGTAAAGAAGAAGAACAGAATACAGAAATGACCAATGAATTTAATAATTTCTCTGAACATATCTTGAATAAGACTCGGTTGTCGCTGTGTTTATGATTATCTGGCATCAGCCAATGGTTTAACCAGCACAGGCATTACAAAAGAGTAATCACCTACAATTACTTGTTTGTATTTGTTTGTAGTGCTGTTGTAGCTCACATATCATCTGCACAAGTTACGGATACAATTTCTTCTTTTGATAGAAAATCTAAATGTTACATTTTGCCATTTTAACTGGAAATCAAAGCAAGAGCCTTGAATTGAGTAAATTAAATTACACTCCATCAGAATATGAAAGCTCAATGAAGAGTAGCACTTCTGTTAAAATGTTTTATATATTTGTAAAATGTATGGCATTCAAAAAATCATGCCTCAAAAATATGAAATAAATGACTATGACTAAAAGGTGTGCAGTGATACATGATAAAGCAAACACAGATAACAAAGATAACAAAAAATTCAGGTCATTAGAGTCTTATATGATTTGATTACTTTGTGATATCAACTTTGCCATAACTCTGAATGCTGGACTAAATGTCAAAAAAATATTAAATGAATGATCATGACTTAAAGATGTGTAATGATATATGACAATGCAAGCACAGATAACAAAGATAACTCAAATGTAGCTCATGAGAGCATTTACTTTGACATTATTCTGAATGCAGTACTAAATGTGAAAAGCGATAGTTGATCAAACAGATGGTTTGACGTTGAGTGTGAAACTATTACAGTTAAATAAAAGATTAAGTCAGATGCTGCTATAATGAGACGGATGTCTTGTGAAAGCCACACACCCATCGGCTGGGAAGGAACCAGTTTCCCAGGACTGAACTCCTTACAGAAACATGTCAAAGATGAGTTTAGCTTTCACCCTGAGAACAAAACTAAATGCCAACACAATTTTTTTCCTTCCAGATTCACATACACATTCATACGAACAGATGTCTTACGAGAAGGTCGTCCCAGAGCCCTCTGCTGATGCTCTTCCGATCATCAACACTGAAGATGAAGAAATTAAGGAAATCATCAAGAGTTATGAGAAGACATCTGCAGATGCAGCAACCTCCAAGGTGAAAGAGAAGCTTGATTTGCTTGAAAATGTCATCCTGAACGTTGCCATAACGGGCAATACGGGCGCCGGGAAATCCTCTTACGTCAATGCTGTACGAGGGGTGCCTGATGATGGTGAGGGTTCAGCACCGACTGGGGTGACGGAGACGACCATGGAACCCCTTATGTACCCCCATCCCACCATGGCCAATGTGCGGATCTGGGACCTGCCAGGTATCGGAAGCCCAAAGTTTAAGGCGAAGCAGTACCTCAAGGACGTCAAATTCAAAACCTTTGACTTCTTCATCATTATCACCTCTGAGAGATTTAAGGAGAATGATATCATGCTGGCTAAAGAGATTATGAGAAAGAAAAAGCTGTTCTATTTTGTGCGCTCGAAGTTTGACAATGATATCCGCGCAGAGATGAAGAAAAAGAACTTCAGCCAAGAGGAGGTTCTCAGCAAAATCAGGGAGGACTGCACAAAGAATCTGAAGAAAGTGGGAGCGCCTAAGGTGTTCCTAGTGTCCTCCTGCGACCTCGGCAATTTCGATTTCCAACTCCTGATTGACACTCTTGAGGAAGAGCTCCCAATGCACAAAAGAATGGCACTGCTTCAGTCCCTTCCTGTTTTTTCAGTGGCCATGATTGACAAGAAGACCAACGCCCTGCAGAGGCTAATCTGGCTCATAGCATTTAGCTCCAGTGCCATTGCCATGGCCCCAGTACCAGGCTTGTCATTCGCATGTGATCTTGGAATAATGATAGCCTTCTTCCGAAGATGTTTCGAAGCCTTTGGCTTGGATGACAGGTCACTCAAAATCCTCTCAGCAAGAGTGGACAAGTCCACTGAAGATCTCAAGAATCCCATGAAATCACGCTTCAAAGATGGAGTTGACAGGACAATTGTGATGAAGTTCTTCGCCTCTCCCGAAATGGGCGCGGCGATAAGTATTGCGTACATTCTAAGCACCATACCCATTGCTGGCACTCTGGCTGCAGGAGGAGTCGCCTTTGGCACAATCTTTCATCTACTCAACAAGGGCCTGAATGAGATGGCAGAGGATGCCAAATCAGTGCTGTTAGGTGCAGGCCTAGAAGCATCAGAGCAAGAGAAGGAGGATGGAGGTAAAGACACCAAAGAGCAGGAACCGGAGCAGAAGCAGGGAGCCGGAGCCGGAGCCGGAGCCGTGCAAACTTGCATGTGATGACAAATTCAAAGACCTGAAACATGCTCTGCCGGAGTGTGGATCAAACTGTCTGATGTTTAATGATGAAAAAGAGAGGTCTATTAGGGTTGTCACCCTTAGCAATTACAACACGGAATAAAGGATAATGCCCAAAGAGGTCTAAACATGTTGTTACATCAGACAGTCCAATGGAGGTCTGGCAGACCAATGCCAATAGATGCATGGACAGGTGAAATGAAATCCTATGAAAAACAAACAGAGAGACTTTTTTTGTGATGAGGAATCATTAGAGCAAAACCATAAAGCATTTTGCAACCTTTTAAGGCTACCTAGGCATACATAACAGAAAGCAATGCATGTATTCTTAACAGAGTTGATGGGTAAAATAACTATATGTATTACTGTGCTGTGTGTGGAAGGAATGTACACAGCGTGTGATGGGAAAGAACATCATTGTAATGTAGTGACTTGTGCATTGTCAGTTATAGTCCTTCTCTATGATCACATAAAATGGCCGCGTAATAATACATTGTGTTTTGTGATTTGTTTTTCCATATGCTTTGTGGGACTAACTTGATTTGTCTACGTCACTCATTATATCTACATGTAATAAGCTACACCAAGAATAAGACAAGAGCCTCTACTTGACATCCTAGCCTTTAAGGAGTGCAAGACACTAGTTTAAGGAAGGGCAGGTATGGAGAGGGAAACAACCACAGACATACACATACATGCACAACCACAGCTCACTGGTACTCCACATTCCACTTACCTTTTTTTGAATGCAGGTCCGTCTCCATAGACTTGAGCTGATGAAAAGCTACACGTCTACTCCATCTAGTCCGTTTCCACAGACTTGAGCTGATGAAAAGCTACACGTCTGTACTCCATCTAGTGGTGGAACCAGAGATTGACTTGGTTGGTTGATTATCCAGTCAGAGGTGTGTACATTTGTCATGGGACTGACGGACGAACAGCCAGAGAACAAACACGATAGACCAACAGGTCGAAGGGAACACAGACGCTGAGGAACAGATCCTTTCACACGTTGATACCCAAAGGCTCGAAGCACTGGTAGATAACTGAGGAAACAGGCACAGAAGACACAGAAAGGATATGACAAGAGTCGAACTCTCTAGACTAACTAAACTAGACGCCGTAGCGTGAAACAAAACACACAAGTCAAACTTGGCTAATCTTAGAACTAAACTACAACTAAGACTATGACAAAAACAAGGGTGAACACTTCCTTAAAAGGCGGTAATACTCATTGGACGTCAGGAATATAGGATCGCGAATGTAGTCCATGAAGTGCGAGACCAGACGCAGAGTGAAGGGAGTGAGAGGTATAAGTAGGGAAGTGACAGGTGTAGGTGATTAGTACTCGGGTGAGTGTGAGCGTGGTGCAGGTGAGCGAGTGGAAACCAAAGGGGGCATGGTTGGTGCATGTCTGGACTCTGACGTAACATTATCCTCTCTTCCAGGGACCGCTCCTACGGGCCTAGGACCCTGACGTCGTCGCCGTAGTCTACCTCTAGCCCGGGGTGCCGGCATTAAAGGTGGTCGCGATCGAATGCGACGAGGAGGGCGGGATCCATAATGTCATCCCGTAGCACCCAGGCTCTTTCCTCCGGGCCAATAAGGTACTCGAGGCGACCCCGACGAAGCCGTGAATCCTGAATTTCTCGGATGGCGTAGACTCCTTCAGACATCTGCATGATGTTGATGGCGTCGGACTGCCCTCTGTAGGTGGTGGTGGCCAGACCACTCTGTAGGTGGTGGTGTCCAGACCCTCTCACTCTGCTGGAACCAGTGATTGACTGCAGGAACCATAGAGGGGGTAACCGAGGGTTAACTGAGGGGGGTAACTGAATTTCTCGGATGGCGTAGACTGGACCCTCGTCCAACAAGAGCGGCAGCAGGGATTCGTTCACGCCAGGCTGTGAGGAAGAAGGGAGAGGAGTGATCGGAGGGTGATGTGGCTTAAGAAGCAACACGTGAAAGACAGGGTGAATACAGTGGTGAGGTGGTAGTTGCAGCTTATATGTGACATCATTGATCTGAGATATTATGGGAAGGGACCAATAAAGCGAAGACGTAGCTTGCGGGAAGGCAGTCGCATCCGGATGTCCTGGGATCGTACTCACCTTCCTGGTCCATACTGATACCGGCTGGTCTGATGTAGGAACTTCATGCGATCCGTATGGAACTTGCATTTCTCGGCCTTGGCATACAGGTGGTGTTCACGAAGCTTGAGGAGTACCTGAGACACATGCTGAATGTGTTCAGTCTCTTTCCGGGAGTATATCAGAATGTCGGCAATGTAGATAATCACGAATTGATTTAAGTACTCCTGGAACACGTCGTCCATGAAACAGAAGGGACGAGGGGAAGCGAGCAACGATTCTAAACGGTGATCCGGTTAAGGGCACGGTAGTCAATACAGGGCCGAAGTCCTCCCTCCTTCTTCTTGATGAAGACGAAATTCGAGGCTGCCGGTGATGTCGAGGGTCGTATGTAGCCCTGCTAAAGAGCATGGCCTTACTCTCTGGTAGGGCGAGAGGGTAAACCCTCCTTTAAGGCACAGGCTCAAGATGGCTGTGGCTAAAAAGAGGGGAGCCATGGAGTTTGGTAGCTAGCTAGCCGTCTGGACACAAGCTGGGGTCTGATCAGCCCCGACTGGGTCACCTGGAGGAGGGCGTATGACAGGGGTATCCAATTAAAATTCTAAGGGGTCCAGTTTCAAAAATGTTCCTCAAGCTTGGGTTCCGGAGGCCTATCACACATTTTTTATGACCGTTGATTTCACTGATATAGGACTGCATGTGTTTTATGTACCAACAGTCAAGGTGTGCATTATGATTCAGGGGCATATTTAGCCAATATGAGTATAGGCGCTAGTAGTATCTGTTTGGTCAACAACTGACTATCAGATCAAATGAAGGTCTACATTTCAATAATATTTCAATAGTGTTTATTGTGTTTTTTCATATTATTAACATTAAACATAGTGTCCAGCATATTCCCTAGCAAAGTTTCAGCTTTTTTTCGCAGTTCGGATTCGAGAGGGTTATTTTGATCAAATTCTTTGTGCTTCATATCGTAGTGGCGTTTCACGTTGACGAGTGCCACCGTCTCAGAGCATATCAGGCACACATGCTTACAGCTGCGCGCAGGCAGAATGAACATGTACACGTCTGTCCACTCTTCTTTTAAAGCTCGGTTCTCGCTGTCTACCTTTCTCTTCTTAGAGCATGCCATCTTTCTCTTCAACCGCAAACTGCAATGAATCTTTCCCTCTCAACTCTCACGCACTATTTTCTTCAGTCAAATTGTCTGCAGCTCTTGCGTGCACCAGTCCCACAGCTCGCAGCTTTAAAAGTGAGCAGTGCTGCGTAGAGTAGGCTATCATCTGATTGGCTACTGGCATTATAAAGTTTAAACAAAAGCATAGCCTACCATAAAGTTATGGTTCATTTAATGTATTTAACCCAAACATCAGTTGTTAAAACCGCTTGGTCAAATTATTTAAAAAAACATTTATTTTTTGTTGCAATTGTGTCTCGGTCCGGAGACGAGGTCAGTTGGGTCCGGACCCGGACCGCGGTCCGCCTATTGCCGACCCCTGGCGTATGATGTTGAAAGACCCGAAACGTCCAATGATTCCAGGAACATCACTTTAGATGTGTCCAGATTAGGCATCAGTAGATCTATGTACACAGCCAAGTTTCAGATTTGATCTGCCATGTCCAGACAGGTTGAAAGCCACACCCACTGTCCATGTCTCTGTTTAATGAGGGTATGAAGGAAGTTAAGCACTTGTTTGAAATGTTTTGTAGTGCAGTGCTGTTGCAGCTCTCATATCATCTGTGCAACTAAGGTAAGTTATGGATTCAATTACTTCATTTGAAAATCAAAATGTTACATTTAGACATGTTAACTGGAAATCCAAGCAAGTGACACTCCAACAGATTCTCAAAGCTTCATGAATAGTAGCACTTCTGTTAAAATATTTTATTATACTGTATTTGTGAAATGTAAAGCATTAAGAAATCATGCCTTTAAAATATTCAATGAATGATCATGACTAAAAGGTGTGTAGTGATATATGATAAAGCAAACACAGGTAACAAAGATAACTCAAATTCAAATCATAAGAGCATTTACTTTGTGAAATAAACCTTTCCATTATTCTGAATGCAGTACTAAATGTGAAAAAGCAATAGTTGATCCAACAGATTTTGACAATGAATGTGAAACTATTAGAGTTCAAATAAAGATTCAGTCATATGCTGCTAGAATGAGATGGACGTCTTGTGAAAGCTTTATCTCCCACCATCAGGGAAGTCACACACACATCAGCTGGGAAGGAACTGAATTCTGAACAGACACAGGTCAAAGATGGTCAAAGATGGACTTAACTTTCACTCTGAGAACAAAACTGAAAGCCAACACGTTTTTTTCCCCTTACAGATTCACATACACATTTATACAAACAGATGTCGTACGAGGAAGTCATCCCAGAATCCTCTGCTGATGCTCTTCCGCTCATCAACAGTGATGATGAAGAAATTGAGGAAATCATCAAGTGTTGCAAGAACACTTCTTCAGACGCAGCAACCTCCAAGGTGAAAGAAAAGCTTGACTCGCTTGAAAATGTCATCTTGAACGTTGCCATAACAGGCAATACTGGCGCTGGGAAATCCTCCTACGTCAATGCTGTACGAGGGGTGCCTGATGATGATAAGGGTTCAGCACCGACTGGAGTGACAGAGACGACCATGGAACCCCTTATGTACCCCCATCCCACCATGGCCAATGTGCGGATCTGGGACCTGCCAGGTATCGGAAGCCCAAAGTTTAAGGCGAAGCAGTACCTCAAGGACGTCAAATTCAAAACCTTCGACTTCTTCATCATTATCACCTCTGAGAGATTTAAGGAGAATGATATCATGCTGGCTAAAGAGATTATGAGGAAGAAGAAGCTGTTCTATTTTGTGCGCTCGAAGATTGACAATGATATCCGCGCAGAGATGAAGAAAAAGAACTTCAGCCAAGAGGAGGTTCTCAGCAAAATCAGGGAGGACTGCACAAAGAATCTGAAGAAAGTGGGAGCGCCTAAAGTGTTCCTAGTTTCCTCCTGCGACCTCGGCAATTTCGATTTCCAACTCCTGATTGACACTCTTGAGGAAGAGCTCCCAATGCACAAAAGAATGGCACTGCTTCTGTCCCTTCCTGTTTGTTCAGTGGCCATGATTGACAAGAAGACCAAGGCCCTGCAGAGGCTAATCTGGCTCATAGCATTTAGCTCCAGCACCATTGCCATGGTCCCAGTACCAGGCTTGTCATTCGCATGTAATCTTGGAATAATGATAGCCTTCTTTCAAAGATGCTTCGAATCCTTCGGCTTGGATGACAGGTCACTCAAAATCCTATCCGAAAGATTGGACAAGTCCACTGAAGATCTCAAGAATCCCATGAAATCACGCTTCAAAGAAGGAGTTGACAGGAAAGTTGTGATTAAGTTTTTTACCACTGCAGAAATGGGAGCGACGGTAACTATTGCATATATTCTCAGCACCATACCCGTTGTTGGCACTCTGGCTACAGGAGGAGTCTCCTTTGGCACACTCTATTATCTACTCAACAAGGGCCTTAAAGAGATGGCAGAGGATGCCAAATCAGTGCTGTTAGGTGCAGGCCTAGAAGCATCAGAGCAAGAGAAGGAGGATCAAGATGAGGACACCAAGGAGCAGGAACCGGAGAAGGAGCCATAGCCGGAGAAGGAGCAGGAGCTGGAGCAGGAGCAGGAGCAGGAGCAGGAGCAGGAGCAGGAGCAGGAGAAGGAGCAGGAGCAGGAGCAGGAGCAAGTGCAAGGAGAGAAGAGCAGGAGCAAGGAGAGGGGAGCAGGAGCCACAGCAGGAGCAGGAGCAAGGAGAGGGGAGCAGGAGCAGGAGCAGGAGCAAGGAGAGGGGAGCAGGAGCAGGAGCAGGAGCAGGAGCAAGGAGAGGGGAGCAGGAGCAGGAGCAAGGAGAGGGGAGCAGGAGCCACAGCAGGAGCAGGAGTAGGAGCAAGAATGATGAGGAATCATGAGATCAAAACCATAAAGCATTTTGCAACCTTTAAGGATACTTAAGCAAACATAACAGGAAGTTGATGGGTATAATAACTGTTTGTATTACTGTGCTCTCTAGTGTGTGGAACGAATGTATACTGCGTGTGATGGAAAAGAACATCATTTTAATGTAATGACTTGTGCATTGTCAGTTATACTCCTTCTCTATGATTCTGTCCCACAATTGTGCACATTGGCGCCTCTGGTGGCCAAAAGGACATTATCACGGACTTGGTGTACTTTATGTTCAAAGGTGCCTTTGTTTTCTTTGTGTGCCCTCACATGTTTCCCATTATGTGTCCTTACCTGTTTCCCATTTTGTGCCCTTTGTCTCAATTAGCTAGGAGATAAATACCTGGCTAGGTCCCTCGCCTTTATCGGGTCGTTAGTCTTTGCACAAAGACAAGCAGCCCTCTCATGCACTCGGGTGCCTCTGCTTTAGCTAGTTTTGGGGTGGTGTCTCGTTGCGGTTCTCAAGCTCTTTTGTATCACTAACTGAGTAGTGCTCTCAAGCACTTTTCCCCCTCTAGCTATAGCTAGTCACATGTTTCAGGTTAGTGTCTCGTGGCGGTTCTCAAGCCGCTTTTGGCTTCTTGAAGCCTGCCTCTGGTATCTTCTGTTCAGGTCCGTCTGAAAGCTACACTTTTGAATTCCTTTAGTTAATGGCCTTTTGCCCTGTTCTGGATCTTTTGTGTTTTTCGGGTGTCCACTATTTGAAATTAAAAGAAACTTAAGTTTGAAACGTCATCTCTCAATTGGTTCCTCACTAACACACTTGGCTAAAGCGCTGGGTCCCAAATCCAGCGACTTGGATTCAATCCCTGACAGAAGCCTGACAGATTCTTAATAAAATGGTCGCATAATAAAACATTGTGTGTTTTGTGATTTTTTTCCATATGCTTTGTGTGATTTACTTAATTTGTCTATGCCACTAATTATATCTACATGTAATAAGCTACACCAAGAACAAGACAAGAGCCTTTAACCGACATATGAGCCTTTAAGGAGTGCAAGACACTAGTTTAAGGAAGGACATAGCCTTTAAGGAGTGCAACACACTAGTTTAAGGAAGGGCAGGTATGAAGAGGGAAATAACCACAGAGACATACACATACATGCAGAAGCTCTTGGAGTCTAATGGAATGTGTAATGTGATGTTATCCCTGGCAAATGATCATACAGTTGATTATCCAGTCAGAGATGCCCTACTTACTTTGATTTTATGGAACTGCTCCATGAACACTGAAATACACTGAAATACAGAACTTTAGTCAGGAGGGTCCAAAGTTTTCTGTTCTTTTCCTCTGACTGAACTGAAACATTTTCTGATTTTAGTACTGAGTGCCAGTGCTTATGAACTAAGGATAAGTGAAACACATGAGTGACACTCGTGTAAGGGGAAAAAAGACAATTTAATAAAACTTGACTGACACATTCCAACATGCACCTTCATCAAGACTGAGGCACATTTTCTCCACCTTACCTATCCGGTTCTTCTCATAATGCTTTCATAAGTTGGGAAATATTTAATCTATCAAAAAGGATATAAGGTCACTATTGGGGCTATGGAAGCACTGAGGTCTGTTATGAGACTGTTGAGACTCATCTATTAAGCATGATGCTGTGCTTATGATGGGCTGCCTGCTTTCTTCTGATGGAGTTCCTGAGTGCCACATAGAGATACTGTGCTATTAGAGATAATGTGCCACATATAGATACTCTTAGACTACATAAGGTTATGAATCGGAACTCTAGCAAGACACTGTGTTGTTTCATCAAAGTTCTATATTAGATATGAATTCCATCACCATGGCCATTTCCATTTCTAGTAGGTTGCCATGGTTGCATTTGTGTCTTCTATTAGTATCTCAACACATGTCTGCTATTGCTTTTCTCAAGAACATTCCATAAATGCTTTCAGTAAGTAAGAAATAAATCCCCTTGCTTCCCTGACGGTAAATGGGGTATCAATCCGGTCGAGCAACATTTCAAAACATCATTTTTTTTTAAGTACCATGGTTTAGCTGTAAGCAGTGTTGTGGAATTGTTACACAATGCCTCCAGACGTGTGTACTGTATTAGGAGAATATCCTATGTGAAATGAAAACATAATTGCAATAGTTATTCACACTTTTCATTTTATACCTATTCACACTTTTAGTGACATGTTGAAATGTTGAATACCATTATAGGCAAAACAAACAATGGACAGCAGGAAAAACACACACACACACACACACACACACACACAAAAGGAGGTACCTGAAACCACATCCAACGTACCTCAACCTGGGACTCCACCCCCAGTGTCTCTGGCTTTCAGTAAAGGGCAACTAGTATGACTTCATTTGGCAAGTTTTACGTTGGTGATTGCTTGTTCGTTCATTTCTCTCAAGGTAAGCCTGTGAGTTTTGATTATTTAATGATCTCTTAAACAGGAGATTGTCAGCCTTGTAGATATACATATAGGAAATTAAAGCTTTAAGATTAATAGCAAAAAGTGAGTAAAGAAGAAAAAAGAAAACACAAATGATCAATACATTTGATCATTTCTCTCAACATATCCTGAATTAGTCTCCTACATGTATTTGAGAAATTGAATGTATAGATTTTTCTCTCATTGAAACGTCATTACCATGTAAGTGTTGATTGTCAGTCTTTTTACAATCATATCTCAATGTGGTTTCTTATCCGACGTTAAAACCAACCGTTTACTCCACAGAACACATAGCAGGTGGTAGACAGACACCACAAGACAGACCAGATCTGGGATCAGACCAGAGACCAGGACAGGCATCACAAAAGAGTAATCACCCACACTCCAACAGGCATCACACATATTCCATTGATGTCCTCCATGGTAGGTGTTGTCTAATTGGAGCCTGTACGCTGGTCAGTGCAAAACAAATGTTAAACTCATATGCTCACTCTGCCTAATGATTCCTTTGTTTTAAATTTTGACTGATATTTTCAGACCACAGCATTCAGCATTTTGCAGACAATTTACTCAGCTGAAGTTCAACTCCTGGTGTATGTCTAGCGAAAGGTAAGAGATTTGATTTTTATCAACAGAACAGTACAAAGTGTGTGGAATGCACTGTGTGTGTTTACAGGCAGAGGCTAAAGGGCTGTTCAATGAAACCGACTTACGGAGGTCGTTAGTGAAGTGTGTTTAGAGTCTACTCTGCTGTATCTTTTATAATATTATCACTTATAGAGGCCATTGGCTAAGTGTGTCTACAGTCAAAACTACTGTATCTTTCAGTGATTTGGCTTAGTGATTTGGCTTAAATGTATAACATTTATATATACAAAATTCTATCAAGTTCCCTATGTAGATAATTTGACATTAAAGCATGGTAAAACTTTTGACACTACATTCCCAGTCATTCTATGTTAGTAACCTTTACAACAGTGTTCCCAGCACTAGAATTCAGTTTACCTCTAATTTGTATTATGGGCTGCGGCACAAGTGGCAGCATCCCAACCAAGTGAGGGTCCATGTGCCTCCTAATCTCTCTCCCAATCTCTCTCCCAATCCCTCTCCCAATCCCTTTCCAAATCCCTTTCCCAATCCCTCTCCCAATCCCTCTCCCTTTCCAAATCCCTTTCCTAATCCCTCTCCCAATCCCTCTCCCAATCCCTTTCCAAATCCCTTTCCCAATCCCTCTCCCAATCCCTCTCCCTTTCCAAATCCCTTTCCTAATCCCTCTCCCAATCTCTCTCCCAATCCCTTTCCAAATCCCTTTCCCAATCCCTCTCCCAATCCCTCTCCCTTTCCAAATCCCTTTCCTAATCCCTCTCCCAATCTCTTTTCCAATCCCTCTCCAAATCCCTTTCCCAATCTCTCTCCCAATCCCTTTCCCAATCCCCCTCCCAATCCCTTTCCCAATCCCCTCTCCCAATCCCTTTCCCAATCCCGTTCCCAATCTCTCTCCTAATCCCTTCCCCAAACTCTCTCCCAATCCCTTTCCCAATCCCTCTCCCAATCTCTCTCATTTCATGTCACCCCATATTGTCCTATCCAAATAAAGTCAAAAATGCTTTTTAATCAGCTGTTTTGGGGTGTTTATATCAGGGCTGATCATGCATGGACATTTGTCATTGCCTCTTCTGTTATTGTAATTATGATAATTACAAACATACAAGTAACGAACAAAAAAAGTAATGTTTCCTTTCTAGCATTTTGTTGTTAATTCCACAGTAAAGAACAGTATTTCAGCTCTGGCATGTCTGATTATAGCTCTTAATAGTTGTCTCTGTTTTCAGAGCCGCCATGTCAGGTGATTTAGATAATGTTGCAGAGCCTGACTGTGACATTGGCACAGACATTTACAATGAAGGTGACAAAGCGGACATTGCTAAGGGATTTTCACGGCCTCCACAAGAGTTCCAGGAGGACATCAAGAGTCTGGATCATGTGACACTCAACATAGCTGTAACTGGAAGTACAGGAGCAGGAAAGTCCACCTTTGTGAACGCCATACGGGGACTGGGTAACGATGATGAGGGAGCAGCCGACACTGGAGTGACGGAAACCACAAGGATTCCCACGGCATACCCACATCCCACAATGCCAAATGTCACCGTTTGGGATCTGCCAGGTATCGGTACTCCCAAGTTCAACGCCAAGACGTATCTGTCCGACATGCACTTTGAGCGCTTTGACTTCTTCATCATCATCACCTCAGAGAGGTTCAAAGAGAATGACATAAACCTGGCCAAAGCAATCAGGAAGAAGAAAAAACTGTTTTATTTCATTCGCTCAAAGATTGACAATGACATCAATGCAGAAAGCAAAAGAAGAGACTTCAATGAAGAAGAGTTGTTATCTAGGATCAGAGAAGACTGTAAGAAGAACTTGAAAAGTGTTGGAAACCCACAGGTTTTTCTGATATCCTCCTTTAACTTCGAAGATTATGATTGGAACAGGTTGATGGACACTCTGGAAAGAGAACTCCCCGACAACAAGAAACACGCCCTCATTCTGTCCCTTCCAGTCTACTCCATGGAGGCCTTGCAGAGGAAGAAGAGGCATTTTCAGAGGATGATTTGGCTTACAGCCTTTGGCTCTGCTGCTGTAGCCCTCTTTCCTATCCCTGGTCTGACGGTGGCGTGTGATTATGGCGTTGTCACTGCATTTCTAAGAAACATTTTCAGATCTTTTGGGCTTGAAGATACCGCTCTACAGATCCTTGCAAAGAGGGTGAAAATGAACTGGCAGGACTTGAAAACTGAAATGACATCCAGGTTTAAGGATGGAGTCACAACTAAGGTGGTAAATTCTTTTTTCAAAACGCCTTCAGTGGCCTTCATCATGACCCTCAAAGCACTCCTGAACACCGTGATCATAGCCGGACACCTGCCTGCTGGAGCCGTGACAGTAGGCATCATCCACCACCTGCTCAATAAAGGCCTCAGAGAAATGGAGAATGATACCATATCTGTGCTGAAGAAGGCACGACTGCTGCAGCAAGAGTAGATTCCATATCCTCTATATGGTGGGGGGATCTATGGGTCTATCTCAGTGAGGCAACACCACCAAGCAAAGAACACTGGAAAAGTATGTGTTTGGAATCAACTGTATGATAGTGTGTTTGTGTTTTTTGATATACTCTCTTTCAAAATCTAATTCTGTACATTAATGTGAATATTTTGCCGCAAACGCTCACATATTAACATGTGTGGAACATGTGTTCCTCTAAAACTGTAAATAGGTTGAGGTTCACATGTAAGGATTGTAAATAGAAGCTGTAAAGTTTGAAATCACGGGCCGGTAATCTTTAGATCATAACACACAGATGGACTTCTAGTTTCATATACTCTGCAGTTGTGTGTGGGTCAGCTGTATACAGAACATGTCATCAAGAACATTCCAGGGCCTCTGCACTGTTCCACGGCTTGACTTTTCTTACACCCATCCTGACGCTCTTGTCTTTGCCCTCTCTCTCTCTTTATCTCTCTCTGCTTTTCCCCACATGGGTTAAAGAAATGGCAGGAAATGGAATTAAGGGTACATAAGTTTTGTATGGCATTGCAAGAAAATAACCTTCTCTTATTTGGTTTCATTTGAATGGTCTCAGTGTAAGTGGTGTGGAGTGGTCTCAGTCCTGCATCTGAAAAGATTTGTTTTCAATAAAGAAACATTCTGACCCCTATAGGCAACAACTAAGCCCTCTCTGGAGGAAGCATACCCCTCCATTTTTTTTTTAATAACTCCATGTATGAATCCTGTCTGTGGGATCCTGGCAAAAAAGCATTCTGAGTATTCTGTAGCCAGACACTCCCTCTCCTATAATCCTCTGAGCAGCCAAGTATGTCCATCCCCCCTGGGTGTTTAAGTGTTTCATATGTCTTCTCTTAGGTATTTGGGACTTTTGATTGTTCATTTTAGATGAATGTAAATGTCTGAATTTGTAACTGAATAAGTGCACATGTATTGAGATATCGTCTTGTTCATGAGAGATTCACACCCCTATTAGATATGAATTGCACCACCATGGCCATTTCCATTTCTAAGAGGTTGCCATGGTTGCATTTGTGTCTTCCATTGTTGGCTCTCACTGGCATGCATCATGTCATTATGCCACCATCTAGAAATGTACATTTGATGGAAAACTCAACTTGTATCTCAACTCATGTCTGTTTTCGTGCAAGGTATTGTTTTTTTCAAGAACATTCCATAAATGTTTTCAGTAAGTAAAAAAAAAATCCCTTGCTTCCCTGTCGGTAAATGGGCTATCAATCCAGTCGAGCAACATTTCAAAACAACATTTTTGTAAGAACCATGGCTTAGCTGTAAGCAGTGCTGTGGCATTGTTGCATAAAGCTTCTAGATGATTTGTACTGTATTAGGAGAATATCCTACGTGAAATGAAAATATAATTGCAATACTTTTGATTTCACACCTACTCACACTTTAAGTGACATGTTGATTTGTTGAATGTCATATAAGGCAAAACAAACAATTGAGAGTCAGAAACACACACACACACACACAAAAGGAGATAACTGAAACCACATCCAACGCACCTCAACCTGGGACTCCACCCCCAGTGTCTCTTGTTTACAAAGAAAGGCAACCAGTATAACTTCATTTGGCAAGTTTTATGTGAGTGATTGCTTGTTTATTCATTTCTCCCAAGGTAAGCCTGTGAGTTTTGGTTATTTATTGATCTCTTAAATAAGAGTTGGTCACCCTTGTAATAAATTTGATCATTTCTCTCAAAATGTCTATTACAGTCATTTGACAAATGTAATTAATATATGTTTTTTCTCATTTAAAAACAACATTACTATGTAAGTGCTGGGTGCCAGTGTTTTTACAAACATATCTCAATGTGGTTGCTTATCCGACGTTAAAGACAGGCTAGATCTGGGATCAGACCAGAGACCAGGACAGGCATCACAAAAGAGTCACTCCAACAGGCGTCACACATATTCCATTGATGTCCTCCATGGTAGGTGTTTTCTCAATGGAGCCTGTAAGCTGGTCAGTGGAAACAAATCTCAAACTCCTATCCTCACTCTGCCTAATGATACACGCTGATATTTTCAGACCACGGCATTCAGCAATTTGCAGACAAATTACTTGGCTGAAGCTGCAGACAAATCACTTACATGGTATATGTCTGGAAAAGGTAAGAGAGTTTCTTTGTAACAAAGTACAGTACAAACAGAAATGTTGTTAGGAATGAACTGTAGGTGTTTACAGGCAGAGTCTAAAGGGATGTTCAAAGAAATCGAATTACAGAGGCCGTTAGTGGAGTATGTCAACAGTCAAATCTGCTGTATCTTCCATAATATTATCACTTAACTTGACTCTGCGTCTGCTAGCCAAATAGAGTACTATACTATAATTGGTAATATCATGAAAGATACAGCAGATTTGACTGTAGACACACTTCAGAAGAAGCCAGAAACGTAATGCTGTGGCTTAAATGCAATTGGGGCCTGAATAGCAGGATTTAAATAGAATAATAATAATAAATAATGTAACAACAATAAAAGTAAATTGTCCTGAAAATGTCCTGATTAAATCAGTCATGATCTGTGGTGTTACACTGGACTGCAGATGGGTCATGGTGTTGACCCAGCAGGTTAGGTGGCAGAGCGCTCTATAGTCTCAGTGTGCTGTATGGGGGTGGCTAGTTCAGGACAGCAAAACCTTGCCATGGAAAGCATATCTGATTATCACTCAGAGGTCCCTGTAGTGCCAGGAAACAGTTGGAATATAACTACACATGACATTTTAAAAGAACTTTTAAAAGAACAGACGTACAGTTTCAGTAAATCACCAGTTAAACTACTTAAAGGATTAAGACTCCAAAGGTCGGTGAAGGATATACCCTCCTAAGGTCAAGTATCACCTGTCAATGCTGTTTTAGACTACTAATCAATGGGAAGATGAGATGGCAAAAAAGGTATTTTCAAAATGGCTAGTGTCAAGGGGGGCATAGAAAATGATGCATTCTGACTTGTTCTATCAGAAGATATGGAGATAAAGTTGAGGGAAATGGATAATTGATTAGGCCTTTGCACAGGGTAGACATTATGTCTCTCTTTACTTGGTCATTTCTTAACTTTAATTAGTATTTTAACTACTAGCAGAAATAATCACTTTCAATAGATTTGGATTGACACCCAGAGCTCAAACTGGAATCCAATGGAATAGGTTCAGACCACAATGAATGCAGTGAATGTGGGTATGCCAGAACCAGGCTGGCAATACCTGATCTTGCGGAAAAAATATTTTCTGTAATCAGGGTGGTTTATAAAAACATATACGCATTTAATATTTCCCCACTCTTTCTTCACAAGTCTTAGTGTGAGCATGGAGGTATGCACTCTTGTGTAAAAACACCATTTTAAAAATACTATTCCTGCTTTGCTGAACATCAATTTTATGTGTATACGCTCCTGATACACCGGTCCCCAGGAACAGCCATCAGAAAACTCACCAGCTCTCTTTCACAACATCAAATGCAAATAGAGAACACTATTACACTATACCATGAAGTTACATACATGCAAATAGAAAACACTGTAACACTATACCATGAAGAGAACACTATCACACTATACCATGAAGTTACATACATGCAAATAGAAAACACTGTAACACTATACCATGAAGAGAACACTATCACACTATACCATGAAGTTACAAATGATATATATACAGAATGAGAATATTATAGAATCACTTTATTATTATATTAGTTTCTGAATCACTTGACAAATGTAATTAATCCAGAGTAACCCCAGAGTTGCGGAGACATATATATATATATATACATATATTCATTTCTGAAATGAATTGTATTGTAGTAATGTCATGTCTAAGCCCTAGTGATTTAGCTTATATGTTATGTTGTTGGCATGACTACCTTTGTACATGAATATATACGTATATATAAATACTATCAAGTTTCCTATGTAGATAATTTGACATTAAAGCATGGTCAGACTTTTAACAAAACATTCCCAGTCGTTCTATGTTAGTAACCTTTAAAACAGTGTTCAGGGTTCCCAGCAGTAGAAAAACACTTTACCACTAATTTGAATTATGGGCTGCGGCACAAGCGGCAGCATCCCAACCAAGTAAGGGTTCATGTGCCCTCAGGAGCTGTGCTTCGAATCCAGCCTGCGGTCCTTTCCCAATCACTCACCCAATCCCTTTCCCAAACCCTGTCCCAATCCCTTTCCCAATCCCTTTCCCAATCTCTCTCCCAATCCCATTCACAATCCCTTTCCCAATCTCTCTCCCAATACCTTTCCCAATCCCTTTCCCAATCCCTCTCCCAATCCCTTTCCCATTCCCTCTCCTGATCCCTTTCGCAATCCCTCTCCCAATCCTTTTCCCAATATCTCTCCCAATACCTTTCCCAATCCCTCCTCCAATCCCTTTCCCAATCCCTCTCCCAATCCCTTTCCAAATCCCTTCCCCAATCCCTTTCCCAATCCCTCTACCAATCCCTTTCCTAATCCCTCTCCCAATACCTCTCCCAATCCCTCCCCCAATTTCTTTCCCAATCCCTTTCCCAATCCCTCTCCCAATTTCTTTCCCAATCCCTCTCCCAATCTCTCTCCAAATCCCTTTCCCAATCTCTCTCCCAACCCCTCTCCCAACCTCTCATTTCATGTCATTCCATATTGTCCAAATCAAAAAATAAATGATGTACTGTTCTTCCAGCTCTTACATCTGTCTCGCTTGCTGCAACTATTACAGCTGTCTATGTGTGTTTATATCATGTGAGGACATTTGTCCTTGCCTCTTCTTTTATTGTAATTACAAACATACAAGTAACGAACATTACAAGTTGTGTTTCCTATCTAGCATTTTGTTGTTAATGAACAGTATAAAACAGCATTTCATCTCTGGCATGTCTGATTATAGCTCTTAATAGTTCTCTCTGTTTTCAGAGCCACCATGTCAAGTGATTTAGATAAGCTTGTGGAGCCTGAAAGTGACATTGGCACAGACATTTACAATGAAGGTGACAAAGCGGACATTGCTAGGGGATTTTCACGGCCTCCACAAGAGTTTCAGGAGGACATCAAGAGTCTGGATCACGTGACACTCAACATAGCTGTAACTGGAAGTACAGGAGCAGGAAAGTCCACCTTTGTGAACGCCATACGGGGACTGGGTAACGATGATGAGGGAGCAGCTGATTCTGGAGTGACGGAAACCACAAGGACGCCCACAGCATATCCGCATCCCACAATGCCAAATGTCACCGTTTGGGATCTGCCAGGTATCGGTACTCCTAAATTCAATGCCAAGACATACCTGTCCGACATGCACTTTGAGCGCTTTGACTTCTTCATCATCCTCACCTCAGAGAGATTCAAAGAGAATGACATAAACCTGTCCAAAGCAATCAGGATGAAGAAAAAACTGTTTTATTTCATTCGTTCAAAGATTGACAATGACATCAATGCAGAAAGCAAAAGAAGAGACTTCAATGAGGGACAGTTGTTATCTAGGATCAGAGAAGACTGTAAGAAGAACTTGAAAAGTGTTGGAAACCCACAGGTTTTTCTGATATCCTCCTTCAACTTGGAAGATTATGATTTCAGCAGGTTGATGGACACTCTGGAAAGAGAACTCCCCGACAACAAGAAACACGCCCTCATTCTGTCCCTTCCAGTCTACTCCATGGAGGCCTTGCAGAGGAAGAAGAGGCATTTTCAGAGGATGATTTGGCTTACAGCCTTTGGTGCTGCTACTGTAGCTGTGCTTCCTGTCCCGGGTCTGACGGTGGCGTGCGATTATGGCGTTGTCACCGCATTTCTAAGAAACATGTTCAGATCTTTTGGGCTTGAAGATACCGCTCTACAGATCCTTGCAAAAAGAGTGAAAATGAACTGGCAGGACTTGAAAACTGAAATGACATCCAGTTTTAAGGATGGAGTCACAACTAAGGTGGTAAATTCTTTTTTCAAAACGCCTTCAGTGGCCTCCATCATGACCCTCAAGTCACTCCTGAACACCGTGATCCCAGCCGGACATCTGCCTGCGGGAGCCGTGACAGTAGGCATCATCCACCATCTGCTCAATAAAGCCCTCAGAGAAATGGAGAATGATACCATATCTGTGCTGAAGAAGGCACGACTGCTGCAGCAAGAGTAGATTCCATATCCTCTATGGTGGGGGGATCTATGGGTCTATCTCAGTGAGGCAACACCACCAAGCAAAGAACACTGGAAAAGTATGTGTTTGGAATCAATTGTATGATAGTGTGTTTGTGTTTTCTGATATACTCTCTTTCAAAATCTAATTCTGTACATTAATGTGAATATTTTGCCACAAACACTCACATATTAACATGTCTGCTGGAGTGAGTGAGTGACTGCTGGAGTGAGTGCTGGAGTGAGTGAGGAGTGAGTGAGTGAGTGAGTGAGGAGTGAGTGAGTGAGTAGTGAGTGAGCTGGAGTGAGTGAGTGCTGGAGTGAATAAGTGAGTGAGTGCTGGAGTGAGTGAGTGAGTGTTGGAGTGAGTGAGTGAGTGAGGAGTGAGTGAGTGAGTGCTGGAGTGAGAGAGTGAGTGAGTGAGTGGGTGAGTGAGTGAGTGCTGGAGTGAGTGAGTGAGTGCTGGAGTGAATGAATGAGTGAGTGAGTGGGTGAGTGAGTGAGTGAGTAAGTGAGTGAGTGCTGGAGTGAGTGCTGGAGTGAGTAAGTGAGTGAGTGCTGGAGTGAGTGCTGGAGTGAGTGAGTGAGTGAGTGAGTGAGTGAGTGAGTGCTGGAGTGAGTGAGTGATGGAGTGAGTGATGGAGTGAGTGAGTGCTGGAGTGAGTGAGTGGGTGAGTGCTGGAGTGAATGAATGAGTGAGTGAGTGGGTGAGTGAGTGAGTGAGTGAGTGAGTGCTGGAGTGAATGAATGAGTGAGTGAGTGGGTGAGTGAGTGAGTGAGTGAGTGAGTGCTGGAGTGAGTGAGTGAGTGAGTGAGTGAGTGGGTGAGTGCTGGAGTGAGTGAGTGAGTGAGTGAGTGAGTGAGTGCTGAAGTGAGTGAGTGCTGGAGTGAGTGGGTGCTGGAGTGAGTGAGTGGGTGAGTGAGTGAGTGAGTGAGTGGGTGAGTGAGTGAGTGAGTGAGTGAGTGAGTGAGTGAGTGCTGGAGTGAGAGAGTGCTGGAGTGAGTGAGTGAGTGCTGGAGTGAGTGAGTGAGTGAGGGAGTGACTGCTGGAGTGAGTGAGTGAGTGCTGGAGTGAGTGAGTGAGTGAGTGAGTGAGTGAGTGAGGGAGTGAGTGGGTGAGTGAGTGAGTGAGTGAGTGAGTGCTGGAGTGATTGAGTGAGTGAGTGAGTGAGTGAGGGAGTGAGTGGGTGAGTGAGTGAGTGCTGGAGTGAGTGAGTAGTGAGTGAGTGAGTGAGTGAGGAGTGAGTGAGTGAGTGCTGGAGTGAGTGAGTGAGTGAGTGCTGGAGTGAGTGAGTGAGTGAGTGAGTGCTGGAGTGAGTGAGTGCTGGAGTGATTGAAAAGGTTACTGTTTCAACTACTGATACCTCCACCTTATAAACGAAGGCTGGCAAAATGTTATAATGAATGTACAGTTTCGATATTTGTAAGTGTAAGAATTCAATACAATTGCGATACACTGGAAGATGTTTGTTCATTTGTTGTATGAAAGGTTTTTGCCTTTTAGTGTAACACCATGGCTGTAAGAAAATAAACATGTGTTTATGTCTGTTCTCATGTTTTACAAGAGTTATTGGCTTTATGTTGACACACAGCACAGCATTAAGTGATGCAGCTCTGATAGTAGACATGAGCCTCTAACAACAAGTGAATCTTACTATTAAGTATTTTATCATGGTAAATATAACTAAATTACTAATGTCTTTGATCAGGGCAATACGTGGCTAATCAATTCAAACTAAAATGTTTTTCATGCAACAATTTGATTTTGATGTTACCCACACTGATGTTACCTTTTTAAAATATAACTACAAACATTTAGGTATAAAAAACAGAGGTTTAATACAGTATACAAATATTTACCTACACAACAGTTTCCCTTAAGATTTGTGTGGTAACGATAAGAACATGACACATTTCTTCAGCATGCTTGTTTTTGACAGGAATACGTTGTGCAATAATACATGTCTGCTGGTAACTTTAAACCATCTTGTTGGGCAGCATTCTAGTGACTCTAGTATTGAACGGATGATTACAGTAGGCGTTAACATTTGTCCTCAGTCTTTGTATGATGACACATACAATGACAAAGTGTTTAGTGGCATCTATTAGTAGAAATGGAATATTTTCATTAGTGTATAATTACCTGTAACGATAGATTGTTCTGTTTTCATTAGCTTAGAATGAGGGCAGGAAATGTCCACTTAAAGGTTTTATATGTTTAATATGTCAAATGTATTGGCAACACCGGAAGACAGTTTTTCGAAATCTTAAGGATTCGTTTGTGCTGACCTGCAGAGGAAGATTTGCTGCACAGGTTTATATCATTGAAATATAATAAAATTGCAAACAGGTGGAGTTTTAAGCTCCGGTAAATGACAGCTTAAATGTGTAAAGTATCTCTTTTGATACTAAACTGGGGGGCATAACATTTATACCAGAGCTGCCTCCCTTTACCAAGACTTTTCACAGAACAGAACTAGAGACAACACCGCAGCTTCTACGAATGTGTCACGGAATGGCAGTCGACCCAGGGAATGCTGGGAGGTGGAGTTTATTGAGAACAGCCAAAACCGGGGGCACAGGGGGGAAAAAACAGGCAAAACACAAAAACAACTCCAGATACAAAAGCACAGAGGATATGTCCAAATGGTCACGCACAATATGTCAAAGTCCAAAACAGGCAAAGCACAGAGGTGATGTAGTTAAGTTAAGCTAAGGGAGAAAACAAGAGAACACAGGAACACTGGACCTGACGGCGCAGGGGCACGGAACCAGAACTAGGACAAAACAACCTGGAAGTCGCGGAGAAAACTGCCGTGGCAGGGGAGGTCGGGACCCAGAACCTGTCTCGTCGCGGGAATAAGCCAAGCAAGTGGGATACGTGAACCGACAGGGAGTGAAGGGCATGAGGAGGTTATAAGGAGTGGGTAACAGTAGCCTGACGATGTCATACTCATAATTCTAGTCAGAATATGAGTCTGAGACCGGACTATTGGGCTGTGATTATGGGGCGTGTTTCAACGAACCAGGAAAGAAAATTCCTCTTCGCTGAATTGGATACCTAGAACCAATCAGAGCAACGTAGTATTTCCATCTGATAGATTAAACTTTTACCTGATCCTGTAGGAAGGACGGCAAAAACATCTTTTCAATCGACAAATGCCTTGATCGCGTTTCTCTGTTCCTCTTTCAAAATGAATGCGCTGTCATATCTGTTGATGTTACTTAATTAGCACTCAAGGCTAGAAGCTACCATTCGTTTGAATGTTTTTTTTTTCTACGCGTTAGCATAACCTATCAATAATGCTCTAGAGTGCTTCAGTTAAGACCCATAATCCTGGGCAACACTCGTTTTGCGTATACACAACTAACCGAGTCAATGTAGACATATAAAAGTCGTGTAGATAGCTTAAATCATATAAAATATGTCCCACTAAGCTTCCGAGACGGCGCCATCTTTGTTCGATGTATACCGGTATTCTATCTAGATCTGTCCATCAACGTATAAAGCCCGCCCTTACAATTTGAATGGTCAGATCACTTTTCGGGGCCGTTTAAACCCTCCCAATTAACTCGACTCCAGACTGAATCTCCAGACCAAAAATTTTGTGGGCGGAGTTCAGGCTGGTATCCAGGCTAGGGTAACAGGTGTGCGGGACCAGAAATCAAGTGCTTGGGCAGGTGAGTTCCAGGTGTGTGGGATCCGGGCTGATTGTGAGTGTAGATGAAGTGCAGCTGGGAGTGTGAATGTGGCTGAAGCTGTAGAGGAGGTGTGTGAGTACAAAGTCAAGAAAGGGGGCGTGGTCGGAGCTGAGTTCAGCGCAGACGTGACACTAAGCCACCTCAGTGCTCAGTGTTCAAGGTCACAACACAGTGGCTTTTTTCAATACCACAATGCTACCTCCCACTCTTATAACACACTGGAGGTCATGTTTTACGTCTTCAAAAACAGATTTTGAACCTACTTTTGTTATGTATTTTGCTGAACATGTTCAAACATGGCAAAGAAGAAATGTTCCCCTCACCACGTTCTTGGCATCTAATAATTTACTTTCACCTGTTGACACACACACACACACACACACACACACACATACACAAACACACTCACACTGATGGAGGGCAGCAGTAGACAAGTATGTGTTAATAGTGTGTCCTTTGTAGGGCAGCAGTAAACAAGTTTCACGTTTGTTCCACCTCTTCTACTCATCAGATTATGTTATTCTGTCAAGAGCTCCCGGAAACAGCAACAGGAATTTCAGCAATGAGTGTGACTCCGAGAACTGAAACTGCGATAACACAAAGCACAGAGATTTAGAAGACACTACAGAAGACACAAAGAACAGGCATGAGAACAGACCACTCTTGAGTAAGATACAAATGTTTTAGTAAATACTGTTAACTTATTCTGGAAACGTTATATTTGGTTGACCCTCGGTATGTTCAACTGCCATTTACCCTCTTTGTTTATCACAGAATAGTCTTGCAAGGAAACGTTCTTGTACAATTGATGAAATTGTACTTTTCCCAGGATCCACACAAACGCCTTAGGAAAAGATGCTGTTGATTGTGTTCAAATTGTGAAAGAGTTTGAGATTGCTGTCAACCTTCAGAGGTAAGGACAAAATGGCAGTCATTATGATTGATTGATGTGTAGTTTACATAGCAGATTTTGAATGTATATTCATTTAGTTCCACAGAGGAGGGATGGTGGATTTTATATTTTAATAAGATATATATAGAACATGCTCTTTGACAAGATCTTATATATGTCTCAAAACAAATAGTAATAACAGTAAAATTGAGGCCTTGATTCTTGCTGTTATTCAGATGCTCCACAAAATGTATGAATCATTTTGTTTCAGTAGTAAACACCATGGCAAATCAACATACCAGGTGTCTTTCCTCGATGGACAGCCCTCAGGCTGATGACGACTGGTGTACTGTGGCTCATCCTTATCCTCGAAACATCTATGCCACCACATGCCATGATGATGAAGAGGGGCAGTACTCTGAGGAATATGACACTGGATCATGTGATAGCATCTGGGGACAGGAGGACCCCTATGTTACTGAAGTCCTCTACGAGGAAGATCATAACTCACAGAACGTCTTGGAAGAAGATGCTGCGGGAGACGACGACACAAATGAATACGACAATGTTTACGAAGTGCCTTTGTTTATTGATTTTTCTCTTCAAGACACAATCAGACAAGGAATCGGAAATGAAGATGTGGCCTCTGCTTGGAGTGAGGAAGACACCGCTAATGGCCCCAAAGAATATGACACAGATGTCCAAGAGCAATTCATAATGTCACCAAGAGACATCACAATTAAAGAGAGAGTTGAACGCCTGGATCATGTGACACTCAGCATAGCTGTAACTGGAAGTACAGGAGCAGGAAAGTCCACCTTTGTGAACGCCATACGGGGACTGGGTAACGATGATGAGGGAGCAGCTGGTTCTGGAGTGACGGAAACCACAAGGATACCCACGGCATACCCACATCCCACAATGCCAAATGTCAACGTTTGGGATCTGCCAGGTATCGGTACTCCTAAGTTCAACGCCAAGACGTACCTGTCCGACATGCACTTTGAGCGCTTTGACTTCTTCCTCATCCTCACCTCAGAGAGGTTCAAAGAGAATGACATAAACCTGGCCAAAGCAATAAGGAAGAAGAAAAAACTGTTTTATTTCATTCGCTCAAAGATTGACAATGACATCAATGCTGAAAGCAAAAGAAAAGACTTCAATGAGGAACAGATGTTATGTAGGATCAGAGAGGACTGTCGGAAAAACCTGAAAGGTGTGGGAAATCCAAAAGTTTTCTTGATGTCTTCCTTTATTTTGCAAGATTACGATTTCACCAGGTTGATTGACACACTGAGACGAGATCTTCCAGCAAAAAAGAAACACGCCCTCGTTCAGTCTATTCCCGTCTACTCCATGGATGCTTTGGCAAGGAAGAGGAAGCATTTTCAGAGGATGATATGGCTTCAAGCCTTTGGCTCCGGTGCCGGTGCAATACTGCCCATTCCTGGTGTGACCCTGGCCATTGACTACCGCATCGTCACGTCCTTCTTCAACAAAGTGTTTCGGTCACTTGGCTTGGATGAAAACTCGCTACAGCGTCTTGCATCCCGGGTAAACGTGGAGCAGAAGGATCTGAAAAAGAAATTGCGGTCACGGTTTAAAGATGGCATCCCAGATAAAGTTTTGATGTCCTTTCTAAACACCCCCTCCATGGCTTCTCTGATGACGCTTAAAGTTGGGTTGTCTGCTGTTGTGGGGGTAGGTGCACTGCCTGCAGGCGTCATCTCAGTTTGTTTGATGCGTTACCTACTGAACAAAGGACTGAAGGAAATGGTTGGAGACGCTGAAGCATTGCTGGTGGCAGCAAGACTCGATAAACTGTAAAAAAAATCAATACAAAATAAATACACACTGTAGATGTTGTGGTCTGACTGACTGTGATGGAACTGACTGGAGAACTGTCTGGCCAAGGTCCACGCTTGCAAATGACATAAAATTAACATTGACATGTTTACATTGCAAATAGCTTGTGACGAAAAAAACGTAATGATCCTGTCCTAATAAAGTTCAATTTTCTTCCAAATGTTTGCCTGTGTGGTGTTTTCACTGGTGTACCTGTTCAATTAATAAGACAAATTTAAACAATAAGAAAACATTCAGTTAAATGTGACAGTGTGTATCATTTAATGAAGGCCTCAATAAACATGGTCTATTGCATTGTTAAGATCTCAGACAACACGGTGAAATTATCATTTTGCTTTTGTAGTCACCTGTTGCTGTAGTGTCACAGCACGGCTTACAGAACTATTGTGCATGACACAGCACCATAAAATTCGCACCAACAGCAACGCGCATCATCAACGTGCATCATCAACGTGCATCACCAACGTGCATCCTCAACGTGCATCATCAACGTGCATCTTCAAAGTGCATCATCAATGTGCATCTTCAAAGTGCATCATCAACGTGCATCTTCAAAGTGCATCATCAACGTGCATCTTCAACGTGCATCATCAACGTGCATCTTCAAAGTGCATCATCAACGTGCATCATCAACGTGCATCACCAACGTGCATCATCAATGTGCATCACCAACGTGCATCATCACCGTGCATCATCAATGTGCATCACCAACGTGCATCATGTGCACCCTCTGATCAGTAGCATTTGCTTGACAGGCCTGAGGCAGCAGCATTGATTGACAGCTAGTTTCGTTGTGGTCTATACCAGCCTTACTGGCTGAAAGTGATGTGAGTGCCATCACTACATTTGAAATGTGCACCATTACAGTCTCTAAGATCATGTGTATAATGCTTGTTATTCCTTATTGATGGAGGAACCCTGTTTTGTAGCGTCTATTTAAGTAATACAAATAAGTAGAAAAAATGGGGCAGCGTAGGATCTGGTCACTCGTGACACCTAGCCCACAGATGAAGCATATGTGATATGTAACTTCCCACAAACCTGAATGATCCTTGACCAAACTCAAGTAAAATATAATTTGATGCCACTTTCACTGAGTATGAAGTTTCATAACATCAAATGTGACAGGTGACATGCAACATAGATAGTTAATGTTCCTAATGATGACTTGTTTATTATTGTGTGTTTTACTGGAGAGTGAGTTCATGATGACTTGTACAATGTTCTTGAGTTTCTTACATAGCATGTTAACTTTGGGGCCAGGAGGTGAGGGACAGAGGGGAGGAATGTTGCACGACAAGAACAAAGCTTTACAGTTCCAGGAAGAATATCATCAGAAATCCACTCCAAACTCTTAACCCCTTCCAGTAAAGAATACCTCAGTAATTGTTGACGTGTGTACATAAGAATGTCACACTGAGTCAAAGCCAATCTTCTTGGAAGAGCTTTGATTGCCAGAAAACAACCTGGGTATTGGAAAGTAGAAACGAGGGGTTTACCTGTAATTGCTCAGCGGGTTGCACCTAGATGGCTGGAGACGCAGAAGCATTGCTGGTAGCAACAAGACTCAATCAGTAACAAAAATAAATAAACATGTGTACTTTGGCAAAAAATCTACTGCACCAAGATGTGTTGATTGTCTAAGCATGTGTACTTTATTATTATTGTTATTAGACAGACTGAGGTAGAATCGTTGTTTTGTGTGTGTGTCATAACCAGGAGGCATGGCCTAAATTCCTGGCCACACCCACAGTTTAAACCACTTTGTGAAAGTAGCTACCGGTAATCACACTTTCAGGTAGTTCTTCATGCCAAGGCTTCTGCACGCTATAAGCAATACTAAGGTGAGTGCATTTTTCTATTCAGACACTTCCTGCACAAAATCTTGGGATAATGTTCTCTGTTGTGTCGATCAAGCTGAAAAACTGAAAAGGTACAAACCGCATCTTTGGGAGAAAGAGAAGTGTGCTGTGCTGTGCTGGGTCTTATTCGTCTCTTCTAAGTCAGTGTGATGGCAGATTTATAGTCCAGGCGACAAGAGTTGCTCAACAAAAAAACGATTTAAAATTGACAAAATCTTCTGCTAAATGCTACAGTCACCTGCATGTAACATTTTGAAAAAGTGCAGAGACCGTACATTTTTTGTCGCTTCCGCTGATAGGATGGCAAGAAATGTTTTTAAATGGGAAATGTATTTTTTTTTTACTTTTAAATACAAACTACTATATTTTATTTTCATAAATGTTGTGGTAGCTGCTGCTTTACTTTTTATTTTATTTCTTATGCAACTTGAGTATTTTATATCTTGTATCACATGTACATCCCTGACCCTACCCAAAATTATGCTTTAAATGTTTTACACATAGTGCACAGCACACCCTAGTGTTTACATGCAGTAATACTCAAAACACACATAACAACAATAACTGCTACTGATGACTCAACTACATCGGTGAAGAACTGTTAATTGAACCAAATTTATACTTGTTTCATACACAATAAAAGAGGCCACAGGCATGAATGTAGCTCTATCTCTACATAATGAATTGATCTAAATGATTAATAATAATTAATAATTTTAAATATGCAGTATTATTACTGAAAAGAACTTGCAAACAAATAGCCTTAGTGTACTAAGTGTCATGTCTTTTGCTGCATCAAAGTTGAAGAACAGAATAGAGCAGATTTTCAAACAAATCCTCTTTCCCTTCAGTGTTCCTTGAGGTTTTTCTGGTAATGGACAAATGTGAAAAACAATAATTACTACCATACAGCTTGTCTAACTAGGGTTATATAAGATTCAGTTATAAAACACCTTGATTAGTAAGTTGTTTCATTTACTTGTATAAGGCCAGTGTTACCGGTATATATATATATTTTCATGTTTGTAACCTCCCTCAGGGCATCAGCGAGTGGAATTCTGACTAGGGAGATAAATAAATAATAATGCATTTTATTTGTATAGCACACTTTCACATTCAAAGATGTCTCAAGGTGCTTAACAGGGTCACAATAGCAATTTTAAACAGTGCATTCAAAACAATACAGAAAAGAAATAAAAGAAAAACAGAAACCAGGACTTTAGGAGAAGGCAGATGTAAAAAGATGGGTTTTGAGGTGGGATTTAAAAGTAGCGATGGAGTCCAAAGCCCCTAATGTTCTCCGGGAGCTTGTTCCAGAGTCGTGGCCCCAGCGAGGAGAAGGCACGATCTCCTATTCTGGACATATTTGTCCGGGGAACTTAAAGAAGGTTTGCTTGTCTATCTTACAGACTTACCTATCTGTAGCTATTGGCAGTGTAATTGTTTTGCTGAACACGACAATGTATAGGCTTCATGAGTTTATCTTTGGCAGTGCGACTGGGCTATTCAGATTATTTAAGATGTCATGTCTATTTATATGTCAGTTTGAAAATGTAATGGGCTGTTTCACTTTGAAAATGCAATTCACATGTTTTCCCCTGCGTACAGTTAAATGAAAAAAAAATTATTTCTAATTTTTGTTTGTGTTTGATTTGTCTTGCCCAGCATAACCATGACAGAGGCAAACATTGTAATGGATGAGAATGGTGACCTCTTCGTCCCCTTGGACCGTCGCACAAACTCAACGGATCCTGAGCCGAAATTCTTACGCACTAGTGAGGAGTCTGTTGACGAGCCACCACGAAAATCTGAACACACAGTGGGAAAGGATACGGATAAAGGCAATGGTTTACAAAGTTCATCTGAAAATGAAACACCATTCAATACGGCAACTGGGACAGAAAAAATTCTTGAGCTTCTTTCAAATTCAAAAGATGCTAATACCAAGAAGGGCCAGAGCAAATCAACACAAGGAGAAACTACAGCCATTGAGCAAAATGTCAAATCAAAGACACCCACTGAATCCAGCTCAGGAGAAATGAAAAATCAGCTGGAAAATTCTTACCTAGCTCTCCTTGATGAGACCCAAGGTCAATCTCAACCAATGACCAGCGCAACTAAAAAAGAGATACAGGGGCAACTACCCACTGAGGAGAATGTGTCCGATACACCAATCAGCTCTCAGAACAAATCTACAATGATTCCCCAAATGACAACTAGTATTGATAATGTCCAAACAGGACATGGTGCAGCTCATAGTACAGTGAGCCAACCTGAATCAGCTGAAACCGCACATGAAGAGAATCTCCCTCGAACCAATTCGCAGCTCTTGACCAAGAAGGACCAGTTGTTTCCTTTGAGACATATGCAAGAAGATAAAGACTCTAAAATGATGGAAAGACTGTCCCACACTCAAGAAGAGGACTTAATGGCCAGCGATAAAGGGGAACATAAGCCTCAGGAGAATGCCAAAGAACACGTAGATGAAAGATCTACACAAAAGTATGCTAAAGAGCACGTAGATGAAAGATCTACACAAAATAATTCTAAAGACGACATAGATGAAAGATCTACACAAAAGTCGAAACAACCAACCACTTCAAAACCTCAGAGAAAGAGGGACGAAAGTAAGGCAGATATTATTGCCCCCTATCAAATGCCTCGAATGGAACAAAACATAAAGAACCAGACACCAGTAAAACATGAGGATGTCTCTTCACTGTCCATGGAAATAAACAGTGAATTAGCACAACTCTATCCTAATTTGTCATTCTTTCAGGCAAATGTTCACCCTAATCAGGTGAATGCTTTGCTTGGTGCTCCCAAGGATACCAAGTCTCCACAGAGTCCCACTGGCGTCTCTCCTGAACACTTACATGAAAGTAAGATGCCTGCCCCAGCCGAACATCGGAATGAAAAGATAGTGGAAAATAGCACTGAGTCCATTCTAAACACCACCACTGCAAGCGTCAGTGAAGAACCAACAAAGCGCAGCAATGCAGAGACCTCCACCGAAACTCCACCTCAACACAGCCAAAACAACCGAGCGTCAGAGCTCAGTTACCACAATTTGAGTGCTGTAGATGGTGAACTGACACAGACAGAGATGCATTCAGCCGGACCATTTACCGCAAACATTTCACCAGTAAAGGAGCAAAATACAAAACCAATCGGGCCAACCTGTTCAGAGTCTCTGAATTTTCAAGACCACTTATATGAAGAAGCTGACCAAATCGGCCTGCTGGAGGAGCCCGTCCTGAGGCAGCAGTTGGAGCGTCTGGACCACATCTCACTGAACATCGCAGTGACCGGAACGACCGGAGCAGGGAAGTCTACCTTCATCAACGCAATCAGGGGGATCGATAACGGCGAAGAGAACGCAGCCCCAACCGGAGTGACTGAGACCACCATGACTGCTTTTCCGTACCCCCACCCCTCGATGCCACACGTGACCTTTTGGGACCTACCAGGGACAGGAAGTCCGAAGTTTAAGGCGAAGAAATACCTGAAGGAGGTCAAATTTGAATTCTATGACTTTTTCGTCATCATCTCGTCCGAGAGATTCAAAGAGAACGACATGCTGCTGGCCACAGAGATACTGAAGATGAAGAAGACGTTCTACTTCCTGCGCTCAAAGATAGACAACGATGTTCACTCTGAACAGTGCAAAAAGAACTTTAATGAAGAAAAACTGCTCCAGCGTGTCAGAGAAGATTGCACAAACCATCTAAAGAGCATGGTCAATCCCACTGTGTTCTTGGTGTCCTCCTTTGAATTAAATAAATATGATTTCCAACGGTTGGTGGACACTCTGTGGAAAGATCTTCCGGCGCACAAGAGAGATGCTCTGACGCTGTCCTTGCCCATATATTCCACAGAGGTGCTGGAGACCAAAATCAAAGCTTTCGAGAAAATGTCCCTTTCCGCAGCCAAGGCAGCGTCCTCAATCTCAATTGCACCGATCCCCGGTCTGGCGATAGCCTGCGATGCAGGAATCTTGCTCACCTTCTTCAGAAAGTGCTACTACGCTTTTGGCATGGACGACAAGTCTCTCGATAAGCTCTCGGAGAGAGTGAACAACCGCCTCCTGAAGAACCTGAGGGATTCCAGACCCTTGGTCATGGCAATACGGCAGAATGAGCTGAGTGCCAGAGAGCTCTCTGCGTTGGCGAGCAAGAGGGCGGCTCTTGTGGTTGCCTACAGCCTCGTGCCCGTCTGGGGCAGCAAGAGGGCAGCAAACATATCCCACTCTGCCACCCTGGGCCTCCTGAGCGAGGGACTCAAGGAGCTGGCAGACACAGCCAGAGAAGTGCTGAAGGTAGCCAAAATTGATCACATCAAGTGATGAGGGTAGAGAAAGAGGAGTGTTTTTATCCGTTACAGACACAGCTGTCAAGGAAGCCAACTGCCCTGGAGCCATACAGAAAAACCGGTTTTCTTTATAGAATTATCTATTGCTATCATGGAAAACACCTGCTTTGGTACCTGCTGAGACAAAAATATATTAATAGCATTATGACAAGAAAACAAACGCTGAACTTCCAGCACAGCCATGGGGATATCCTTTACCAACTCTCGATGCCACTTTCGATCATGTCACATCAATCACGCTTAATTAGATATCTCAATAATCTAATTTTATCTTATAAAAATAAAAAGTCAATTAAAAGTATTTTTCTTTTAGCATACATCTTTTCAACATCGTAAGTTTTTTTTTAACTTTATACATAGCTTGAATAAGTTACCCCTCCTTTTCTTTCATTCGTTTGCCTCTTGTCTTTCCAGTCTATCAGTCTTTGCACACCTCTCCCTCCTTTCTTCCTTTCTTCTTCCTTGTCTGTCTCTACAACATGTTGATTAGCTAGAATAGTGTTTGGCCCAGTCCCAGCCACTTTGTTTGCCTTTTACAGTCAGGAGTGTGTAGAAACGATAAGGTTTGTACACACACACACACAGAATTGACAGACAGAGTTAGTTTACTTTTTGCTTGGGTATTACAAATGCAAATCCACACATATTAACTGGTTATGCAAGGGTGAATCAACTTCCATGTCAATATCTTTGTAGTTGAAATTTTAGATTTCACTTTACTTTTGTAGTCTTTAAATGAAAATCTACATATATTACTGTAACTGGTTGTGCCATTACATTTATATGGTTGGAGTTATGGGGATTAAGGCTAAGGTTTATGAATGCACTACATATGAATATTATTATATAAATTTTAACTTAAATGTGTAAACTTTTAACTCCACCATTTCCTGTGAGAATATTTAGCAACGTTCACATGATAGAAAGGAGAAGTTTTCTTAACGAGTGTTGGAACATGCAATTGAAATCTCATTAATGATCAACATTAATAAAATGAATAATATTTACACGGTAAAACATTTGTTGTTTATGTAGTGTTGAATATATGGATATTAAATAGTGAACATAAGTTAAGCATTAGAATGTTCAATCACGATGAATTAATTGTTTTGCAATTGTAGAATATGTATGGATGCATTAGTGAACATTTGTATGCTACAGGTTGTGGAAGTCATTCAAATATAATGAATTATTCTGAGAATATGTAGTTATGTTCATAAATCGAGCTCTATATATAATCTGTTAAAAATCTTCAGACAAATAAAATAGCAACTTATAAACTGTTGACAAAATGAGCTGAAAATAACAACAATGAAATACTCTCCTGCAAGTGTCAGGAAAAGATGTGTTTTTTCTTCTTTAAATATATAAATAAATTTGCTCCAGAAATATGTTTTGATGGACTGTGGATCAGGTGCACTTTAAAATGTTAGAAATACCACAAAAATTAACAAAACATTTCAAAGCGCCATTTGACAGCATATACTTGTGTCCACAAAACAACCCTGTTTTTAAATGTTTATTCTTTTGTTTATTTGGTAAATAAGCCCACAGCCCTCAATAACTGGCCCTTAATGTATCTAATAGCTGGAGAGGATCTCATTAATCCAGGGCAACAGGGAACAGACTTTAGTGTAAACGCCAGGGTAGTTGGGTTGAGCACAGCCGTAACCCCAAGACACGATGCCCTGCAGTGCTCCATTACAGACCAAGGGACCACCAGAATCGCCCTGAGAGGGAGAGGAAGAGAGAAAGAGGGAGAGAGAGGGAGAGAGAGAGAGAGAGAGAGAGGACGAGAGACAGAGGTAGAGGAAGAGAGAGAGAGCAGGAGAGGGAGAGGAAGAGAGAAAGAGGGAGAGAGAGGGAGAGAGAGAGAGGATGAGAGAGGATGAGAGAGGACGAGAGACAGAGAGAGACAGATGGAGAGGAAGAGAGCGAGAGCAGGAGAGGGAGGGAGAAAAAGAGAGGATGAGATAGAAAGAGAGAGAAAGAAAGAGGGAGAGAGAGAAGATGAGACAAGAGAAATGTGTGAGATTGGGCCTGTGTGTGAAAGTCACAGCCACCGGAAAGGTAAACGTTCGGCCATGCTAACTAGTAAACATTTAGTGAATATTAGTAATACATTATTTTGGAGTTTTTAAAAACTAATTCTCAGATACAATTAATGCAGAAACCCCTATTTTATTGGCACAGCATGGACCCTAAAATGTCAATATCTGCTATCTCCCTTGTGAGTGGATCTCTCAAACATTTATTTATGGCTGCATTTGGAATGGTAAGCAACCTCCCACCTGGCAGGAATCTTTTCCTCCCTCCAGGAAGCCAGCGCACACCATTTGCTCCGTGATCTGGCCAGGGTAGGAGTTCTGGCAGTCCTGGTCAGATAGGATGGGCACTTCCACACACTGGAGGTGGAAAGGGTTGAAAACTGTGGGACAGGGAGAGGAAAAGGAACAGAGGGGAGAGAGGGGAGCAGAGGAAAGAGAATGTGCCACATAAAGTCAATCTTGCTACGGTTTAAGTGAAGTAAAGATGGAACTAACAGCATGAGCAGCAGTGTAGTCCAGGGTATAACCCACGGAGTATACCCACTTATATTTCAGTCAGCATTGCGTATACCCACTTTGCAAAACAGGGCGTTTATCCTGTGCTGTATGGGCTGCTTAAAAAGAAGAAGAGTATAACCCACAGAGTATACCCCCTTCTCTAGGGACCACTACACCACTGAGCATGAGGATCAACGGCAGGCGTTGGACATTTGCTGTACAGTATTAAACTCTGATCTGTAAACTGTCACAGAATGTATGTTTGTGACGCCGTATAAAGGATAGTCTCAAGATTGCTGTTGCATTATAAATCTGGTTAAAGTTGACCTATGCCATTCAGCTCCTCTGGAGCTCAGAGAAGGAGTCCTTGTGTAACACTGTCTTTTTCTCACAAACAAATCAATGTCGAAAGGACACATTTTAATACTAGACTTTCCCAAGCACAGAAATTAAACTGAAATGCCAAGACAAATGTTTGGGAAAAGGTCTTCCCTGCTTCCACTCATCTGCACCCTGGCACGGACCTGAGTCGGTGTAGATGTTTCCCCAGCCGGACACCACACACATATCCCCAGCGCTGGGGCAGGCCGTGGGCAGGGAGATGGGCTGGACAAACTCGTTGACGGAGACTGGGTGAGCCAGCTTCATCAGCATGATGTTGTGGTCCAGCGTCTGGTAGTCGTAGCTCTGGTGCCAGTAGATGGCGTCCACAGCCATGTACTGTTCTGTGCCCTCATACTCCCAAATATGGTGGTCACCCAGGATGGCGATCTGGCCATAGGGACTGGAGATGGGCAGGTGGTCAATAGATAAGGAAATTACAGAAATCAGAAAACGGCATTGAAGATAGAAATATGCATATTCAAATCGAATCATCTAATCTAATAATGTAAAATCTAAAGCATTCTTCCCCGCATGCATGCATACTCTACGTACATATATGTATACATTGAAACACAAAGACAGACAAACATACCGGCATGAGGTATGTCAAAGAGAAAGTTATAATTAATCAGAATTAAAAAATATTATTTAAGAATTTCTTTATAGTCATGGTTAAGATATTTGGAAGACGCTTTTGTCCAAAGCGAAGAAGCGAATATGGCTTTAAAAAATCACATGATGAAGTAAGAGACTTGGAAAGGGTGGTTGAGATTCTTTCAAAGTTGCCTCCAAGCTGCAGTACTCACTTGATCCAACAGTGGGCAGCAGAGATGACCCACTGGTCATTGATGAGGGAGCCGCCACAGTAGTGGTAGCCGATGTTGAGCGAGACCTGCCAGGGCTGGGAGTGAGCTTCGCATCGATACCCTCCAACAATCTTATCATCCAGTGGGGCTGCAACTGAGGGGAAGGCGTTAACACAAGGATAAAGTACTGCGGGAAGGGAATATGAAGGATACTGTGACATACATGTATATATATATATATTTATATACACTATATCGCAACAGATATGTTGTGTATGGTACCATCAAGACTAAAAGTAACTTTCCTAATCTCTGCATTGAGACTACATACAGAATAAAGAAAGTGATATGGGAATATAAACATATATGATGTAGCATGCTCTTAGGTGCAGATATAGAGACATATCGAGACATGTAAAACAAACAGATGCCAAACAAGATTAAGTATAAAAGGATGGAGAGAGAGCTGATTGGATATTAAGAGGATGGACAGAGAGCTGATTGGATATTAAAAGGATGGCTAGAGAGCTGATTGGATATTAAAAGGATGGACAGACCAGATTGGATATTTAAAGGATAGCTAGAGAGCTGATTGCATATTAAAAAGAAAGGACAGAGAGCTGATTGCATATTAAAAAGAAAGGACAGAGAGCTGATTGCATATTAAAAAGAAAGGACAGAGAGCTGATTGGATAATAAAAGGATGGCTAGAGAGCTGATTGGATATTAAAAGGATGGACAGAGAGCTGATTGGACATTAAAAGGATGGACAGAGAGCTGATTGGATATTAAAAGGATGGACAGAGAGCTGATTGCATATTAAAAAGAAAGGAGAGAGAGCTGATTGGATATTTAAAGGATGGACAGAGAGCTGATTGGATATTAAAAGGATGGACAGAGAGCTGATTGGATAATAAAAAGAAAGGACAGAGAGCTGATTGGATATTAGAAGGTGGTCAGAAACTAAGTGAATCCATCTTCCAAGCACGGCTGTATTGTGAAGAGACTACTGACCTGTAGCGCCCAGAAGAGCGAATGCAACGACACAGATGATCATCATTCTGCTGGCTCTTATCTTCACCCGACTGGACACCAGACTCGTTGACCAGGTGTTTTTATAGGTGTGTTTATCTCTTCTTCCCAATCCCAATCCACCCTTTTCCTGACCCCCCCCCCCCCCCCCCCCCCCTCCCATTTGTCCCCAAAACACAGGTCGTCCACCAAGGCCCTACACACCACTGTGGTTGGTTAGTTGTTGACGAAGTCCACAATAGGATTGAGATCCCTTAACCTTGCCTTCATCGCTCCACTTCTTCAGTTCCAAAAGATTAGATGAGTGGAAGCTCTGCTGCAGCTGGTGAAGTCTCAAGCTTGTCAGGACAAATTGATTTGATAACACTTAATGGGTAAACTGAATACAATTTGGATAAAGAGGAACATCTGAAAATAAAATGTTTTGGTGTTAAAAAAGTGTTACATAACAGAAGTGGAGCAGCAGTTTTGGGGTATTGTTAGAAAAAAATATTTGTAGGTTGTTTCCTGTTCATCACAATAAATATGTGAATATCGAATACTTCGGTAGACGAAAGGCAAATACCTACTATCTAAAACCGACAATCTAACATTTCACTGGTCCAACACTACAGGTGGCAATTTCACTCAGTGTTTGGATTTGAGTCAAGGGCAAAATGAAGTTCACTGGCCAATGCCCCTGTGTCCCGGTCGTGCCGCTTCGCTCTATTCAACATAATTATGCAAAATCAGGCCGTACGTAAACCTAGTATGCCACCCAGCTGCTTGTACAAACCTTGGTGATTTCCTGCCTTGACTACTGCAACGCCCTCCTAACGGGCCTGCTGGCATGCGTGGTGAAACCACAACAGATGATACAGAACGCGTCTGGTGTTCAACCAACCGAAGAGGGCACATGTCACCTCGCTACTCATTGAGCTCCACTGGCTGCCTGTAGCTGCTCGCATTGAGTTTAAGTCACTTATGCTTGCTTACAGCGTGATTGCTGGTCCTGCTCCCTCCTTCTTAAATGCTCTTGTAAGGGCAAATGTTACCCCAAGGATGCTGCGCTCGTCTAATGAGCGTCGTTTAGCACTGCCGTCTGTGCAAGTACGGCAATCTAGACGTAGTTCCACGTTGGTGGAACAAGCGGCCTTGCACCACCCGAGCAGGGGCGTCCCTGCCTAACTTTATGAAGCTCTTGAATACCAAACTCTTCAGAGAGCACATCCCTTCCTAACTTGCACTTCTACGTAAGGGATAATGTATAGAACGCAGGTCATTGTCGGGAAAATAAGCCCCGACAGGGCGAACAGCACCCCGACGCGAAGCGGAGGGGTGTTGATTCACCGTGAAGGGGCTTATTTTCCCGACAATGACCGGCGTTCTATACATTATCCCGCTTATTATACGGCTAAAACTAAAAAAATTACTTAACACAGTGTGTCTTTTTACAATGTATTTGTTTTTGTTACTATACGTAGTGTTAAAAAGCAGAGAAATAGTTCGCCAAAGACGTTGAACTTCAAAGACAGTTGAACATTCTTTAGAACACAGCTGCTCAACCGTCCGCTGAAACTCCCTTGATAAGTTACCGTACTACTTGCGGAGTGCTACGAAAGATGTGAATCAGAGGCAAAAAGGCCACTTTCCTTGACAGCGGTCATTAACTGCATAGCAACGGTCAGTTATCGGAAAATAGTTGACCGCAGAACGTTGGGAAGCCCCATTCAAGTGAATGGAGCATTCTACAGCATTAAGAAGAGCCGTGTAATAATAGTACTTAACTTGCACTTACAGGGACTTACAGGGATTCCTGCACTTTTTTTCTATTTCTTATGTAAAAATAGTATTTATTTTTACGCTAGGTCTCTATTGCTCGCAGCTTGATTGTTCTCTCCCTTGTACGTGGCTTTGGATACATTTTAATGTAATGCAGAGGTCCTCAGGACACCACTTCACATGCAAATATGATAACAGTAATCTGTTTTCATTAAGCCATTCATTTGTCTAATGCTAGAAGGATAAGATAAATTATCAAATGAGCTAAATTGATTGTATGTTCTTTCGTGGGAAATTCTTCAAATATGGTGGCTGTTACAATGTTCCCTACACTGTCCACCACACAGAAATACATGCACAACAACACATATTCAGCAGATACTGGGATTAAGCATTAACTACAGAGGTGTGTAAACAGGTTTGTGTGAGTGAGGGAGGGTAGAGAGGCTTTATAAATGAGCTGAGGTGCGACCTGTTGTCTTCGCCACTGAAGTCACTGAAAACCATGAGACTGCTTGTTCTGCTGGTGCTGGTTGGAGCTGCTGGTAAACTAACAACATTATTATCATACTAACTCCATAGAACAAGCACACACCATTATTATCATACTAACTCCATAGAACAAGCACACACCATTATTATCATACTGACTCCATAGAGCAAACACACAACATTATTATCATACTAACTCCATAGAACAAGCACACAACATTATTATCATACTGACTCCATAGAACAAGCACACAGCATTATTATCATACTGACTCCATAGAACAAGCACAGTCTGAACGGGACTGCAGAATTGACAGTGTAGTGATCATTTTCAGATAAATAATCTTAAATATGTATGTATTTTTATGAACTTTCTGGTATGTGGGCGTAAATGAAGTCCAAACGATTATGCAAGCTTTTTTATTTTGCTCAATAGCCTGAAAATAAGTTTCCTACTGTGATTTTCATAAAAAATGTATTTTATTATTAAGACTTCTGTAGACCACCATTGATGGTACACTGATGCTGTCACTCTGTCACTGTTCTTTGCAGTGGCAGTGCCCAGGGAGGATGGCAGGATCATTGGGGGGTCTGAGTGTACCCCAAACTCCAAGCCGTGGATGGCGTCCCTGAATTACGGATACCACTTCTGTGGAGCGGTGCTCATCAACGAACAGTGGGTGCTCTCTGTGGCCCACTGCTGGCACAAGTAGGTACTGCATGAAACCGATCAATACCTTCCAGACTCATGATTTAAAAAAAAAAAAAATCAACAGAGGACTGTCACTAAAGTAACAGATTTGCCTAAATTATATAAAATACAAACAATTTGCATACATTAATGTGTAACACATGCATTTATTATGTGTTACATAATCCTTTTTACAGAAATCTGAATTCATCCGAAATCCTAAACCTTCCGAGGATTCCTATTTCAGTTTAGCTTGAGCTTTTCTTCCTCTTATTTGATCTCCGTCGTGATTTCCTTCTGGTCCATCACTCTTGTCCTTTCCCCTCAGCCCCTATGCCATGCAGATCATCCTGGGAGAGCATAACGCACGGGTGTTTGAGGGCACGGAGCAGCTCTTGAAGACTGAGAACATCGTCTGGCATCCCAGGCATGTGGTTAATGTTCCTCTGTCATAGTTAGCATTTAGCATGTTGCTATCCAACAGATGCTTTACCTCATGTGGTAAGGTTCCTCTGTCATAGTTAGCATTTAGCATGTTGCTATCCAACAGATGCTTTCCCCGATGTGGTTAAAGTTCCTCTGTCATAGTTAGCATGTTGCTATCCAACAGATGCTTTACCTCATTTACCTCATACTTTATACTACGGGCCCAGGAAGCTCCATTGTCGGAATATCTGCTTGTGACGTAAATTGCTTTCACAATCATGAGTTCTCTTAAAGATCTGCGCAACTGGAGATTAATACGCATCTACCACCGTTCACGTGAAAGACATTTACTAGGTGTTAGCAACTGTCTCTTAGAATCCTACATGTCTTGTGCGCCCCAGCTATGACTACCAAACCCTGGACTATGACATCATGCTGATCAAGCTGTTCCATCCAGTGAAGCTGACTGACACGGTGCAGCCCATCCCTCTGCCCTCTGGCTGTCCTTATGGGGGCTTGCCCTGCACTGTGAGCGGCTGGGGCAAGACCAGCCCAGATGGCGGTGAGTGAGACAGGCAGAGAGAGAGACGGACAGAGAGACAGAGACAGGCAGATAGAGACACAGACAGAGAGATAGAGACAGACAGAGAAACAGAGACAGGCAGATAGAGACACAGACAGAGAGATAGAGACAGACAGAGAAACAGAGACAGGCAGATAGAGACACAGACAGAGA